>NC_072389.2:88442412-88750433 GCF_028885625.2 Pongo pygmaeus | reverse complement strand
AGAGCTCCACACACACGCTACAAAAGCAGCATCTTTCATGCTCCGGTGGAAGATAATTGTCCATTTGATATGGAGAACTGGTAACTCTCTGGAGCAAATGAGGAGGCAACTAGAGCTACTGTCAAAATAATTCTTTTTTTCTGAACTGACCTTTTAAATCAAAGAATAAATGCATGCAACCCAGGAACCATGACCTACTAGAATAGGGATTTAGTTGAAGCTTCCCCTTAGAGTACCAGGCAGTGGTACTAGGTGTTTACCATGTGTCAAGCCATAGGTTAGATGCTCATAATCACATTTATTCTTCAAGAAACCCCTAAGGAAGGTCTCTTTTATTCCTGTCTTATGCATGAACAAACTGACATTTAGAAAGTGTAAAGAGCACACAGTAGTATGTTGTTCAGCTAGTAAACTGTGCAGCTAGGATCTGATGCCAGGTCTGCTTGATATCAGAGTCATGCTCTAAATGACTTTGCCCTTTGCCTCCCCTAAACCTCCTACTACACCTGGGACCAGATCAGGGTATGCTGACTCAGGTATGGTCTTGTTTGAAGAGATAGAATAAATCCTTCTCCAGCCCGGGCTAGCTCCACATCTTTTCAATCCTTGAAGCCTACGGCGTATCAATTTACTTAGAGTCAGAAACTGGCCTTTCTCCTTTAAACTACAGGTATATGAAGGAGGGCTCTTCAGTCAGTGCCAGCTTGCTGTGAATATGCAGGCAGATGTCTCTCTTCTGGAACTTAGGCTCCCCCTGAAACAACAGGGCAGGCACTTTTATGGGAAGCACTGGGCAGCCCAGGCCCAAGAAAAAGTTTACGTCCCTGGAAATGGAAGAGAAGACTGAATAGTGCCACAGAAAGAAAGTACAAGTGAATCTCCCCAGTTCTCCAGCTAGTTCCTCCCAGGGCCAGGGTTGAGGCAATAGACCACGTGATGATGATCCTGCAGCCGGTGATTCTCACAGTGGGCTTCCTGGACCTGCAGCATCAGCATCTCCTGGGAACTAACTAGACATGTAGATTCTCAGGCCCCACCACAGACCTACTGAGTCAGAAACCCCAGAGTGTGGCTCATCCTCCAGGAGATGATGGTACACACTCCACTTTGAGAACCATCGCCTCTTTAAGCCAGTGTCTTTGGATCGCAGCTGGAGCCATATTGCCATCACTATTTTTGCCATATCTGTGTTATTCCTGCACTGTTATTTACTAAAGGATTTTTCTTTAAGGGAGCATTTATTCAACTTAAATAAACATATTCACAAAAAGAATTTAATAGTATTGCTATAAGTGGAAATCTATCCCTTGTCACAAATAGAGCACAATCACAAAATTAATAGTGAAAACAAACCAGTGGAGTAAGTCATCTTCAAGTTTCTACCAGCTCTGACATTCATTCAGTTTATTTTCAATTCCTCCTGAATTTTCTTGAATGTTATAAGCATTTTTATGAGGCAAAGGTTCCTTTACATCTTTGAGTCACTTATGACTCTTTGGGTACTCTTACTCTGCAGAAAAACAAACATCTCTCTCTCTTTTTTGTTTGTTTGTTTGTTTTAGAGGCAGGTCTCACTAAGTTGCCCAGGCTAGACTCAAACTCCTGGGCTCAAGCGATCCTCCAGCCTCAGCTTCCCAAGTAGCTGGAACTACAGGCATGTGCCACCATGCCTGGCTAATTTTTAAAATATTTTGTAGGGGTGGCATCTCACTATGTTGCCCAGGCTGGTCTCCAACTGGTGGGCCCAAGCCATCCTCCCACCCCAGCCTCTCAAGTAGCTGGGAGTGCAGGCATGTGCCACCATGCCTGGCTCAAACATCTATTTTTTTTTAATTTTATTTCTTTGTTCTTACACATAGTCATTCAGAGAGACATTCACATTTGGATCCATAAGATAAAAGACACTTTCTACTCCAGAGGAGACATTTTATAGTGGGATTCAGCTTAGTCCAGTTGATTAAATTCTTGGGAAGCAAATAGGTGTTTCTCATACTTGGGTGCCCATGGAAAGACATAGTCCTGCTGGAACTATAAATGTGCATGAGCACTTAGCAGTGAGATTGTCTCCAAAGATAGCAGTGGATGTAAGAGCAGAAGGGAGATTTTAGGCTGCTTTTGGGGTGCCTGCCATTTTCTGTACACTGGCAGAGTTTCAGTACATTTGTTCAAGATATAGAAAGGCAATCTGCCTGATTTCTTTTGCTTTTTGCTATCTCTAAACTGTGATAAAACAAAAGAGGAAAATTAATTGTCTCTCCCCAAATTATAAACACCTGTATATGCCCTGTTTTCATTTAGAAGTCTATTTCTGTTTAGAACAAAGATTTTTCTGACTCAAGGAGCTGTAATCTCATTTTGTACTTGTTTTGGGGAAAATAAAACACACACATAAAACCCACAAGGAAAGCATTACCAAAATTTAATTATATTAGTAATCAAATCTGTGTGATGTGTGTGAATGGAATTTCAGAGTTTTTTGGATAATTAAGAAAATTAGTTCATCGGTCTCTAAGGTACCGGGGGTACTTGAATGGACTTTCCTAGTCCCGTCTGTAATCGTCGATGTGAGACACTTGAGATCAATCTGCAGAAAGTACCTAGATTGCCATTGCCATCTGATATCGTTGACTTTCTGGCAGATATTGGCACCCAAGTAACATTTTATTGACTCCATTTGGATTTTCATTCTTGCGGTTTCGACCTTGCTTTTTATAATGCATACCAGTCCGTCCTTCTGCACTCAGCTTACATCCAAGCCATGTCTTGTAGAAAGCTGTCTAGTGGTTTATAAAATCAGATTCCTCTTGACAATCAGGACTTTAAATGTATTTTTAGACCTTTAGACCAACTGGCAGAGGCAGAGTGCTTGGCTTTGGGTATTTTTTCTTTCGTAAAGAGCTCATTCTAGTTTTGAAAAATTACCTTTTTTTTTGAAAAAGTTTAACTTAACAAGACACTTATGTAGTGACAGGAAACTTGGAATCAGATCTTTCAGGAAACAGAAGCATCATTTTGTGACTTGCTTTTTAAATTTATAGCACTCATCTATTTGCAATGTTCACTTTCCTCAGAAACTCTACAAATTAGATTTAATAGAATCAGGAATAAGTCTTCATTCCTTCCGTTTGAGGGCTTGTGAGACGAGGGCGGGGGAGTG
Source organism: Pongo pygmaeus (assembly GCF_028885625.2). Taxonomy (NCBI): domain Eukaryota; kingdom Metazoa; phylum Chordata; class Mammalia; order Primates; family Hominidae; genus Pongo; species Pongo pygmaeus. Next base: position 88,747,276 of record NC_072389.2, on the reverse strand, counting down.
ACATAGGGGGATGGATTTTGTTCCTTTTTGTATAGACAATGCTTAATTCCCCATTTGGAAAGCTTATTGGTATTGCAGGTGCCTGTGGCATCCCAGGGGAGCAGAGGAGTGAAATGTGGTACTGTGTATGCAAATCATAAAATGTTATGAAAGAAATATTCAACCCAGCAACCACCCAGCACAAGGGTTGTTCTCAAAAACATGATGTTGAATGAAAAAAGTGGAAAACGGAACAAGATTTAAAACACATTATCATTTATTAGGTTAAAAACAGATACACAAAAAAACAACATTACATAAGACAGTTGCATATTTAAGGACATATCAACAACAAGTCAAAATAGGTGTGTTGCGGGGATTGGAATGTGAGTGTCAATAAGGGAAGAAGAGAGATTATGCAGAAATGAGAGAAGGGCCTTGCACAGTGCCATGGTGACAATGAGGAGAAAAGACAATGAGCCGAGGAGAATGAATAACTCACCTGCACCTGGGCTGGAAACAGTTCTTAAGAGGAGACTATTGTAATTTTTTAGTTCGAAGTGCTGAGAATACCACAGTCGGTACTAATTGTGGTTCTCAATTTTGGCCACGCATTTTAGTCATCTGAGAAGAACCTGAGAATCTTTTTTAAAAGGTGCTGTTTTCCTGGATCCCGGCCACAGGACTTCTGACTTAATTGGACCATGAAGGAACCTGGGCATTAGAGTATATTAAAAGCTCCCATGTGGTTCTGTTATAGAGTCAGGGTTGAGAACCACTGAGTTAAGTTTCTTAAAGAGGAAAAAGTGTGTGGCAAGTGATAACTCTGCCAAGTAAAAATGAAACGGATGCAATATTCAGACTTTCCTTTTCTAACACTTTAGGTTATCAGCTCAATTCTGCTGAATGTGTGGATATCCGCTTGAAGAGAGTAGTTCCTGACCATTATTGTCACTACTACCCTGAAAATGTAAAACCAAAACCAAAACTGAAGGAATGCAGCATGGATCCCTGCCCATCAAGGTTTGTGTCATTGTCCACACCCTTTTTACTTCAAAAAGAAACAAATCAGCTTCAACTGAGACTGATCAATCTTTGCAGGGCAATACATTTCCGTTTCCTGACTTTGTCTACTGGGGGCAGGTGCCCACATTCACATTTGTAACTATGGTGCATAGGAATTAGGACACATTCATTAGTAATGGAAGTCTAGCTTTCTCTTGTCGTGGGCTATGTGTTCCTAAGTTTTTTTATAATGAACCTTTTTGAACATCTCCTGCTCTCTTCATCCAAGTAAAATGTCTAGTCCATCTGCCAATCATAAATATCTTTCACTCACCATTTTAGCTTTTAAACTGGGTCACCCATTATCATGTTTTGGCTTTTGAAGTATTCATATTAAATTCAGTATGAATAATGCATTGTGCAAGGAAGTAAAAAGTTTTAATGCCAAAGCAAAAAAAGCTATGTGTAAACTATCCTATTGCATAATTTAGTACCTGCTGACTTGGATTGCCTGGGGAAGTTTCCTGGCTTACTACAATACCTTAAAATAACAGAACAATATCAAGTCCCAGAATCCTCCAGATATCTGCCAGCTGGCTTAGGAAGAAGTGTGCAAGTGGAAAAGGAAGCGTTCTCAGTGGATTTCATTTCCTGTTACTAAACTGCCCATTTCCTGTAAGCCTGGTTGAACGTAATTATTAATAGAGACCTTTCAAAGGACAAATTCTGTGAAATAAAGTGATTTTCTGAAGATCCTACAAATACAACAGTGTGTTAATATCACTAATATATTAAGAGAGTAATGATTATAAAAAGGAATAAATTTATCGAAATTGCATGGTACTTTTTTCCTTTGATTAATATACTGCTAGTTTAGTTTTCTATATTTTCAAATAGAACTGGGGAATTTGTGTCGTAGATGTTCTTGACAACTAAAGAGATGGTGGCTGAATTTTTGGGAATGGTTGATAACACTTGATATTTTTAGTTTTCAGTTTGGAAGAGCTCTGTCTCTTGGGATGTGAAATATTATATTCATCAATTAATGAATGTGTTAATTTATTATAGAAGTGATATTCTCACAATGATTTCATTTGTAGTGATGGATTTAAAGAGATAATGCCCTATGACCACTTCCAACCTCTTCCTCGGTGAGTTATATGTTTCCTTTTCCTTTTTGCAATTTAAGTAGTTTGCAAGGAACTGTAGCATCTGTAGCAGTAGCCTAAAATGTACGAGAGTTAGATATTAAATACTTTATAGAGCTAAGGGAAAACAGACTTCTACTCAATAATAGGAAAAATCTTTCTAAGAATTAGGTGGAATAGACTGCCTCAAAAGATGATGTTTCCCATCGCTAGAGCTGTCAAGCGTATCTTGGACAACTGAGTATTATAGCAGGAGCTCAAGTGTTGCAATTAATCAGAAATTTTAATCCCCTTTTATACCAAGATGAGTAGTATGGTCCTTCCTGACTCTGAGGTTCTGTGATTCTCTAATAATATTGTCCATTAGTATTTTACAGTTTAGAGGCAGTTTGAAGATGTAGCCACACTGTATGTTTTAATTGATTTAATTTTCACAATGGTCTTATGAAGGGTAAATAGGGAAGGTATATTATTCCCAGTTGACAAAAACCCCAGATGTGAGGAGCTAAGTACCTTGTGACAAGAATTTGTGTGTGGCAGTTAAGAATAAAGTCTTGGCCGGGCATGGTGGCACATGCCTGTAATCCCAGCACTTTGGGAAGTTAAGGCGGGCGGATTACTTGAGGTCAGGAGTTCAAGACCAGCCTGGCCAACATGGTGAAACCCCATTTCTACTAAAACGTACAAAAATTAGCCAGGCGTGGTGGCAGGTGCCTGTAATCCCAGCTACATGGGAGGCTGAAGCAGGAGAATAGCTTGAACCCAGGAGGCAGAGGTTGCAGTGAGCCAAGATCTTGCCACTGCACTCCAGCCTGGGTGACAGAAAGAGACTCCATCTTAAAAAAATAAATAAATTAATTAAAATTTTAAAAAAGCTGGGCACGGTGGCTCATGCTTGTAATCCCAGCACTTTGGGATGCCGAGGCAGGCAGATCACGAGGTCAGGAGTTCTGGATTAGCCTGGCCAACATTGTGAAACCCTGTCTATACTAAAAATACAAAAATTAGCCAGGCGTGATGGTGCATGCCTGTAATCCCAGCTACTAGGGAGGCTGCGGCAGGAGAATTGCTTGAACCCAGGAGGCAGAGGTTGCAGTGAGCCAAGATTGCACCATTGCACTTCAGCCTGGGTGACAGAGCGAGACTCTGTCTCAAAAAAAAAAAGTGTAAAGTCTTATGACTCCCAGTCCCAGGCTCATTCAGCTGAACCACAACTGATACCTTAAGGCCATACTTTTTGCCACCATCTTTGCAAACTTCAAACAAACAACAAATAAATAATATAATTTTATTTGTTTGCTTTTGAGCTGGGAACATAATCCTTGGACTGCATGTTCCGTATCCTGTGGAGGAGGGATTCAGAGACGGAGCTTTGTGTGTGTAGAGGAATCCATGCACGGAGAGATATTGCAGGTGGAAGAATGGAAGTGCATGTACGCACCAAAACCCAAGGTTATGCAAACTTGTAATCTGTTTGATTGCCCCAAGTGGATTGCCATGGAGTGGTCTCAGGTAAGATTTGAGAATATGCCACTTTTAATTAATTCTCGTATTTTAAGGGATATTTTCTATATGCCCACCGTGGTGCTAGACAGCATGGAGACAAAAAAAAGTGGTAAAAGAGCATGGTTCCTACTCCAAAGAACTTAGGAAGACAGTTGGAGGACGAGGTAAGAAAGATCACAAGCATCATGGTAGGTAAGAATAATTAATATTAAGGACATTAACAATAATATTTCCATACAATTTTCAGCATAATTAATATTAAGTACTGTAAAGAACAAATCTGTAAAGAACAAATGTTGAAGCAGAGTCAATCAGGAAGTATTTGTTGCCCTTGTGGTGCCTAATCCATCTTTGAATAATTTAAACAAGCAAGAATTAAAATTTAAATTGTTTAAATTCTTTGAAGAATGTAAGCAAGCAAGAACCTGAGAAACATCACTGGGTTAGGGCTAGTGTTAGGGAGATGGCCAAACAGAGATGGCTGAGCAAAGGCAGTAATGACAAGAAGTGACTCAAAGTTGAAGATGTGAAGAGGTGACCCATGTTATAAGAATTGGGAGATTAAATTGGAAATGCTGACACGACATGAAAGTGTGTGTCCTTGATCCAGTAGCTACTAAGAACCTTCACAATTTTTGTGAAGACATAATTTATTTTAAGTAATTGAGGCAAGATAGCCTAACATTGGGAAAGACCAGAGGCGGGCAGCCTATTTAGAAATCATCCGTGGGGTCAAGTTGTGTGAAAAAAGAAAAGAGAAGAAGGAAAACACCCCAGAGGTATAACAAGGTTCATGTCAAATTAGCGTAGTTTTCACTTTCTAAAGAGATGACTGAGTAAGCCTCCAGAACAAATAAAATGCAGCTGGATTAGTCAAAGATGAAAAATGCAGACATTGGTATTTAATAATTTAATCTTAATCCTTTAATTTTCTAGACAGTGAGATGTAGTTGACTCAAGTTTCTCCAGCTTTCTTAAGTGATTTCCACACACTTAGTTCATCATATACGTGCATTAATATACCTATTCATGTATTTATTCAGTGGGTCAGCTACCGTGCTAACAAGTATATACAACTTGCTCCTACCACCCAAAAGCTTAGAATCTAGTTGCACAGACATGCATGCAAACAAAGTTGTGATACAGTATTGTATTGTGCATGAGTAGTGTCATGTGCCCAGTACTTCAGAGGCACAAGGTAGAATGATTCACTCCACCTGAAGGTGTCAGGAAAGCTTCAGAAAGGAGGTAGCACTTGAACCTGAAGGACAAGTGAATGTCAGGTAAAGACCATAGCAATCTTTTTCTGATATCCCCAGACTAAACATCATCACCCTGTAAGAACTTTATTCAAACTTGCTAGGGAAGAAGTTACCAATTAATTTTTGGTCACATACTCCCTAAAAAGAAGATTAGAGAATTACGTATTTCTTCATATATATTTAAGTTGACATCTGAAATTTCCTATCACAAGTTTAAATAATTACAAAGAATATCATTTCAACATGTTGTGAATGTTGACATTTTAAAATAAGAGTGTTGCAGCATTCAAAAAAATCTGTCTAGTGGAATTTAAATGCCATGATAATTTCTGTCTTTGCCATCTTTCGTTTAAAAAATACAGGGGCGAGCTCTTCTTTAACAATTTGGATGTTGTGCATATTTCTCCCTTTGAACTCACATTTGCAATCTTCTCTCCCCACAGAATTTTATTCTAATATAATGTATTTTTATGCTTTAAAGTCTTTTTTAATTACACTATTCTACTTCTCTCCAAGAAAATACATATGATCATTGAAATTAATTTATTTTACTTTCCTGTGGCCATAAGGCCCTAAATATTTAAAATATTCCTCTGAATTGAGTTAATTTTAATACACAGTCAAAATAACATATATATATTTCAAAGTTTGGTAAATAAGAATAACGCATAAAATTATTTTCATTTGAATACACACTTAGTTCATCATGTACGTGCACTAATATATCTTGATAGAAGATAAGTGGAACTTAAAAAATAGTCCATATATTCATCATCAGAATGAGCCATGTGTTCAGCAATGATTTTATTGTTAATTTTTACTATTGGTTTCTTATTTTGTTTTGTTTGGCTTTGCATGTATACACTGGGAAAGCTTGTTCACATAAATCAATAGACCGGGATGGAAGGATTTTATTTTAGCAAGGTCGATGTGTTCCTTGAACTCCTGAGTTATGTGCCAGAATTCATGTGATGGTCTAGCATCAAAAATTATTTTTAAGGGTCTTTCTGCTGGCAATTTAAGTCCTCTTTCTATTTTGTTGAAAGCAAAGAATATCATCTCAGCTGCAAAAGGATTTGTTATCGAGACATCAGGGACTTTCACTTTTTCAGCCCCCAATCAACATTATTTCTACAACTGCAGAGCTTGTTTTCAGCTCTCATAAGTCCTAGCCATATGTTTTATGTTGGCTTTAGAGCTTTTATATCACCCTCCATCCCCATAAATATCATGACTTTATCATTATGTATATTATCAGAATAGAGGATGTTAACTAGCTCTTCTCATTCACCATACTTCACCCTTAATAATACTTTTCACTTTTTTCAAAAATTAAATATATTCTCAGTGATGAGGATTTTCCATCATCGAGGACACATGCAGCTCCACAGAGGAGTTCTGGAACTGTTGTAAACACTGACAGTGCCATTGGGGGAAGTGTCCGGCTTCCCAGAAGGGTGGTTTAAAAGGAGAGGGTACTCCTTTGGATTAACCAGTTGTAGTACAGTTATATCTTGTACTGTTTTCTTTCTCTTTGGGTGAATTTTTTTTCTTTCTTGGCTAAAACAGCCACTCAATATTATATATATCTCAAATTGATAAATTTGGGGGTAGGTGAGTCAATTTTCCAAAAACAGGGTAATCTCAAGCTTCACTGAACTCATTAAAGTATTTGTTCAGTGGTTTCAAGAGTGGCATCATGAACTAGAGAGATTTCCCAATATTCTGCCTGACGTGTGTACACTGAGAAAAGCCTCCATATCCTTGAAACATATCTTTGAAACTTGTCCCTAGCAATACCCAGGTACAAAGTGCTTAGGGGGTCAGAAAATAATTTTCAAGCTCCTTAAAGCGGTAGCTTGGCCATGGCTTTGGCAATAGATGGCTCTGGGAGGAAATTCCACTCTGCCTGTTAGGAACTGTGTGACCTTGAGCAAGATCCTTAGATGGTGGGTGGTTTGCTTATCTGTTCAATAAGCCTGAAGCTACTGACCTGGAAGTGGGTCAGGAGGATTCATGAGATAACAAATGAAGGAGGTGCCTGTCCCATAGCAGGTAACCAAAGGCAACCAAGAACTCTCAGCCCCTTCCTGGGGTGGATCCAGAATTAGTGGGGTCTGAAGTTTGTACAGATTGGAGAGGACTCCTCAAAAACAAGAATATAAAACACAAATATTAAGTATTGAAGAGAATGTTTATTCAGAATCAAAAAGGAAATTATAAGAAATTACAAATTTTAGAAAGCTGACAACAACCACATTGTGAACTCTGGACTTGATAATATTTAATAATGATATATTAAACCATGTATTAGTTATGTTAATAATGATGTGTTAATATGGGTTCATCAGTTGGAACAATGGCACCACACTAAGGCAAGATGTTAATAATAGGGAAAATCATGGGGGAAAAAGGGGTGAAGGGGAAGATTGGGGCTCTCTGTACTGTCTGTTCAATATTTCTGTAAACCCAATATGGTCCTCAAAAAATATAGTCTATCAATTTTTTTGAATGCATACATATATATACTCCCCAACATGCAGATTATATTAGTCCATTCTCACACTGCTATAAAGATACTACCAGAGACTGGTTAATTTATAAATGAAAGAGGTTTAATTGACTCACAGTTCCACATGTCTGGGGAGGCCTCAGGAAACTTACAATGATGGTGGAGGGTGAAGTAGAAGCAAGTACCTTCTTCACAAGGCAGCGGGAGAGGCAGAGAAACCATGAAGAGGGAAGAGCCCTTTATAAAACCATCAGATCTTATGAGAACTCACTCACTATCATGAGACCAGCATGGAGAAAACTGCCCCCATGATCCAATCACCCTCTACCAGGTCCCTCCCACGACAAGTGGGGATTATGGGGATTACAATTCAAGATGAGATTTGGATGGGGACACAGAGCCAAATCATAACAGATAAATTTGAAAAGCTATTCTAGATTTTTATATGACATGAAAACATTCCACTCATAGGCAAGAGTAACTTTCAAATCATAAACAAATAATCCAAGAAAAAAATGCTGACAACACAAACTTCACAAAAATTCAGGAAAAAAAATCATAATGTTTTTATTAACTTTAACTGCAGGCAATTATATGTGTATCGGGATACATCTGTAGTATTTTTTTCTATAGTATTTGGCTGAATACTCTTTGGTGGCCTCGTTATATGACAGCAGTTTTGCAAGACTGACTTCTATAGACTAGAAAAATAATCCTCTGGCATAATTCATTAGAATTTTATTATATTTTTATTGACAGTTCAGAAAGGTTTCATTCATCTTCAAAAATTATTTTGGGCAGGGTCATGTAAACATTTAATCAAACTTGAGAAAACGTAACAAGTTTCTTTGATATTTTGAGCAGTAAGATTTCAGGGCATTTTTAATTTTCTTGAACTATGATCTCACCTTAAATACTTTTTAAATTGAGAAGTGGAACAAGGTTTTACAAAAGAGGGGCCCTGAAATACAAGCATCACAGAAAGTTAGCCTCTGTACCCTTCCTTACATAATATTTGTCTAAAAGTCTTTTGTGTTTAATATTTATGTAGTTCAATGGCTCTCCTTTGCATATGATAAAATAATGCCTTTGTGGTTCTCTTAAAAGAAATGCATTGGCTTCTCTTTTCTTCTTTGAAGTGCACAGTGACTTGTGGCCGAGGGTTACGGTACCGGGTTGTTCTGTGTATTAACCACCGTGGAGAGCATGTTGGGGGCTGCAATCCACAACTGAAGCTACACATCAAAGAAGAATGTGTCATTCCCATCCCGTGTTATAAACCCAAAGGTAAGTCTGTGGTGCACTGTAAATTCAAATCAAATGGTATTTTCCAGCTCCCATTCCAATATTGTAGCATTTCCCTTTCAACTTACTACTTTCTTATAAAAATTGTTTTATTGACAGATTGCAATAGACCTTCCCATCCAGATAAAGAAGTTAGATATATGTGAATTATTCATCTGGAGGGAAAACTGAGCTCCTGTTGATTCAGTACAGATGGAGTAGCTCCTATCTATCTAGTTTTATACTAACATTTCTTGGTGGACATAAAAAAATTAAATACAGTCCCTCCCTTGAAGAAAAAGAAGAAGAATGGCGGGGGGGAGATTAAAAAAGGAGGGGAAGGAAAAGTAGAAGGAGGACGAGAAAGAAGAGCAAGAAACAGAGGAAGAAGTAGAGGAGGAGGAGGAAATTATTCTTTTCCCAAGATTCTCATTCTTCTTTATAGCTACCTCTCCACTGGAGTGTAAGATTTTTGCGGGAGGAATGATGTCATCTTTATCATGTGTACTAATGCATGGAATGAATGAAAACTTCCAGTTCCCAGTGGAGATCTATGGATGCATTTATAATCTCTCCAGTAGTTCACATTTGTTCCACATGAAAGAGCAGAAATGGGTAGCATCCAGGGATAGGAGGATTTGGCATCATCTCTCTGATATATGATCTTCTCTGTACATAATTATTTCCATGTTCTTTAATGTTAACCATCCTCATGAAAAGTATCTTCCATCTTGAAATGGGAGAAAATATTATTCCCAACTATTAGTAAGAAAGACTCATCCTTAGTACTTGAGAGAGGATGGTAAAACTCTCTTTTGTTATTTTTGGGTTCATTATTCATACAAATAGCCTCATAATTAGCCATTCAATAAATATTTTTGAGTATGTCTGTCTTGCAGAAAAATCACTAGTTGCCATGACAGATACAAACATTGACTACATAACTCTATCAGTGAAGTCTTTTTTCCTTCCTTCTGCATTTATGATACTTTCATAGCCACTTTCATAGTGTCCATAGTTTCCTTGAAGCACCCTAAAGTTATTTTTATTTCTCACTTCATAGATAGATTATTCCTTTCTTCACATCAAGGAGGCTTCAAAGGAAGAAAGGGGCAACAGTTTGTTCTTCCATGTCAGATGTAATTGGTAATCATCTCCCTCAACAACTACAACAACAGTAAAAGTTTGAGTAAACTATAACACAGACTCTTTCATCACCCCCAACTTTCTTAACTTTCATGTTATTTGCCTTTCTCTATTAATTTTTGCATTCCATGGGCAAAAATAAAATGTGACCAAAGATAGCAAGCTGATATGGTTGAAGTAAGAGCTTCAATGTATGAACAACAGAAATTGGTATTGATTTATAAAAGGCATTTTTATGTTAACTTTGACAGCATATTCAACTGTATCACATGATCATTTTGGCTGCATTTTAATGATGTATTAATTTTTTAAAAATACAGCAGAAATGTTTAATTCATTCCAGCAGCCACCTAATGTATTGTACTAATGAACTCAACTTGCATTTGAAAAACATGACTTCTTTATAAATGAAATCTTCAGCCAATATGATCACCTATCCAACTCCTTAATGATTAATAGTAATTAGGCTCATTGTTTATGTTCTCTTTTTCTTAGAAAAAAGTCCAGTGGAAGCGAAATTGCCTTGGCTGAAACAAGCACAAGAACTAGAAGAGACCAGAATAGCAACAGAAGAACCAACGTGAGTCCAGGACCTTTTGTGGGAATAATCAGGGCACAGCCAGTTAACATGATATATGTAATTTTTGTACTCATTGGAGTACAGTGATACATTTAATATCCAAATGACCTGGATTTACAGACTCTAGAGAGCTTAGCTGGCTAGAATTTTTCTTTATTTCACAATTCAGCAGTCCTCCTTTGGCAGTTTCTCTGAGCAGCACAGAAAAGAACAGTGTTACTTAACTCAAAGCAGATCCAGTGGTCTGCTACACTTAAGAGATTGGGGATAATTTCTAGGTTTTAACGCATGTGATTTGACCATGAACCATCATAGTATCATACAAATAAACCAATCATTCCATGGGTAAGTCATGGTCAATCTCTATAAAATCAATTAAGTTGAAATGCATTAGTCGCCTGAGTGATCACAGGGAAATGGAAAGAACAAGGTACTAAGAGTATTGGAGCTTAGAACCACCCCTGCTAACTACATGACCTTAGACAAGTCTAATTTTTCTGTGTCTTATTCTCCTTACCTATAAAAGGAGCAGGTTGGGCTTGATTTCTCCAGGGTTCATTCCAACTCAAAAATCCAATGGCTACCATCTCTCATGTGATTTGGTGGATCTGGATTGTAACAGTGCCAATGGAAATTAAGAATCAAGAGGAAATCAAAGAAGCATTCTGGAGGCAGTTATATAGGGACAAAAAGAGAGCAAGAAATCAAAGGTGCTCTGAGATTTCTAGTCCAGGAATCTCTAAGAACAACAGTACCGTTGATAGACTTGAGTAATTGAACAGAACAGCTGATTCCATGTCAAACATGTTAAGTCTTTGGTGCTGACAGGCTATCTATGAAGAGAGAAATTCCCAGAGCATCAGAGGAAAAGGGGTCTCAGCAGTAATCTGGCCACTTTCCCTCTCGGAGCAGGCATTTCTTCTTCAACACCTTCAGCAATGGGCAGAGTTCACTGCATTAAGAGACACCTCATTCTTGTGTTGAGCAACCCAAGTTATTTGCAAGATCTTTTTCTTCTGATGAGATGGAATAGATCTCCTAATTTGTGTTCTCTGAAGCAGAAAAAAAAATCCATCTATGCCCCATCCCATGTGACAAGTTTTCACAAATATGAAGAAAGCTGCCATGGATCCCGAGAGCTTTGTCTTTCCCAAGTTCATCATTCTTAGCCTTTTCAGCAGTCTTCATGCACTGTTGTTTTTAGATCCCTTCCCAACCTCCTGTGCTTTTCAGAACCCACTCTCATTTGTCAATCTCCCTTTTAACTGTGGTCCAGCCCAGTGGTGAGCCCCAGGGCAGTGTGGGTTACTTCTCTTTGAGAAGGCACATGTGGCAAAGTGATGTGGGCCAACATAACTGGCACATCACACTCATGACAGGCACAGACTTCTCCACGTGGACCACTGTCAGTGCTGGCTATGACCACAGAAGAAACTGTGGACCATGTGAGGGTGAATGGCTTCACAGTATTTGAGTAAAAAGAGAAGAGTGTTGGGCTCCTGACAGAAGCTTGGAGATTTAGAGGAAGAGGGGGAATCAAAAGAGGAAGATGGTGAGGGAGTAAAGTAGTGAAGAGAGGGAGGAGTAAGACCCAGGAAAGCTTATTATTCCAGAGACCAAAGGAGGGAGGAGTTTAAGGAGGCAAGGAGGCAAGCAGCAAATGGATTCAAATCTCACAGAAAGACAAGGAAAATCCATGAGGAAAAAGAAAAGGCTGCTTTGATTAACAAGAAAGGCTTTTTCAGTGAATTTTAGAGTAGTAACATGCAAAGGATAGAGAATAAAACATTGTGGATATTTCAGAAATAAATTTCCAAAAAAGAAGAAAATGGAGCAATGGGTATTTAAGTACTAAAGAAGGAGCAAAGATTGGTAGTCAAACTGATGGAAAAGTGTATATGTATGTGTTTATTGTTTTTCATTTTGAAGTTAGGGCAATCTTAAATTAAAAAGATATGGTTTTGCACAAGTCAGTTAGTATCTGTAGACCTTCCAACTGTACAAGGAAGGCATTAGGCTAAATGCTGCTGGAACCTTCTCACATCTCTGATCACCTACAATCCTGTAAGGGAAGGAGTCTATAGAAAGAAAAGGGTTTGAGGCACTTGAGAGAGAGTGTGTAGTTGTCACAGAAAGAAGGTCACAGAGTCCTCTGTCTAGAATGATGGGTCCTACCAAGATCTTTTGTTTTCAAAACACAGTTAGATGACAGTTGATAATGCTTCTGTATGTCCTCTTTTGGTGAATAGGATTGCAGTCCGTCCAGTTCCCCAAACTAGAAGCGTGGATTCTTTCTTGGCTCCTTTTCATTCTTCTCTGATGTGTAATTAGCCACTGAGTCATGCCAACTATATTTACTAAAATCTTTCTTGGTTCCAGCTCCTCCTTTCCATCCAAACTACCATCCTTGTACAGGTCCTGAAATCAGTTCCCAGGACACCTACAACAGCTTTCTAATTTGCTCCTGAATTGCTTCCCTCAAATCCACCCCTACACAACACAGCCACCAGAGTAGTCTTTCTAGGTAGGGCACAAGTCTAATTCTTTTCGTTTTTTTGAAACAGAGTCTCACTCTGTTGCCCAGGCTGGAGTGCAGTGGTGTGATCTCAGCTCACTGCAACCTCTGCCTTCCGGGTTCAAGCGATTCTCCTGCCTCAGCCTCCTGAGTAGCTGGGATTACAGGCATGTGCCACCACGTCAGGCTAATTTTTTGTATTTTTAGTAGAGATGGGTTTTCACCATGTTAGCCAGGATGGTCTCAATCTCCTGAGCTCGTGATCCACCCGCCTCGGCCCCACAAAGTGCTGGGATTACAGGTGTGAGCCACCACACCTGGCCAAGTCTAATTCTTTCTTTGCAATGTTCAGAATATCTAAATGTCTCCCCATCACTCAAAGATTTATGTGGGTTTGTATGCCCAACGGGACTTGGCAAGGTATTACTTTTCCTGGTCCCCAGCCTCATGTCTGGCCACCTTCTTTTCTTTGCCTTGAGTGGGATGCTCCAGCCACACTGACTTGCGGGCTGTTTCTTGCCCACAGCAAGCTGCCTCTTGCCTCCTCTTTAATCACACTCCCCTCTTAATTGGAAGCGGGCCCACCTGTTAAGTCTTTTTCTGTAACTTTCTTTTTAATCATAGGAAATTGCAAACCTATGTAAAAGAGGAGAAAACAGTGTAATGAACCCCCATGTCATGTTCATAACCCAGTATCAACAATTATCAACCCAGGGCCACTCCTATTTCATGGAAACCATCACCACTGCCACTACCCCCTGATTGTTTTTGAAGCAAACACAGACAGCACAGCATTTCATTCATAATTATGTATCTCAAAAAGAAGTCTTTAAAAAAATAATCAAAATACCATTTTTGAAATGCTATCCTCAATACTTCTATGAGAATCACCCGTGGTGCTTTTTAAAATGTGGTGATTTCTGGGCCCCACTGAGTCAGATACAGTGGGAGTGGGGCTCCATCACCAACATTTTCTTTTTCTTTCGGCTGCCAGATCTTTTTTTTTTATCGTGGTGAGAGATACACAACACAAAACTTACCATTTTAACCATTTTAAAGTGTACAGTTCAGTGGCATTAAGCACATTCATATTGTTGTGCACCCATCACCACCTCCCATCTCTCGAATTTTCTCATCACCCCCAACATAAGCTCTGTTCACCTTTAGCAATAACTCCCTACTCCCTCCCACTAGACTCTAGTAACCTCTATTCTACTTTCTGTCTCTCTTTCATTCACCAGCATTTTAAACAAACACCCAGGTAACTTTGGCAGGGGAGTGGGCATATCCAAGTTTGGGAACCACTGGATCAGATAGTCCCTAAGGTCCTTTTAAAGTTCAGAAAATACTGTTTACTTTATTGAATTAGAAAAGGGGGATATCAGCCGGGCACGGTGGCTCACGCTTGTAATCCCAGCACTTTGGGAGGCTGAGGTGGGTGTATCACTTGAACTCAGGAGTTCGAGACCAGGCTGGCCAACATGGTAAAACCCTGTCTCTATTAAAAATACAAAAATTAGCCGGGTGTGGTGGCACACGCCTGTAGTTCCAGCTACTCAGGAGGCTAAGGCAGGAAAATTGCTTGAGCTTGGGGAGGCAGAGGTTGCAGTGAGCTGAGATCCTGCTACTGCTCTCTAGCCTGGGTGACAGAGCGAGACTCCGCATCAAAAAAAAAAAAAAAAAAGAAAGAAAGAAAGAAAAGGAGGATATCATAGAAGCTACAGTGAGGTTCAGGCCCCATATTCATTCCAAGCCTGCCTTTTCTGTCAGCCCCACCTGACTTTGCTAGGGGTTTCTTCCTCCGTATTCACAGAGCAAAGCCAAAAGCTTCTTTACTCCTGAAGGACACCACCCTTTCTTCCCCCGTGTTGAAGACTGAGCAGACAGCACCTGTTCCCTGGCCCAAGCAGCTGCCTCTTCCCACCTTCCGCCATCTCTCCCTCTGTGGTCACTCTGCAATTTTCCTTCATAATTCACACTGCCTGGCAGTTTCTGGCCTGGTCCTGGCCATCTAGTGTGAAGTTTATAGTTTCCTGCCACCACTTCTGACTCTATTCATTCCCTCGATTTCCAAACAAAACCGCAACATATCTCAGCTTCCAGTGCATCCTTTTATTACCACTGTCTTTTGTGGTTTGGGGATGCTTGCTTGTTGACAATGAAGGAGAGGATGAACGCAGCTGTATTTTACATCCCTCCAGTAGAGCCTGCCAAGCCAGCCTGAAGGAGATAAATATTTCTGCCTCTGTGGTTTACCGTGGCTCGAGCTCTGAATTTACATAGGGAGCGGATGTTCAAAAGGCTTTTTTGCTTTTTTTTAAAATAGGAAAATAAAAATTATAGTGTATAAATCTAAGCCAAGGGAACTGCAGTACTGACCTTCTTAGCTTTCAGCTGTGGAATGTGTTGACAGTTGATATGGTTCATTGGTTCATGGTTGTTTTAAAAATTCCTCCCTGGAGCCTCTTCTTTTGTTTCTATGGGATTCTTAACACTTCAGCAAACTTGTTGCCCTCACTGTCGTTTTTCATATACAAAAACTAAGGAAATAGGATGGACTTAGTTAGCACACCTTGTATGTTTCCTTCACTGCTGTCTTAACTTCTCCATTTGTGGAGATTGTATTTGCTAAAGTCAAATTAGGTGACATTTCAGGAATCTGTTTTTCTAACAACAACAGTGATAACAACAACTAATATTGAGGAGTGCTTTGTGCCAGACCTTGTTCTGAGTGTTCTACGTGGATTAAGTTGTTTAATGCTCACAACAACCCTTTGAGGAGGTGCTATTCTTATTTTCATTTTGGGGCTGAGGAAACAGAGGCTTAGAAACATAAAGGAATTGTTTTGGAGATATTAAGTGGTGGACAGTGATTCTATGGCACGTAAGACTAGAAAGAGCTGCAGTTTCGTGTCAGATGTCCTGAATTCAAGTCTCACCCATCCTTGGGTTTATCTAATGGAGTAGACAGAGAAGTGAGTGACTGCATGATGGTATTGTAAGGTTGCAATGCATTATAATTACATTGTGGTGTTATTTGGGATCAGGGATGGTTTCCGGAAATAGATGGTCCTACAATGTCAGAAGAGCAGCATGTCAGGTATTTGGAATAGAGGCTTGTGTGTAGGCTCACTGGCCCATGTAGGCCACGCAGGTTGCTGAGGCGGTCTGAGGTGGGTGAGGGGCCAGGGGCATGGGCCCGGGGAGCAGTAATGGCAGCAAGGATGCAGCTGGAGGAGCCAGCAAGTCTTGAGGGTCTTCCATGGTTCACTAAAGAGCTTCGACTTTATCAGGAGGCTGTGGGAGCTATGTAAGGATTTTAACCAGAGAAGTGACATAATCTCAATTACATTTTTGAAAGATCCCTCTGGTGGTCTGCAGTTTGTTTCCAGTTATTCACAATGATAAATAAAACTGCAGCGAATTCCAAATTGCACATCTCTAATTGTCTCATTGGACATATTTTCTGGTGTGGAATTTCTGGGCCAGGGACAGGCATTTAATTTCTATTGTCAAATTTCCTTTTAGAGAGAAATCAGTGCTGGCTTCTCTCGCCAGCAGCGGTACTCCAGCTTGCCTTTTTCCCCATACGTTCATCAAAATCAGGAGATTATCTTTTTTTTTAATGTTATTTTGTAGTTTTTTTTTATGGTTCATGTTTTGCACTTAACTTTGATCCATGGGAAATTTACTTTCACATGTAATATGTAATCTCAATCTAACAATTTTTTCCAAGTAATTAACCAACTGCCTTAGCACTATCTGTTGAGTAAACTACCCACTTTGGTTTTAAAATGACATCATTGTACAAATAATACTCCAGTGCCAGTACCATATTATTTGAATTACTGTGTCTTTTAAATACTTTTTTCTATTAAACTGTGCAAGTACTGTGTAATTGTTATTCCTTTTAAAAATGTTCTTGATTGTTCTCACCTAACCTTACATAAAACTTTAGAGTTGTATTGTCTGTTTCCAACTTCTCCCCCAAAAAAAATTGCTTCAGCTGTTTGGCTCAGAACTGCATTTTTTCTAAATTAATTAGGGGAGAATAAACATCTTTATAATTTTGAGTCTTCCCATTCAGGGGCATGTGGTCTCTCCATTTATTCAGGTTTTTAGGCTTAGAATCCCCTGAGTATTTTATACCTCAGTTTTCCTCATCTGTAAAATCAGGAAAATAATGATACTTATTCATAAGGTCATGGTGAGAATTATATTAAATAATACATGTAATATGCTTAGCATAGTGCCTGGCAGCTAACAGTAAGTGTGGCTGAATTCTGGGAAAACTGTTAATTTTAGTATATGTATCTATATATATAGTGCAACACACACACACACACACACACACACACACACACTCTCAGAGTTATGGGCTACTTTATTGAACTATTTTGGTTTTTTCCAAAAATTTTCAGTTAATTTTAGTACTTTTCATAGCTGTGTCATTTTCAAATACGATAATTTTGTCTATTATGTTTATTCTTCCCTAATATTTATACCTGCTTTTTTGCTCTTCCACTATATTTTCATTTGTATTTTTATTATCTCATTTTGTTTATTCTTTTACTTTTTACATATCTGAAGTCATTCTGTATTATTTTTATTATCTATAGGTTTTAAAATTACCAGCTGGGTGCAGTGGCAGGCACCTGTAGTCCCAGCTATTGGGGAGGCTGAGGTGAGAGGCTCACTTAGTTGAGCCCAACAGTTCAAGGCTGCATTGAGCCGTGATCACACCACTGCACTCCAGCCTGGGTGACAGAGCAAGACCCTGTCTCTGAAAAATAAAAAATAAAAAAAATAAAAAAGAGAGAGAGAGTCTATTTTTAAAAGGAACGTTTAATCCATTTAAATAGATTTTTTATTACTGATAGTTCTGGTCTCCATTTTAAATGTTTCCTTGTTTCTGATGTTTTCCTACATGATCTATATGAACTTGATTTGTTTTCTATAATAGCAGGAGATTTATCTACTATAATTTCATTTTTTAACACACTCAAACCTATATAATTTTTATTATAAACATCTAGAATGGTGCCATTTCTGCTGATTTCTCCAGGTTTAAAATGAGTAAATTGGCATTGTTTTGTTGTTGTTGTTGTTGATTTTTTGCTTTGAGACAGAGTCTCGCTCTGTCACCCAGGCTGGAGTGCAGTGATGTGATCTCAGCTCACTCCAACACCACCTCCCGGCTTCAAGCAATTCTGCCTCAGCCTCCCTAGTAGCTAGAACTGCAGGCATGCACCACCACACCTGGCTAATTTTTTTTTGTATTTTTAGTAGAGATAGGGTTTCACCATGTGGCCAGGCTGGTCTCAAACTCCTGACCTCAAGTGATCTGCCCACCTTGGCCTCCCAAAGTGCTGGGATTACAGGTGTGAGCCACCACACCCTGCCAGATTTCATTCTTTTTAATGGCTGAATAGTATTCCATTGTGTATATAGACTATATTTTCTTTATCTATATATCTGTAGGTGAGAACTTAGGTTGATTTCGTATCTTTACTGTTGTGAATAGTGCTTTGATAAACATACAAATGCAGATATATTTTTGATATAATGATTTATTTTCCTATGAGTAAATAGCCAGTAGTGGAATTGCTGGATCAAACAGCAGTTTTATTTTTTAAGTCTTTGAGAAATCTCCATGGAGGTTGTCCTAATTTACCTTCCTACTGACAGTGTTTAAGTGTCCCAAGATATGTTTTTCTTTCACTAATACATGCTGCCTTCTTCTCTTATGCTGAAGAATGATTTTAGCAGTTGGATATTTGTGTTTTGTTTTCTTATTCTGGAATTAGAAAAATAAATTATCTAAAAGAGCATTGTCAAATTGTCTTTGGATTCATATGCTGTCATCTTGGATGATCTTTAACTGCTTCTGTATCCTCTGATACAGGTGAGGCCGTGTAGAATAATGCTAGCAGCTGTTGTATACCCTTTGATTACTTCTCTGTACCTCAGTTTTCTCATCTGTAAAGTGGGCATAATAATATTTCCTGATAGGGTTGTTGTTATAAGAAAATGATACAATTTGTTTGAAGCACTGAAGACAGTGTCTCACAGGAATAATAATGCAATGAATGTCTGATGTTACTATTTTGATTTTATTGTACTTATTGAGCTTTTAACTCAGACATCATTACATTTAATCCTCACCCAATCCCATTAGGTAGGTAATATTATTGTTCTTATTTTACAGAAAATTATTACCTTTGTATTTGAATAACAGTTTTACTGGACATAATATTCATAGGACTCCGATTCTCTCTCTCTCTCAAAACTCTTACTCTATCTTTTCCTGGTTTTGAATGTTGTGTGCATCTGAGGTACCCCTGTCTTTGTGTTCCTATAGGAGACTTGCTTTTTGTGCCTAAACACCTAGACAATTCTTTCTTCATGCTCAAAGTTTTGTTAGCCAGGTGTATTCATTTTCCATAGCTGCTAAGACCACAAACTTTGCGGTGTAAAACAACGCAAATGTATTATCCCACAGTTCAGTGGGTCAGAAGCCCAGTAAATTCAGCTAATGTCTCTGTTCCAGTTCCTAGTAGGCCAGGATCAAGGTGTCTGTCAGTCTGAAGTCTTCTTTGGCAAGAGTCTGCTTCCAGGCTCATTTGAATAATTGGCAGAATTCAGTTCCATGCATTTGTAGAACTGAGATCTTCATTTCCTTGCTGGCTGTGGGCTGAGAGATTGTTCTCAATTTCTAGAGGCCACCTGCATTCCTTGGCTTATGGTCTCATCCATCTGTGAGCCAGCAACAGTGGGTAAATTCCTCTTACATTTCAAATCCCTCTCGCTTATTAGTCTACTTACATTTCTGACTCCAGCCAGAGTGATATCCTTGTTTTTATGGATGTCTGTGATTAGATTAAGCCCACCAAAGTAACCTGGGATTATCTTCCCATCTCGAGGTCACACCTGTAAATTCCCTTTTGCTGTGTATGGTAATGTATTCACACATTCTAGGGATTAGGGCATGGGAGTACTTGCAGGGGTAAGGAGCCATTATTCTGCCTACAATTCTAGGTTTTTATATTCATCGTTTTTATTACTTTTTCCTGGAAGACAGTGTACCTTTTCAGGATGTGTTTCAGTCACTTTTTTCATATTTTATTTCTGAGCACCTTTTCTGTTTCATGCGTTGGAATCTCTACATGAAGAATCCAGTTATCTTCAATATTGGATTACCTAGGTTCTCTTTAACTTAATCCCTTAAAATTGTGCTTTAGAAAATCAATTTTATAGAGACGTAGTTTACATACAATAAACTGTGTCTATTTAAAGTGCACCATCAATGAGTGTTTTTTTTTTTCTTTCTTTTTTTGAGGTGGAGTCTCACTCTGTTGCCCAGGCTGGAGTGCAGTGGTGTGATCTCAGCTCACTGCAACCTCCGCCTTCTGGGTTCAAGTGATTCTCCTGCCTCAGCCTCCTGAGTAGCTGGGATTACAGGCATGCACCACCATGCCTGGCTAATTTTTTGTATTTTTAGTAGAGACAGGATCTCACCATGTTGGCCAGCCTAGTCTTGAACTCCTGACCTCAGGTTATCCACCCACCTCGGCCTCCCAAAGTGCTGGGATTATAGGCATGAGCCACCATGCCCGCTGATGAGTTTTGACAGTTGTATGTACCCCTCAAACCCCAGTCCCATTCAAGATGCAGAACATTTCCATCCCTACAAAAGTTTTCTTTGCAGCTTCTCTTTCTGTCTCTCTCAACACTGCATTCACTTCCAAGTCTGGCCTCTGTGTCATTAATTTGATCTTCAGCCATGTTTCTTCTGTTTTTTCCTAGTTCTGAATTACTTGTTAGACTTGTGACAATAGTGTTATTATGTTTCAGAGTTGGTTTCCATTTTCCATTTTACTCTGTTGTTTTATCGTCTCATCTCGAAGCTCGCACATTGGTGAAATGATATTCTTTTTAAGTTCTTCCATGTGCAAAGATGTAGGTAACACAGCCTGTTCCTCTGGTTGTGTTTTGCGCAGACATGGCTCTTTGAATGTATTCCTTTCTTTCTTTAAAAAAAAAAAATTGGTGAGGGAAGACAAGATTCAGAATTGTATGAACACTATAATATCTTTAATTTAAATAAAAAATAATACATAGAAGGAAATCATGCTGGATTATGTGTAATTATTTTTTAGTTGCTGTGGGTTTATTTTTTTTTTAACCTTTAAGTCACTTCTTGTTACTTTGGATGGAACTAACATTTACTTTTTAAGAGGACTTTTAAGAAGATCATTGAAAACCAACTTGAAATATACAGAAAAACTAGGAGGACATTGAGTATAACCATTATTTTCCCTGCTGGGAGTTTAGGTGAACCTTTTTTTTTTTTTGAGATGGAGTCTCACTCTGTTACCCAGGCTGGAGTGCAGTGGCACAATCTTGGCTCACTGCAACCTTCACCTCCTTGGTTCAGGCGATTCTCCTGCCTCAGCCTCCCAAGTAGCTGGGATTACAGGCATGTACCACCATGACTGGCTAATTTTTTTTTTTTTTTTTTTTTTTTTTAAAGTAGAGATGGAGTTTCACCATGTTGGCCAGGCTAGTCTCGAACTCCTGACCTCAGGTGATTCGCCCGCCTCAGCCTCCCAAAGTGCTGGGATTACCGGCATGAGCCACCGCGCCTGGCCGAGGTGAACCTTCTTACCTCATCTCCTCTTGAGATTCTCAATCACCAAGATATAGAAGTCCAATTTGAATGAAAATATCTACTTCCCATTAAAACAAAATCCCAATTTTTAGTTTTTTATTACCAAGGAGAAAAGAGAGAAAAAATTAATGACCATAAGGTAAAATATGCACATGCTTAGAAACTTCAAACCTTTTAAAAATATAAAGTAAAAACCTCCCTCTTTACACACTCTAGTTCCTGACACTTTCAATTGCTTCCAGAGGAGAGAAATTATACATAAACCAGCATACATACAAACATGCTACATATGGGGCAGTTCATATACTATGATCTCTTTTTTCTAAAATCAAAAAATAGTATATAGGTATATATAGATAGTGTATGTTATAGACTGTGTGGATGTAGCATATATGTATAAGGTATTTATTTCATTTAACAGTCTTCAAGAGAAGACTGTTATCAATTCATACCTAAACCCATGTCCTTTTAAATGAGTACATGTTATTACACTGTAGGGATTCCTCGTCTTTAACCAGTCTCCTTTCCAATTCTACCGTGAGAGTAGCAGAGAAAGAAAAGACACATCAAATATTAACTCCAGCATTGCCCCATACTGGGGAGTTGAGCAAGCCCTCACATGGAGTCTGAGAATTAGAGAGAAGGGTTCCCCACTAACAATTTTCAACACAACGAACAACATGTTTTGTGTTGATTGATGTTTCTTTGCAGGACATGTATATAGTAATGGCATTTCATTCTGCTGATTGGGGGTGTGCTTTTTTGGACAACTATATTTAAGTCTTGCCTGGGGAAAGAAGGTTGGATGACTCTGTGAGAACCTTACAACCCTGTCTTTCTGAGGTTAGAAATATTAAGCTTTGGAACTGCGTCTTAAACAAACATCTTAGCAGTGTTTTCTCAAGTTATTTAGTAGAACATAATCCCGTGGATAAGGGTCTATATTCACTTAAGTTTATGAAATGATGCACATAATATTTCTCTCAAGCATTTGTAATATGCATTTGTATTTCATAGTCTTTGGAAAAGTTTTGCAGTGAATAAATCTGTTGAACATTATTGAGCCCTAAGTTTTCAAAACTTATTCTATTACTTAACTCTTTCTCCTCTATCACTTATTAATATCTCAAGATACAAAGTGTTTTTTCAGAGTATCTTAAATATATCTTTCCCTACAGAATCTGGTTTTCAAAATTCTGTGCAGGGGTCCAGTAAAGGACCAGATAGTAAATATTTTAGGCGTTGTAGGCCAAATGGTTTCTATTGCAAATATTCAGTTCTGTTGTAGCACAAAAGCCATAGACAATAGGTGGAAAAATGAGTGTGGTTATATTCCAGTAAAACTTTAGTTATGCACAGTAAAATTTAATTTTATGTAATTTTCACATGTCACAAAATATCTTTTTTTCTCCCAACAATTTAAAAATGTAAAAATGATTCTCAGCTGGTGGGCTGTACCAAAGATAGGTGGGCCAGATTTGACCTGCTAGTCATAGTTTGATGACCTTAGATTTAGTAGATAATAATTCAGAATAAGAATTAAATGCTTTGTTCAGCAAGATTGTGCAATATTTCTTTTGTTTTTTTTTTTTTGTTTGTTTGTTTTTTTTTTTTTTCAGTGACTCAGAACATTTATTATTTCTTTTGTTTTAAAGAAGATCCAGAAGCTTCGTGCACTTGTAGATTAAACATAAAAGAATATTAAGGCTTCATCCACTCTGTAAAAAGTATCTAAGATACCCTAAAATTTAGCTCCTAAACTTGAGACAGTTTAATACTACTCTGCCCATTACAGAGGATAAGCTCAATACTAATTTACTGAATAAATATTGGTGAAAATCTCCATATTATAAAAGAAATTAGATTAGAAATGATCTCCGTATGATGGTTTATTTATTATGAAATCTTAAAGAAAACCTTTGTAATTTTTGCAAAGACCATAGCACACATTCGAATTATAAAATGGACGTAAAAGTAGAATATATGTTTAGTGAATTACTCTTTCTGTTGCTAGTAAGATTTGAACGTTTGTTAACTGCATTATTGACCATCAACAAAAGTATAAAATTCCAAATGTGTGGAATTCCACCGAGTGAAGCTGGTTATTTTTGCCTTCGTTGAATGTGTCACTCCTCCTTTTCTGGCCTATATTTAATGACCCTCAGTGTCCGTTTCTGGTGGCTCCCTGGTTTTCCCTAGGTTCATTCCAGAACCGTGGTCAGCCTGCAGTACCACGTGTGGGCCGGGTGTGCAGGTCCGCGAGGTGAAGTGCCGTGTGCTCCTCACATTCACGCAGACTGAGACTGAGCTGCCCGAGGAAGAGTGTGAAGGCCCCAAGCTGCCCACCGAACGGCCCTGCCTCCTGGAAGCATGTGATGAGAGCCCGGCCTCCCGAGAGCTGGACATCCCTCTCCCTGAGGACAGTGAGACGACTTACGACTGGGAGTACGCTGGGTTCACCCCTTGCACAGCAACATGTTTGGGAGGTATTTGAACCTTTGCTTAAGGGACAGTTATGTTGTGTGTTGCTAGTGGTTTGAGAAATTACTCAATCAGGTAAGCCAAATATGCAAATTAGCAAAAGTCTAAAGGAGGTGAAGTCATTCAAATAACTGAAAATGATACTTTTTCTTCTTTTTCTTTCTTTTTTTTTTTTGTAGTGATTATTTTAGAAAGGTAAAGGAGAGTGGGACTATATACTAACAAAAAAAGTATGTTTCTTTGCCTAAGAATCTGCATAACTGAGATGGTTCATATGAAATAAATAGGAAAATGCATAATGGATAAGTTAAGGCAATCTTGTTCATAAATCAGTCTTATAGATTGAGGTAGCCTGGAATCGCAATATCTGATGCAACTCTAGATCAGAGTTTGTCCTCAGAAAATATTGGGTCCATATCTGCACATTGGGCCAGCACCTAGGGGGACAAACTAATCACCATGATTTATGTTTGTGTACATAGAGGGTGACATACACAGCCAGGAAACCCTGTTAGGATTAGAAAGTGGTTGTATAGCCAGGTGACCCCTTTGGGGTGAGAAGTTGGCCCCCTGATGATTTATACAATCTAGGATCCAAAAGGGAGTGAAGGAGTGGTTAGCAGGAGTCCAGATAGCCACTCTTGAGGGCTCTGTTGAAAGTAAAAAGATAGAAATAACAAATAAGAAAACTATATCTTTTACTCACATGAAGGAAACTGGGTCTGACCAGGAATCCAGAGCCCCTGTCACCCCGTCCCCTCGTCCTTTGACCCCTGACTGTGCCTTCCAGCCAGCTGCTATGTAAAGAGCTTGGTGCCTGAATGTGCTCTGCTCTTGATCCAGCCAATGGTGGGAAAAACACAAGGAGCTGCTGTCTTAGAGCTCTTGGCTCAAGATCATGCTTTACTCCTCCCAACAGTCTTGAGCCCATTACCTGAAACTCCCTATCAAGTTGTGGAGCTCATGGCCCATTCATTGTGCCTGAACCCCTCACTCTTGAGCCTGAATTCTCAATCCTTGTCATTCAGTCTCTATGTCTTGATTGTGTCTGTTTTTCTCTTTCCTGTCTAATTCAACTTCTACACCTGCCTATCCTTGCCACTTTTTGTATAACATTGCTAGCCTGGCAGTAAACCCAGCTAAAGTGGCATGTGCCTTACCCCCAGGCTGCCCCTAAACTACTGCCTTGCAGACAGAGTTGCACATGTGGACTTTAGGTGTCTTAGCTGCCTCTGGACTCTTTCTCCCCTTACTTGCTTCTGTCTGATTGCTAAAAGTCCATGCCATCTAGCTAGGAGTTTAGCCTCTCTGGTTTACTTGAACCTTAAACATCTGCTGCATCTCTTCCCTCCACAGCACATTGTCTGGGTTGCCCCCCACACTGCCTTGTGTCTGTTCTTGCCCAAGCCAAACTCCTGCCCGCTCTTGAGTTCAGAACCCTGGACACATTTTTGTTTGTTTGTTTGTTTGTTTTGTGTGTGTGGTTTTTTTATGTCTTGGAAACCTTAACTCTAACATGCCCTTGGCAATTTGGGAACTGGTGCTTTCTCTTGACGAGTTTGGGGAAACCCTCTAGAGATAGCCACGGAGATGCAAAGATGATCCCCTATTCAATCACAATAGTACATGCCTGGAACTTTCTACTGTATGACTACAAAATGCCAGCTGTCTCCATTGCTTCTGAGTCACCACATTGCTGCAGTCTCACTAGAGACTTGGAGGTGTGTCTTTCATTAGGAGAGCAGAAGCAAGTCCAGCTGTTGCTTGCACACCCCAACATCTACCTTGTAATCTCAAGCTTTTAAGTGCTGTTGGTAGAATCCCTGTTTCATCTTCTTCTCCTGACTGGCAGGATCCCCTCAAATTGGGAAAGCATAGCATGCTGGGTACTTGGAACTCAGCAGACCAATCAGAGTTGCCCAAAGAGAGATGACCAGGTGAATTCTAATTCAGCTGAAAGAGACTGCTGTCAGATCTCATTTTTGGAGCCTTTTACTAAAATACTAGAATCTACCTTGTGTTCCCAGTACCCACTGAGATGGCCCTAGATTCCACCTCCAGGATGGCTGAACTTGTGTGATAAATTTCTCTCTTTTTTTTTTTTTTTCAGTAACAGCTTTATGGAGAGAGAATGCGCACACTGTACAATTTATGCATTTAAAGTATACAATGTAGTGGTTTCTAGTTACAAAGTTGTGCAGCCATTAACATAATCAATTTCAGAACACTTGCCCAAAGAAACACTGTATCCTTAAGCAATCATACCCCATTTTCCCTCAAATTCTAACCCCTGGAAACCACTACTCTCTATTATGGACATTGCATATAATGGAATTATGTAATATGTAGTCCTCTGTGACTGCCATCTTTCACTTAGCATAGTGTTTTCAAGGTTCATCTATGTTTTAGCATGTTTCAGTACTTCATTCCTTTTTATGGCCAAGTGGTATTCCATTATATGGATATACAACATTTTGCCCATTCATCGGCTGATAGAAATTTGAGTTGTTTGCATGTTTAGGGTATTGAGAATAGTGCTGCTGTGAACATTCATGTATATGATTTTATATGGACATACGCTTTTATTTGTCTTGGCTATATACCTTGGAGTAGATAGAATTACCTTTGAATCCATTTAAAACATACAAGTTTTTTGACACTTGACTAATTGAGTTTGATTATCCTTAGTGGCACTGTGCACCTTTTGCCCTGCTATGAGAAGAGAAACTGCCTTGCATCTGTCAGAAATGCAATGCAGTATTCAGGTGGGTGATATTAAGGTGCCCATTTGCTTTATGATATACTCTTGTGTATCAGGAACACATTTTACAAATTTTAGAAAAGCTCAAGTTGGTAGCCTTTTACTACTCAGGTAAACAGCAATTTAGCCTTATAAGGGTATATTTTATCGTTTAATCCTGGAATAATAATATTGAAATGAACCTTGGACACCTACTAACCCAAATTTTATAGCTGAGGAAGCTGAGACTCAGAGTCCATCATAAAGCCAAAAATAGAAAATGAATAACTTGATTCTCATTACTTAGCTGAACTATAAGTACGTAAGTTCAGCTTCTTAGCTTCTTAGCTTTACAAAAAGTAATATTTTTAATTTCTTGGGTTAAAAAGTAATATTTTTAATTTGTTGGGTTAAAAAAGTTATTTTTAATTAACTTGAGATTAAAGTTCCTTATAATAAATAACTAAATCCTATGAAACTGAAGAGCTAAGGCATTAAACCAAAATCCTTTATAAAGGCTGGGATGGAAATTGTGGGTGAGGTGACTCATGCCTGTAATTCCAGAACTTTGGGAGGCTGAGGCAGGGGGATCTCTTGAGGCCAGGAGTTCGAGATCAATCTGAGCAACATAGCAAGACCCAGTCTTTAGAAAAAAAATGAAATAAAATAAAGTAAAGGCTGGGAATTGGGTACCTGCTCTGTGTTAGACTCCATGGTTCTTCACCAAGTTCTGCACTAAATCTTCAGGGATATAAAATAAATAGAACATATTCTTTGCCTTGATGGAGCACAGCTTTTGGTTGTTTTGGTTTGACTGTCCCAATCACACTGCTTATAGTCAGTGGTACTTGCCTCTGTGATCTATTTCAGTGTGGTTCAGTAAGTTCAGCTTCCATAAGTCCACTAATGTGTGAGTTATGAATGTGGGCTTTTAGCCTTCACCCTGGATAGCAGAGAGGGTAAGTCTGCAATGACTGACAACCACAATAAAATAAAATTTACACAGGCATATATTTATTTCTTCAACATTCTTATTTCTGCTGGAAAAGTAATATACAAATTACAAGTTTCTGAAAAGATAAATTTTGGTCACATTCTGATGTTCTGTATACTTATATTTTCTAACCTATCTTCACATCATACAGGAAATAAGAATAAATCCATTTGTTGTAATTACTGATGCTTAAGATCCTTGCATAAGTCTCTTTTCACATTGGAGTAGCAACAGAGAATTCTTTTTTAATTCCTAAAATCATGAAGAATCCAGACACCAATCTCCAGCTTCCAAAGTGTGTGTATGTATGTATGTGTGTATGTACTCATGCAGCAGTATCTGTGTGTGTATATACATCATGTGTGTGCACACACATACTCATGTACATCCTGGAAGATATGCCTACCTTTTTAGTACCCTCTGGTAAGGTTTTATAATTTATTACATCATAAACATTCCTTACCGAAGTTCTTCTTTTATATTTTATATTGTTTATTGTTTTTATGACCTCATTTTTTTACCTTTATGTTTTCCAACAACACAGGCTAGGAGTATATATGTGGACATTTGAGACCTGGCCCCATTATGAACCCCAGCTCTGCAACTGTCTTTGTGCCATTTGTTTAAATTTGTAGAGTTGTGGTTTATTTTGCTAAAATGATAGGAGTCATACCTACCTCATTAGGCTTAATGAAATAATTAAATGTGATTATTAAATAAGGTGATGTTCAAAGAATGTTTAATCACAGTGTGTGGTACATTGTATGTAATAAATGTTAGTGGGATGACTATTTTATAATATAATAATAGAGCATTCCTCTTATATTTGAATGCTATTGATTATTTCTCCTTTTAAAAATCTGACTAAATTGTTGAACACCTTAATACTTCTAATCATTTTTCAGCTTATTTTTGTGAGTTTTCTAAGTAAATGATCATCTGCTATCAATGATGATTTTATCTTTCCTTTTCCAATAGTTATTTAAGTGTCACATTTTATTGGCTTGTCTAGAATTCCAGGAACAATTGTAAATAATGTGGATAATGCCAACCTTGTCTTGGTCCTGGCAGTAGTAGAAATCTCTTTATTGTTTCATTTTAAAACAATGTTCTACAAATATTTATTGTATGTTTCTATGTGCCAGGCACTGGCCTAGGTGATAGTGACTCAGTAGTTCCTAGCTTTGGAACTGAACTCTAATAGGGAAAATGCATTCATCACATAATCATACTCACACATATATAGAATTACCACTGGTTACAGCAATTGCAAAAGAAGTATATGGTGCTATGAAAAGGGGCATTTGACCTAATTACACTTGAATTTAAATCTAAAAGGTGAGGCATTAGCTAAACAAAAGGGGGTTTGGAGGGGGTGGCACACAGATAATTTCCAGCAGAAAGAGCATATGCAAAGGCCAGCAGAAGGGTGCATGGTACATTCCAGGAATGGAAGAAGCCAGGCACAGTTGAAGTACTGAGAATGAGACAGGGTTTAGTGTGGCATGCTGCTAGACAGGAAGGCAGAGGCCAGACAATTATGGCCTTACAGGCTATGTTGATTTGAGTCTGTCCCAAGATCAATGGGAAGTCATTCAAGTAATTAAAGTGGGAGTTATGTGACCAAATTTTTATTCATTGCAAAAAGGTTAGTCCAGCTGTATTGTAGAGAATGGATTGGAAAGGATAAGGATGTTGTGAGAGCGATCACATAGGAAGCTATTGCTTATTCCAGACAAGAGCTTAGACCGGATTGGTGACCATGGTAGAGATGGAGTATGGTGGATGACTATGAGAGACGTGTAGGAGATAAAAGGATCTGTCAGTGGAGTGGATAAGCAGGAGTGTGATGGCAAGTCTGAGTCCTAAGACTATTTTCTGAGATGGTGAGTGCTAAATGTTGGTGAGGGAACCCATGAGTTCATTTGTGGACATAATGCTTTTAAGATGCCTCTCGACTTCCAAGTGGAGATGCTTAGTCAGTTGGATGTGTGCGTCTGAAGTGAAGAGGAGCGGTCTGAACTGGAATGGTACATTTATGTATCATCTGTGTATCCAAGGATTGAAGCCGGGGCATGGACAAGAATTTTCAGGAGAATACCTATGAGGAGTGCAGAGGGTCTAGGACTAAGTCTTGAGGAAATTCAACATTCAGTGTCTGGGTGGAGGACACTAAGCCGCAAAGGTCTATGAGAAGAGATCAGCGAGATATGATAAAAACAGAAGTCTGTGGTGTGGTGGAAACCAAGGTCAGCTGTGTTGCGTGCCATGCAGAGGCGGAGAGGTGAGCGTTCAGCATTGGTACTGGGTTCAGCAATGTGAAGCCACTGGGGACTTAAGGAAAGGTCATTTCAGTGGAGGAGCAGAGATGGAAACCAGATTTGAAAGGGTTGAGGAAAGAATGATAAGTGACAGAGTGGAGGTGAATAGAGGAGATTTTTTTTTTTTTTTTGAGATGGAATCTGGCTCTGTCGCCCAGGCTGGAGTGCAGTGGCACGATGTCGGCTCACTGCAAGCTCCGCCTCCCGGGTTCACGCCATTTTCCTGCCTCAGCCTCCCGAATAGCTGGGACTGCAGGCGCCTGCCACCGCGCCCGGCTAATTTTTTTGTATTTTTAGTAGAGACGGGGTTTCACTGTGTTAGCCAGGATGGTCTCGATCTCCTGACCTCGTGATCCGCCCGCCTCGGCCTCCCAAAGTGTAGAGGAGATTTTTTTGGCAGCAAAAATTGGCCACGTTAAAGAAAACAGACAGGAGGAGATGACTAAGATGGCCTTGCGGGTTGAGGCAGATCTGTGTGAGTGTGGGTGAAGGGTGGTGTTTAATTTAATGTCGGAGACCCTTGGGTACATTTAAAAGGCAACAAGAAAGCTCTAGAATGAAAGTGAAAGGCAAAGCAATAAGTTTTCTAAGAAGATTGAAGGGGATGAAACTCCAAGCACAGTCATGGAGATTGGTCTTAAATCATTGGAAGGGCAGCTTCTAATTGTAATAAGCAGGGAAAAGGCTAGTGAGGATATGAGAGTAGGTAGGTTTGTATGCTTATAAAAGGAAGTTCCCATCTTGTTGTTTCTGTGCTTTTGTGCATATGAATATTTGCTGAAAGTGATTGGTAGGTGAATGACAGATGTTTGAGTTAATGAGGTAATTTTATTATATACTGCTGATTATAATATGCTATTATTTAATTTAAGATATGTATGTATGTATGAATGATACTGATGCATGTAAATGCACTCTATTTTACATAGTGGAGTACAAGAATTCCTTTCTACAAATGGTAACATGGGAACAAAGATTGCATTGGCCCACTATGGGCTCATTTGAGCATACTCCCAATAGAGATGTGTTCCCGATATGGTACATTAGCAACTGCCATTTTGTTTTCTCCAGATCCCTTCAAATCATGACAGGCCTCGAGCTGTATTTTCTTCCAGCTCCTCTTGACATAATTGGTCACTTCCGCTCAGGCTCCAGTGGTTTATGATGCCCTTCGTAAGGCCAAATGGCTTTCAACAATCCTTAATCTTTACCAGCTGTCTCCTCAATTGGTTCCTAAAAAGAACTCACCTATTTGAAGTGCCACAAAACTTGCATTTTAACACTAAACAGGATACCTTTGGATGCATAACATATTATGCTTCACTCTTTTTCATTACTTGGGACTTTACAGTAGTACCCTAGCTAGTTCAGTCAAACTAGCTAATCAGCAGAAAGAGAAAAAAATTAACTGTTCTTTCCAAATATGATCCTAGGCCTGTGTATATGTGTGTATTTTGGAAACAAAGAACATCGTTATATATAATATAGCATTATACATGCCCACACTGTATGAAGCAGACCTCTTTTTTCCTCGTATAGGTTTAGGTATCATCAGGTTTTGGTAGTTTTGTGAGATGAACTGGCATTTTCTATACCTTTAAATAATTTTAAATAGTTTATATCATAGAAATCATCTGTTTAAAATGTTTGAAAGTGCTAGTTCCTACAACTGTCTAAATCTTGTCCTGTTTTTGGGATTGAGGGGGAGCATCATTGCTCCATCTTTAACATTATTTTCAAGTTTCCCCCCACTTATTGTTATATTCAATCCAAGTTCTTATAATAATTTTTAAATAATACATAATTTAGATTCACTTGGGAAAAAAACCATCCATTTCATGAGGATACTGAAATTTATTTTCTAGAGTTGTTCATCGAGTCTGAAGTGGCTGTAAGCCTCCCTGTTCTCCCTTTTCCTGCCACAAATAATGTGTAATTTATTTACTCTTTGGCCTAGGACTTTATACAAATTCTAATATGTGGAGTTGGGGAGTTTAATTGTTTATTACTTACTTATGTTGGACTATATTATAGTCCGAGAATGTTACCTGCATAATTTATGACTTTTGAAACTTACTGCAGTTTCCTAGACTAATAGAGGACCCATTTTTGTTAATGTTCCATGGATGCTTCAAGAAAGCATATTGTATCTATTTCTAGGGCCCAAGACTACTTGATTTTTAAAGCAACATAATTTTCTTACACAAATTATTTTTTCCTTATTTATTTTACAGCTTGGCATATTAAATACTGAGTGGCACATAAAAGGCTCTGACTATGGATTTTAAAAAATCTCTCCTGGTATTCTTACACTGTGTGTGTATGTGTGTGTTATGTTATTTGACATGTTGAAGTAGTCAAGACTGTTGTTTGCAAATGGCAGAAACCCAACCAAGCAAAAAGAGCATGTCAGCTTATGTATTGGCTCTGCTTCTTCTCTTGGAGTCTGTGTTTTTGCCCTTTAAACATTAATTTATTTCTTGATGAAGGATAAAAAATATGTATATATTTTGAGACAGAGTCTTTCTCTGTGCCCAGGCTGGACTGCAGTGGTACAATCATAGCTTGCTGTAGCCCCAGCCTCCTGGGCTGAAGTGATCCTCTCACCCCAGCCCCCTGAGTAGCTGGGACTATAGGCACACCCACCACACCCAGCTAATTTTTGTATTTTTTTGTAGAGATGGGGTCTCACTATGTTGCCACAAGCTACGTATGTTTTTCTTTTTCTAAAAAAAAAGGCACTTTCATGATAACACTGCAAAAGTCAAATGTGAAGTAAGGGATGTTGCCTCATGCTACAAAAGGAATTTACTGAAAAAATGTTGCTGACGTTTCAACACTTGATGTATTATGTTCTAAATTCATAGCTGTAATTATTACCTAAATTTTGTTATAAGATGAGGTAAACTTATTTTTATAATTTTTCCTTTTTTAACTTTAATTTTTGAAAGTAAATGCTTAATCAAATCTTTTAAGGTGAGAAGTGTCAAAGTAACATTATAGGACCAGTGTATGGGATGGGAGATATTTTGTGGCCATTTTTCAAAATATACCCTACCTCAATAAGTATCCTAAATCATCTATTAAACTTATAAATTATTTTCAGTAAACTTGCTTTAAGACAGAAAAGTGTGTCATGAGTGTTGTACAATTCCATCCAGAATGGGTTATAATGGGGCTTTAAGGCCCACTTATTCAGAAAATGTTCCAAAATAGTCTCTGTAATAAAAATTTCTAAAGAATTTCTATTATAAATTAAAATATATTTGAAAGTTAACTAGATTTTTCTCAGATTTAAAAAAAATGAAACATACTAGAAAATGAACACTTAAACCTCTACAAGGTAACTACATTTTGATATTTGCAAATAAAACCTAGAGTTATTAAGTTGTAGCAATCTCTCCTTATATCTCACTTTAGCCAATGTTTATTTTAAAAGTTCATAGAAGATACATGCAGATTTAATACTGCATCCTGCCATGGCAGGGAACGTAAAATTACAACTGAAGACAGCAGGAGAAAATTTATTAGAAAGAACTGAACATCACAAATATATATTTTAGAAGTATTTTTGGCCAATACTACATCCTGTAAAATACTGTAAAATGGTTGAATTGAAACATGGCATTTGGAAAAAGAACCACAACCTTGTAACATAATGGAATGCACATTCTTGCATGAAAATGAATGCATTTGCATATTTCAAATAACATAGTTGCTATTACAGTTTGTATGTGACTTTTTAATCAAAAGTTTGATTTACATCTTGTTCCATCTGATTTTCCAATAATTTTTTTTGTCCCAGAGGACAAAGAATACTGGTTGAGAACATAGGCTTTGGGGTCAGACAGACCTGTCTGGCCCCAAAGGGAAAATATGCCTGTGAAAGTTCATATTTTCACAAGGAGCAGTCTTGTACTTTTTGGCTGTATTGCATTTTAGAATCCCTAGAGTATGTACAAAAGAAAGATCACTGAATTAGGAGGCAGGGAATTTAATTTTTAGGCTTGAATCAACCACATTTTTGCTGTCTTAGTTTCTCTCTAGACCTCAGTTTCCTTATTATTAAATTAATAAAATGGAGGTAATAATACTATTCTTTTGACCTCACTGATTATTGTGAAAGCACTTTGTACACTTTCCAAATAGGAGGTATTGTTATTGTTTTTCCTAGCAATAGAAATGTTACAAATTACAGTCATAGCAAACAGGAACTCAAATCATAATTAAAATTTTGAGGAGTTGTGTATCTGCCAGATTTAGCACATATGCAGTGATACAGAGAAAATGTTATTCTTTAGTAGCTGATTCAAAAATTCCTCTTAAGGAAACTATTGTGACTGTTTGGAAGGAACAGCTTGATGGCTTATTTGGGGGGAACTCCTAGCTTTGAGTACATTTGGAATGCAGATAAGTCCAAGGGTGGATGGGGAGTTGGGATGCTCTTGAATGTTTCAAGGCGAGTAGATTTGGGAGAGAGGGAGTAAAGGTACTGAATTTAGAAGGTGAATAAGGGAATATCATAAACTGGGAGACTTTGGATAATGCAAAGTTGTTTGTTCCCAGGTGTACCCTGAAATGCAGCCTGCAGCCCTATGATAGTCAAAAGGGCAGTGTGACCTAAGACTCTGTTTTCTTTTTTCCACAATAAATTATTCCATGTCATTTGCATTTTTTCCTCTTTCCAACCTGCAGGCCATCAAGAAGCCATAGCAGTGTGCTTACACATCCAGACCCAGCAGACAGTCAATGACAGCTTGTGTGATATGGTCCACCGTCCTCCAGCCATGAGCCAGGCCTGTAACACAGAGCCCTGTCCCCCCAGGTATGTGCTGTCTTGTGTTCCTGGTATATACCATGTCCGGGTGGTAACACCCTCCCTGCAGAGAAACCCATCTAAGTGCAGACTTGTGGCTTCACTCAAGATAGATGTGCTAAGCCTGCTTCAGAGCTCTCTTCTCTGCTCAAGTTATGCTCCAGCTAGATTCTTGCCTAGGTGCTCAGATGCAGCCATGTTGAACAGGAATGCTCTTGAGGGTGACTGTTGTTTGCATCGAACACGAATGAACATAAACTGGCCTGCTACCCACAAAACCATGAGATCAGTGGATTTGTTCTCTTTCTCCTCGCTGTTTCCTCCAGGGCACTTCTTCCCTTAATATCCCATCAGAAAGCACAGGATTTGCATTAGAGTTAACATTGGTACACAGTAGGTGCTTAATCCATATTTGTTGAGTGACTGTGTAATCTCCTATTTGATATCTAGCACTCATACTGATGTGTTATTACCTTCCCATTGACTTGCCTTGGATCTCAGATTGTGGGGTATAATATTATAAACCCCAGTGAGTAGGTGAGGGTGATCTTCTTGATCTCTTTGGCTGATAGGTTTACCTTAAAAGTTAATCTGCTTCCTTGCTTAAGTCCTGGTAAGATCCTGAGGAATTTTATCAGAAGAGAAGTAGGTTGTTCTCATGTTCCTGTGTCCCTGGTGCTGCTGGCTACAGAGGGTGATAACTGAACATCATTGGTTTCTCACACAAGACCTTTCTGAATATAGCCCCCAGTCTTTTCCTTCCTCTCTCCTTTTCCTTTATTATCTTGTGACCCCTCTTCTGCGAGAAGAATTAGTTGCCAGAAATGTTGAGCCCATTCCCAGTCACCTCCTGCCTCTCCTACCTCTTAGTCGTTTGCCCCGCTAATGAAATCCTTTCATTTGCTAAAGCAAGTTCTGCTATGTTTAGGACTCTCAGTGATTGAGGGAGGTTATTGTATCCTCCTGCCATATTAGTCTAAGGATAAGTGTATTTTATGTTTGTTCAGAAAATAAGTTGTGCTTCTGGAATTCTCTTGACCCTTCTGATTTTAATTCCATGCAATCTGTTGGCTATGATGTTTCTCCTGCCTTGATGGCATAAGGGTGGTGAAGGTGGGGATCAATATGTTAGGTCCCCCTAGAAATCAGGCCCTCCACATCCTGGAGATGGGCACCCCTTCCTTGAGAGTCTTGTTCTCCAGCCCGCACAGTCTCAGGAGGAGGCCAGTGTGTGCCTCATCCTTGGTGAAATCACACTTGCCATGTAATGGGCACAGTGTTTTGTATCCATTACCATATTTCTCACTTCCATTGAGACCTACAGAAGTACTGGGAACTTGTTGGCTTATGTTAGAGCCATCTGGCTGTGTGTGGTTGAGGTGATGCAGTAGAGGCCTGTAGACTTACCTTGGTGAGCAAAGCAAGGCCCGGAAACAGCATTGGGAAATCTGTTTCTCTGCCACCTCCCACTCCCACCCCCAGGTTTACAGCATTCCAGAGTAATCCACGCTAGAATGCAGATTGCAGAAGAGACAATAAAGGAGGGGTTTTAGGAAGGTTTGATGTAACTAGGAGTCAAGACATCTACTTTGTCAAGTATGTCCAGACTTTTCCAAGAATAGCAAATATATTGGAGCAATGTTGAGTATATATTCACTTGGAATGACCCTTTTATCTTTAGAGAAATAGCACTTGTGTAATGGCACATAGTAATCCGAATTATTTATCTATGTTTCTCAGTTTTTTCTGTTCTAATATTGGAACCACTGAATTAGATACTGTTGGAAAAGCTGGGGTTTCTGTTTTCCTCCCCTGCTACATCCCTTCCCTGAGGCAGTGAAGATGGAAACAGATAACCACCTTCCTGAACAGGAGCAAGGCACAGGGGAAAATACAGGGAGGGGGCAAAACATAGTTATATTTCTCAACATATTTCCCCATGACATTGGAATCATGTACTATATCATTTTGTAAACTGTTTTCTTAAATTTGATCTGGGGATGGGGCACGAGGTGGATGTTAAATAAACAGCATCTCAAGAGCAAGAATACTATGAGGACCTAAAATAAATTGATGGGGCAGGGAAACCGGGGAGGTTGGTGCAGGTCATTCCTGAGGAAGTTATTTAAGACGTAAACACAGGCAGGAATCTGCCAAGAGAGGTGTAGAGGAATGAGTGTTCTGGGCAGAGGGAACAGTATGTGCAAAGGCCCCAAGGAAAGAAAGAGCTCAGTGTGCTCAAGGAACTGGAGAGAAAGGAAATCAGTGTGTCATCAGATGAGATAGGAATGGGCAAGGGCCACGGTAAGCACTTGGACTTCATCCAGAGAGTCATTGGGAAGCCATTGGAGGGTTTGAGCAATGAAGTAGTACATCAGATTTACATTTTAAAAAGATTACTCAAACACAGAAATGGGGAGAACAAAATGGAGACAATTAGATCAATTATAAATCTTTTAAGAAAATTATTTAAAACTAGGGATCCAGCCCACCACAATTCCATTTGAGCATCCTCGATTTAAAGCCTGCCTCCATGTGAATCTGCAAATATCATCGTTTCCTTTTTATTGTTTATATGACACTAACAACTTTATTTTTTTTTTTTTGAGACGGAATTTCGCTCTTGTTGCCCAGGCTGGAGTGCAATGGCACAATCTTATGGCTCACTGCAACTTCCGCCTCCTGGGTTCAAGCGATTCGCCTGCCTCAGCCTCCCGAGTAGCTGGGGTTACAGGTGCCTGCCACCATGCCCAGATAATTTTTTGTATTTTTAGTAGAGATGGGGTTTCACCATGTTGGCTAGGCTGGTCTCAAACTCCTGACCTCAGGTGATCCACCTGCCTCGGCCTCCCAAAATGCTGGGATTACAGGCATAAGCCACCCCACCCGGCCACCAACAACATTCTTTATCAAAATAGTTGAATCCCTTTCTATATTTGTAGCCATGAATATCAGTGCACCTCTACTATCTTTTGAAAAATGCTCAGTGTCTCCTTCAGGAATACTGCTTTCCCAACCATGGCCCCGATGCTCCAGTATTTTGCAGAGCAGCTTTAAGAGTTCTACAATCCATAAATCCTTTTCTTCCTTTCTTTCTTTTTTTTTTTTTTTTTTTTTTTGAGATGGAGTCTCACTCTGTTGCCCAGGCTGGAGTGCAACGGCACAGTCTCGGCCCACTGCAGCCTCTGCCTCCTGGGTTCAAGTGATTCTCCTGCCTGAGCTTCCTGAGTAGCTGAGACTACAGGCATATGCCACCACACCCAGCTAATTTTTCTGTTTTTCACAGAGATGGGATTTTGCCACGTTGGCCAGGCTGATCTCAAACTGACCTCAAGTGATTCGCCTGCCTCAGCCTCCGAAAGTGCTGGGATTACAGACGTGAGCCACCGCACCTGGCCCATAAATCCTTTTCTATGTACTGTTTTATTTAAAACAGTGGATGAACCTGTTCACAACTTATGCCTGCACTATATCAGGTGTTTTGCTGTGCAAAAATTTGAAAATCACTGCCCTAAGTCTCTTTTTGGTGAAAAGTAGCTAGTACTATTCTTATTAATAGCCTCACATTCTTTCAGAAATGTGCTAATAAATATATAAATAAAGGCTCTTGTTTTCGTATATGAAAACTGAAATTTAGGATTTTTGGGTAATTGGTGACTTCTCCATGAGCATACACTAAATAAATTGCATACTACAACATAAAGCCCAAACATGGAGCATTTCTCATGAGATGTCATCTAGTCCAAATTCTGCCGTTTCTGGATGGCCAAATGGAGGCTGTGGGAGCCCACATATCATGCTACTAGTAGAGCTGGTCTCCTGATTTCCAGTCCCTCCACTCGCCATCCCCTTTGTCTACTCTAGCCAGTACTCTCTTTCTAGAAAGATGACTACAAAAAAAAAATGGTTTCAAATTTGCACAGACTTAAAATTGTGACTACAATTTGGCTAAGTGTGTGTTTTTTTTTTGTTTTTTTTTTTTTGAGATAGGGTCTCTCTCTGTTGCTCAGGCTAGAGTGCAGTGGTATGATCACAGTTCACTGCAGCCTTGAACTCCTGGGGTTAAGTGATCTTCCTGCCTCAGCCTCCCAAGTTGCTGGGATTACAGGAATGAGCCATGTGCATCACTACTTTTTAAAAATTTTTAAGTGTTTTTAGAGATTAGGTTTTTCTCTGTCATCTAAGCTGGAGTGCAGTCGTGCAGTCATGGCTCACTACAGCCTTGACCTCCTGGGCTCAAGATATCCTCTCATCTCAGCCTGCCAAGCCCCTAGGATTATAGGCATGAGTGACCACGCCCAGCTAGGTATGATATATTGCTAGCCATTAACAAAGAAGAGTAAAAAGAAGAAAATACAACCCAATACGTTGGGGTATATTTTATTTCTAGATTTAAATCTTACTGCAGATTGACATAAAGCTAGTCTTCATCAGAGTTCTGTCCTGTTTCTAGCCAAGTAACAACTAAAACAGAGAAAATGAAAATGATAACAACATGAAAGGCACTTCAAATGAGAATGATTTGCATATCACAGGATGAAAAGAGAGGCCCTAAGAACATTGATGAAACTCTCAGTTTTATTTTTGTGGAAATAACTGTTACACTCTTGCTCTGGAAGTGAAGGTAGCCATAATGTGTCATCATATAATTTTTTCAGAAAAGAAAGCCAAAATATGAAACAATTTACAATTCATTCTCTGCCATTCTAAGAATTAGTGCATAAAGTTGGCGTTACAACCACAATTATGTTCAAGATAAGATAACTTGATTTTATAATTTTTAATTTAAATTTTCAAGACTAAAACATTTTCCTCCACTTTATCATGAAACCTGAATTTCTTTTTTGAGTGGAATCACATAAAGTGGCCTTTTATGGTTTTAGTTCTCTGATAATATGAACTTGAGATTCTTGACCATTTACTTTTCAATACTTGATGAATTTGTCCTAATAATGTGTAACTGCCACTGCCTTAATTCAGATATGTTTTACCTGAACTGTTTCAAAAGTTTCTAAATGAACTCTTGCCTCTCTTGTTTCCTGCTCTGATCCATGTGCACACACATGACTATGAAAGATCTTTATCTTTCTAAGTTGCAAAATGACTGTGTGTGCCTCTGCATGAAACCTTCAACAACACTCCTTTATCTATGGATTAAAATCCACATTCTCTACTTTGGCATGTGTTTCTTTTCCTGGGGCTGCAATAACAAAGCACCAGAAACGGAGTGGCTTAAAGAACAGAAATTTATCGTCTCCCAGATCTGGAGACCAGAAGTCCAAAATTAAGGTGTCCGCGGTGTCGATTCTTTCTTAGAGCTGTGAGGGAGCC
Organism: Pongo pygmaeus; assembly: GCF_028885625.2. Taxonomy (NCBI): domain Eukaryota; kingdom Metazoa; phylum Chordata; class Mammalia; order Primates; family Hominidae; genus Pongo; species Pongo pygmaeus. The sequence continues at coordinate 88,706,985 of NC_072389.2, read as the reverse complement.
TCTGTTCCATGGCTTTCTCCTGGCAGGTAACCTCTGGCATTCTTTGGCTTGTGAATGGCATTGTCCCTGTGATTTCATATTGTTTTCCTTCTCTGTGTCTTTGTGTCCACAGTTCTCCTTTACATAAGGACATCACTTATATTGGAGTAGGGCCTACTCTAATGACCTCCACTCGATCATCTGCAAAGAACTTATTTCCAAATAAGGTCACAGTCACAAGTACTGGGGGTTATAACTTCCACATCTTTTGTGGGAAGGCAATTCAACCCACAACAGCATATAAATGCCTTTGTGACCCTGGATCCAACTCTTAAACCACATCTCCTGTCACCTCTACCACATACACACACACACACGCACACACACACACGCACACGCACACACACACAGAGACAGGCAGAGACAGAGAGACAGAGACAGACAGACACACACACACACACACAGTCAGGCTCACCCTAAGGAACTTGCTCAGCAGCCACAGCAAATTATGCACCATGACCCACACTGCTGCTCATTCATGCCATTTGGACCTTTGCACACACTATGCCCTCTGCCTCTTAGAGACCTTTGTTACTATGACATTAGTTAATTCTCTCCCATAAAAGTAATCATTGGCTCACATCTCACTGGTAAAATGAAGTTCAACAGAATGTGAGATAGGATCCTAACCTGAGACACTTGATAGCAAGGAACTCTCAAAAGTCAAAAGAAAATTGGAAATGGATCAGGGACATGGGATAGAGCCCCGGTTCCACGTCTCTCAAGGAATTTCAGGTGAGTTCCTTAGCTCTCTGGACCCTGTTTCTTAATATGAATAATGAAGAAAGGTGGTGGCCTTTATGATCACCGAGGTCCCCTAAGCTCCAATCTTTCATTTTTGAGTAGTGCTTTCAGGTTGCATTTTTCACTCATATCTTAAAATTATGTCTAGTCCTTTTGTAACACTCCTTATGTCCACACATGAGTAGTATGAAGTGCTTGGGGTTTTAGTTTTAAGGATGACAGCCTTAGTTTGACCTGCCCAGGAGGTCAAGGCAGGGTTGAGTTTAGTTTGCAATGCTCTTTCATTGCCCACCAAACCAGAACAAGATTTAGCAACAAATCTAGAAATCTAGAAATTGTGTCTTAAATTTACTGAAGAAAGCTTACTGGTTTATTCATGCATCAGCCTGTGTACAGTATCCCCTTTCTCTCATCACTGTGCCTCAGTGAGAGTTCTTACACATTCTCTTCCTCAGCAATCTCTTGCCCACAGAGCTTCCAAGCTAGGAATAATAGAGCAGACAACATGTCTTGGCCACTTTGCAAAATTAAGAGTCTGTTTTTATGTGAAAGGAAATACTATTCCTCATTTCAAAGTTGCAAATTTAATAAACTTTTCAAAGGTTGAGAGTTATATTGGAAAAAAACCAGCAGAGACAAAGGTTTGATGCCAAAATAAAGGTAAGTTTACAAAAATGTTTTAGGCTCTAGAAACTAGTGGTGTAGGAATAACAGGAACAGGGTGTTGCATAATATTTTCCATACAAATATTTACTGACTCCAAGGGCAATAGCAGTAAAATATCACCCCAGGGTGAAACTTACCACTGAGATTGGGTTGGACAGCCAGTGGATCTTTATTTACCCAAAGGCAAATGTATTTGATGTATTAGCCTGGGCTCTCCAAGGTGGGGTGTTGGATGTTTATTTGCTTTTATGGGGTTACTCCCCCTGATCTATCCTATAACTGCTGAGTGCCTGCTATTTATGGAGTTTGCTTTTTCCAGGAGAGAGCCAGCAGCTTGTAGAAACATGCTGGGTTACATAATGGTCCCACTAGTCTGAGGAGAGCCTTCTTCTCTAACAGGATTCAACACTGCTAGGGAAGAAAGGAGGAAAGCAAGAGGCAATAGTGATGTGTTTCTGTACCAGCTTGTTATCTATTTCTTAATATAAAAAACAATTCTTTATTGAGTTCATTGTCTGTGAATAAGAAATTGTTGCCCATTTCTTAAATAAAAACAGCTCCATCTCCAGTTCCTAGTGACTCTAATTGATTTATCTAGCTATACACTTGCTCAAAAGATGATCATCCTGAAGTCACATCAATAAACTTACAAATTTTGACTGAATTGTTTTAATCATGAAACAGAAGACTTCTAATTATTTAGCTATATATTCCAATTGTCATCCAAATATGACCCATGTATCTACTTTCGGTGACTTCACTCACATTCAAAACTTCTGGAATTTAGATATTATCAATTATAGTCTAAGTAATTGATAGACTTCCAATTAAGATGGTGTTGTAACATCATATTCTGTTCCAAATACAGATCAATGGTAGATGCAGTATAAAAGAGGGCCTATCAAAGACACAAGTAAGAAAACAACTACCTAGGCTAGGAAAGGAATGGAAACATGAGGTGGTGAATGGAGCTGCACTTGTGGTTATTTCGAGCTTGAGGTCCCAAAGCAATTGTAGCAAATGACAGTTCAGTTTCTAAGATAAAAGAAAAATAGTTGATGATTTGGGGAAAGAGAAGAAAATTAAGAAATATGGAAGTAACGTCAGAGAATCAAGATATGAAGTAAACTGTTTACTAAAACTTAAGAAAAAAATATCCACTCCTAGTATCAAGAGAAACAAGTGAAAATAAATCCCCACATAGATATGAAATAGTGAAACTACAGAAAATCAGGGATGATAAGAAAATCTTAAAAGCTACCACTCATGAAAAACAGATTAACTACAAACAACTTATCAACAACTGGAGTTTCTGGAAGACAAAGGAATAATATCTTCAGAATACTGAGGGAAAATCATGATCACCATAGAGCTAAACTTGCTGAACTATTATTTCAAGTATGTGACTGTATACATCAATTTCTAACCATATGATGGACTTGATATCCTTAAAGGCTTTTTGCTAAATACCTCTAAAATACTGGGTAAAATATGTAAAACATATCTTGAAATGCAGAACTAAGCTTGTAAGAAAGTAAGAGAAATTCTCAGAAGCCAAAAACAGGCTGAAGCATTGCCTTAGTGGGGACAGTTGTCAGTCTCAGTAACCTACACTTTTTGGATTTAAGATCTCTTGCCTGATAGACAAGTCCTTAGACCTTCAGAAGGTAAGGAATAGAATGGAGATTCCCCATACAAAGGCAGGGTCTACCTCAATGGAAAGGCAAATTCAAAAAATGAAATCCATCCTGTAAAGAGAGATTGCAAGGAGAACTGTCTGTCTCAGGTCTGCCTCTGAATGGAAGGAATCAGAAAGGCTCCCCCTGAGAATCTAAAGAGCTACAAGTAGCCCTTTATGTAGGAGTAGGGTTTATATTCACTCTATGTGATCCAAAAAATTAATTCATACTGGTCTTGATAGAGGTGATGTAAATCCTGTGAGGAGGAATGTATCTTCTACCCAAACCTTAAAATTCCCACAAAGACATAATGAGCATTAGCTCATAATCAAAATTTTTTAAAAACACATGAAGAAACAATGTGTGAGAGTCAGTGGGGGAAAAAACAGAATCAGATACACAGAGCATCATAAATTGGAATTATCAGGTACAGAATATAAATGTATTTATTTTAAATATTTATATATATAAAACAGGAAATTAAAAATCTATGCTATGAACAATAAACTATCAAAAATACTTGGAAGATTGTTTAGAAGAACAGATTATCACATTGAACCATCTGAAACTTTCTATTTGGTCAAAAATGGTCAAATATTGGCAGTTTATATGGTTCAGCTAAGAGAATATCTAGAAGTTAAAAATATAGTGATTGAAATTTAAAAGTTATGTGCTGGAGTAAACAGGTAAAATGGAAGAGAAAGCTGAAAAAATTACCCAGAATAAAGCATGGAGAATACATAAAATATGTAAAATATCCACAAAAGGTAGATACAGAGGAAATATTGAGAAAGTTTATCATATATAAAAATGGAGTTTCAAAAAGAAAACAGGAGGTGGCATTTTTCCCCTGCCCTACAGGTCTGTGGAACTTTAAACCTGAGGGGGTGATATAGGGTATATCACCCTATATCAGAAGAAATTTCTAAGAAGCAAAGCATTCAAGAGGTGACTTGGGTGCTCTAAAAAGCATTTGGTTTTATGCATTCACAAAGAGATGATTTGGAATTGCAACTTATGTTTAAAAGGGAAGCAAAACATAAAAGTTTAGAAAATTTGCAGCCTGACAATGCAATAGAAAAGAAAAACCCATTTTCTGAGGAGAAATTCAAGCCTGCTGCAAAAATTTGTATAAGTAACAAGGAGCCAAATGTTAATTGCCAAGACAATGGGGGAAATGTCTCCAGGGCACATCAGAGGTTTTCATGGCAGCCCGTCCCATCACAGGCCCAGAGGCCTAGGAGGAAAAGTTGGTTTCATGCGCTAGTCCCAGGGCCTTTGCTGCTTTGTGCAGTTTCAGAACTTGGTGCCCTGCATCCCAGCCGTGGCTAAAAGGAGCCAACATACAGCTCAGGCCATTGCTTCAGAGGGTGCAAGCCCCAAGCCTTGGTGGCTTCCACGTGGTGTTGGGCCTGCAGGTGCACAGAAGTCAAAAATTGAGGTTTGGGAGCCTCTGCCTAGATTTCAGAGGATGTCCAGGCAGACGTTTGCTGCAAGGGTGGAGCCCTCATGGAGAACCTCTGCTAGGGCAATACAGAAGGGAAATGTGGGGTCAGAACCCCTACACAGAGTCCCCACTGGGACACTGCCTAGTGGAGCTGTGAGAAGAGGGCCACTATCCTCCAGACCCCAGAATGGTAGACCCACTGACAGCTTGCACTGTGTTCCTGGAAAAGCTGCAGACAACACCAGCCCATGAAAGCAGCTGGGAGGGGGGCTGTACCCTGCAAAGCCACAAGGGCAGAGCTTTCCAAGACCATGGGAGCCCACCTCTTGCATCAGTGTGACCTGTATGCGAGACATGAAGTCAAAAGGAGATCATTTCAGAGCTTTCAGATTTTACTGCCCAGCTAAATTTTAGACTTGCATGGGGCCTGCAGCCCCTTCGTTTGGGCCAATTTCTCCCATTTGGAATGGATGTATTTACACAATGCCTGTACCCCCATTATATCTAGGAAGTAACTAACTTGATTTTGATTTTACAGGCTTATAGGTAGAAGGGACTTGCCTTGTCTCAGATGAGACTTTGGACTTGGACTTTTAGGTCAATGCTGGAATGAATTAAAGCTTTGGGGACTGTGGGAAGGCATGATTGGTTTTGAAATGTGAAATGGACATGAGATTTGTGAGAGGGGTTGAAATGATATGGTTAGGCTTTGTGTCTTCACCCAAATCTCATCTGAAATTGTAATCCCCATAATCCCCATGTGTCAAGGGAGAGACGAGGTGGAAATAATTGAATGCAGTAATGAAAATTAAATCTCCTTCCTCCAGAACTTAATAAGTAAAATAATTCATCCAAAAATACCCCCAAAAGTATGCTAAGAAAAGAGAGTCACATCAACAAATGATTGGATAAAGAAAATGTACACAATGGAATACTATTCAGTCATAAAAAGAATGAAACATGTCTTCTGCAGCAACATGGATGGAACTGGAGGCCATTATCTTAAGTGAAATAACTCAGAAGTGGAAAGTCAAATTTCACATGTTCTCACTTACAGGTGGGAGCTAAATAATGTGAACCCATGAACATAGAGTGTAGAATAGAATTTGGAGAGTCAGACAGGTGGGAGGAGGGTAAGGGATGAGAAATTACCTAATGGGTACAATGTACATTATTCTGGTATTGGTTTCAGGGAAAGTCCAGACTTTATCACTTTACAATATATCCATGTAACAAAACTGCACTTGTACCCCTTACATTTCTATAAATTCAATTTTGAAAAAGAAGAGAGAATCATATTAAATTCTCCCACTTTTTAAGTAAAAAAATAGCAGTAATACCCAGTGGTGACAGATTCAGAAAGAAGTTAGGAAATGTTCTTGTAGGTAAGCGTCTGTCATTCTGATGGATCATGATTAGTGCATTCACTTGTGATTCCTTTGCCTTTAAAAAAGAATGATATTAAAAGAAAAAATAAGTGCCTTATACTGTGAAAAATGATAAAAAGGACTTCATGATTCTAAAAAGAAAAAACAGACTTATCAAACAGATAATAACAGGGAATATTTCAGAATTAATGAAAAAATATGAAACCTATGAAACCTAAGAATCGAGAGTCACAGCAAATCCCAAGCAGGGAAAAAAAAAATACACACTCAGATACATTGTTGTTAAACTTTAGAACTGTAAAGACAAAGAAAATCTCAAAGTCAGAGATATAGAAAAGATCCAGGAGAGGAACAATAACAAAAACTGACATTTTTCCTCATGAGAGATAATGAAGCATTATCTTCAAATGACTCAGAAAAAAAATCACTGTCAGCCTAGAATTGTATACGTATTAAAACAACATTTTAAAGATGAAATAGGGATATTTTCAAATTGTAATAGTATCTCCTTATGCAGCAGGTGTCAACAAAGTAGTCTTATAGTAAGGTTATACAACAGTTAAATGAGTTAATACATATACTTTAAAAAGAGCTTGGCACATCGTAGGTAATCAATAAATATTTACTAATATTATGTTAAGTATTCTAGGTGAACCAAACCAGGAAATTGCACTACCAGCAAATTTTCACTAAAGACAATTTTAAAGAATTTATTCATTAAGCAGGAAAATGATCCTAGAAGGAAGGTCTGAGATATAAGAATGAATGATGACCGAAGTATTTTGTAAAGATGTTTAATCTAAAAAAGTTTATTGACTATGGAAACCAATAACAGTTTCTGATTTATCCATTTGAAAAAAGAAATATTGTCCAACAAAGCCTTGTAAAACTCAGAGAGGTTGATTAATTAAAGTGCTTTAGGCCCTTATACGATTTGTTAAGATGGAAATGATTTTGGTTAAGTCTAGAGTTGTTAAATAGGGCCTTTAAAATTCTAAGGGTAGACCTAAAAATAAAATATAACAGAGGGGAAAACAGAATAAAAAGTATAACAAGCAAAATAAATGCTCACAAAAACACAGGAAATAATTAGAATGAGAAGAATGGAAAAGTCAGGAAAAACAGAATTCTTAACAATAGTAACAGATGAAAGTAGTTCAAGATAGCTGAGAAATCCTTTCATCTTGGTCAATAAAAGGATAGACATACTGAACAACTCTAGACTTTTGTTATAAACATTTATAGTTATGCTATGAAAACCCTGGAAGATAACCTAGGAAATAACATTCTATACATAGGCTCTGGCAAAGATTTCATGACAAAGATGCCAAAAGCAATTGCGACAAAAACAAAAATTGACAAATGAGACATAATTAAACTAAAGAGCTTCTGCACAGCAAAAGAAACTATCAACAGAGTAAATAGACAACCTACAGAATCAGAGAAAATATTAGCAAACTATGCATCCAATGAAAGCTTAATATCTAGACTCTGTAAGAAACAAATTCAGCAAAAAAACAACAATCCCTTTAAAAAGTGGGCAAATGATGTGAACGGACACTTTCCAAAAGAAGACCTCCATGTGGCCAACAAGCATATGAAAACATGCTCTACATCACTCATCACTAGAGAAATGCAAATCAAAACAATAGCGAGATACCATCTCTCACCAGTCAGATGGCTATTATTAAAAAGTCAAAAAATTACAGATGCTGGTGAGGTTGCAGAGAAAGGAGAACATTTATACGCTGCTGGTGGGAATGTAAATTAATTCAGCTATTGTGGAAAGCAGTGTGGCAATTTCTCAAAGAACTTAAAAAAATTACCGTTTGACCCAGCAATTTCATTATTGGATATATATCCCAAGAATTATAAATCATTCTACCATAAAGACACATGCACACATATGTTCACCACAGCACTATTCACAATAGCAAAGGCATGAAATCAACGTAAATGCGCATCAACGGTAGACTGGATTTAAAAACATGTGGTACATATGCACCATGGAATATTATGCAGCCATAGAAAAAGAATGAGATCATGTCCTTTGCAGCAACATAAATGGAGCTAGAGATCATTACCCTAAGTAAACTAATGCAGGAACAGAAAACCAAATACCACATGTTCTCACTTATAAGTAGAAGGTAAATATTGAGAATACATCAACACAAAGAAGGGAACAACAGACATCAGGGTCTACTTCAGGGTGGAAGGTTGGAGAAGGGAGAGGATTGAAAAAGTACCTACCAGGTACTATGCTTATTTATATGGGTGATGAAATAATCTGTACACCAAATCCCCGTGACATGCAATTTACCTATATAACAAACCTGCACATGTACCTAAAATAAAATTTTTTAAAATTATCATTACGTATGTTAAAAGTCAAGGATCAGTGCTAAATGAATAGAAATACTAATTTATATATTGATTTTGTCTTTTTGCATGTTAATTGAATGTAAAATTTCTAGAATTCAAAAATAATCTAAAACTTGTATCACCTTATATCTGTAATCAGGGTTCCTAGGTACAAGCAGTATAAACTAATTGTGCTTAACTTGAGCTAATAATAAACTTACTAGAAAGATACTAAGTGGTCCACAAAAATAATAGGCTGGAGAACTAAGTTTATAAATTTTTCAGGAGCCAAGGGAGATTAAATTGAAAGAAAACACAAAGTCATACCAGAGTCATGTCTGGTTAGATATTTCTGGACACTTGTGGCCATTACCATCACTAGACTTTTTACAATGATGCACTCACCACCAATGCCTGGTCCCATATACCACTTCCACTCAGTGGTGGGCCACTGCTGGTCACATCTAACTATATGACTTTGCAGATAGATAATGTCCCCTTTACAATAAGCAGCTTGTCACATGGTCATCTGATGGGTCATGGTCAGGCGTTCCACCATGGTCAGGTGTTTAGTATCTAAAAACGCCTAGAACTAGGCTAGAGCTATTTTATAGGAGGAGCATTGCTACTCTTTAAAAGGGTAGATTTTATGTTATGTAAACTGTATCTCAATAAAGCTGTCATTTAAAAAAAGCATTTCACAGCTAAGACATTTAATTTTTTGTTATGGTTACATTTTCTTTAGGGTGCAAATTTTTTCTCTGGAGTTGGCAATTTCCTTACTTTTTTTTGTTTGCCTAATTTCAATGATCCCATCATTAACTTATTCTCAAAATCTCTATCAGAGTTTATTCTCTCAGTACATTCAAACATATATTTTGTTTTATATTACATATTCTGTTTCATAACTTAGTGCTTTAGCACTGTGTGTTTACATTGATTTCTGGTCAACTGAGATGTTTCGTTCGTATGGGGGAATGTCTTACCCTTATGTCTGTCTTTAACTAGTATTGCTATTTTTTGTAACAAAGGGGTGCTCAATTAGATATTTTGCTCTATTCTTCAGCCCTCTCTCACCTTCCCACCCCCAAGCCCTTGCTTTTTTGGATGTGCTAATTCAAATTAAAAATGTTTTTTATCATGAATATCTGTTAAAATTTACAAATGTTTTTCTGTCTCTATTGAAATGATTATATGAATTTTTTCCTATAGTTTGCTATGTCATAGACACTGATTGATTTTCCAAGGTTGAACCAATTTTGCCTTCCTGGAATAAACCCAGATTGGTCACCATGTAACATTATTTTTCACTTTATCACTTGATTGCTAATATTTTATTTAGGATTTTTAAATCTGTTTATGAGTGACATTGGCTTAAATGAGTTGGGAACTTTTCCTTCTTATATTTTTTAGAGAGTTTATATAAGGTTGGAATTGTTTATGCCTTAAATGTTTAGTAGAATTTCACCAAGGAAGCCATCTGACATGGAGTTTATTTTTTAAATACTTTAAATTACAAATTTAACTTAATAGATATAATACTTCCAATTTCTCTTCACTTGTATGTTAGTTTTGATAAGTTGGTTTTTGTAGGAATTTTTTCAGTTCATTTTCAAATTTATTGACATAATGTTTTTCATTACTTACTGTACTTTTTTTATGCCAAAAATGTCCCCCCTTAAATTCCTGATTTTATAATGTGTGCCTTCTCTCTTTTTTCTTCATATTTTATCAATAATTTATTAATCTTATTAGTCTTTTGAAGGACCAACTTTTTTTTTTTAAAGACAGAGTCTTCCTCTGTCACCCAGGCTGGAGTGCAGTGGCCTGATCTCGGCTCACTGAAAGCTCCGCCTCCTGGGTTCAAGCAGTTCTCATGCCTCAGCCTACCAAGTAGCTGGGATTACAAGCGTGCACCACCACACCCAGCAAATTTTTGTTTTCAGTGGCGATGGGGTTTCACCATGTTGGCCAGGCTGGTCTTGAACTCCTGACCTCAGGTGACCCACCCACCTCAGCCTCCCAAAGTGATGGGATTACAGGCATGAGCCACTGCACCCAGCCAGGACCAACTTTTTGTTTCATTTTCTAATTCGTTCATTTTATTCTCATGTTTATTGTTTCCTTTCTTCTACTTTTTTTGGGATGTAATTGCTATTCTTTTTTTAACCTCTTGAAGTGGTTACTTAGATTATTATTGTCAAACTTTTTAAATATATCATTTAAGGCTATTGATTTTCTTCTAATCATGGCTTTAGCTAAATTCCACAAATTTTGACATTTGATATTTCTATTAATGTGCATTTAAAAATACTATTTACTTTCCCTTGTGATTTCTTCTTTGGCCCATGGGCAATTTAGAAGATTACAGCATAATTTCTAAGTATTTGGGGTTTATCTAATTTAGTTCCACTGTGGTCAGAAAATATACTGAATTAGTCACCTCACACTGCCATAACAAAATACCATAAGGGCGGCTTCAAAGCGGAACTTTATTTTGTCACAGTCTGGAGGCTGGAAAGTCCAAGACTAAAGGGTTCAGTTTTTGGTAAGGGCTCTCTTCCTGACTTTCAGACAGCAGATGTCTTGCTGTGTCCTCACATGGTGGAGAGAGAGCAAGCTCCCTAGTGTTTCTTTTTACAAAGGCACTAATCCCATCATGAGGGCCCCACCCTCATGTCCCCATCTAACCCTAATTACCTCTCAAAGGTCCTATCTCCAAATGCCATCATGCTGGGGTTTAGGGCAGCATTTGAATTTGTTGGTGACACAAACCTTCCGACCACATCACAGACCCTGTATTGTTTTAATCTGTTGATTACTTTGCTTCTTTTTTACTTAGAATTTATACTTTCATTTAGGATTTAGGATATATAACCACATGCAAAAGTTTGCTTTATATATATTTGTCAGCTTTTGTGTTCAGATTTTTTCTAGCTTTTTTACTTAGAATTTATACTTTCATTTAGGATTTAGGATATATAACCACATGCAAAAGTTTGCTTTATATATATTTGTCAGCTTTTGTGTTCAGATTTTTTCTAGCTTTTATAATATGCACATATAATATAATATGCTAGCTTTATAATAGCTTTATAATATGCACAAAATAAAATATTTTCATCTTCTTATTTTGGAACATTTAAGATAATATGGGAATTCACCTGTTTCTTGAAAATTTGTAGGACTTGACCACAAAACTCGTGAGGTCCAGTCCCTTTCTTGAATGGAACTTTTGTAATTCCTTAGAAAATTATCTATTTACCCATATTTTCAAATATATTATTAAATCTCCCATATTCTTATTAATGTCTGCCTTGTTAATATGCTAAGGGTTTAGCAAAGTATTTTAAAGATTTTAAATTTTTTAATTTTTTTCATCCATTTTTCCTATACTTCATAGCTCATGCTTTTTACAAGTTTATGTTTTATATTTAATCTCCATACTTGTATGATTATATCTTCATTGTGAAATTTTTCCTTCATAAATAAAACTTTTATTCTTTTGTCCTATTTGCATTAAATACTATTTTTCATTTTCTTTTTATTTATACAAGTAGGAGATGTTTATAATAGAAAATTAGAAAAGAGAAAAACTGAGAATCATTTTTAGATTCAATACTAATTGATTTTTTCAGAGAAATAATATTTTTTCCAATATGAGTGCTTATTTTAATAAAAATCAGAGAAAAAATCAGCAAGAATAAAGAAAATAAAAATTCTATAGTTAGATATCATCACTGGTAACATTTTAATGAATAATTATTCAGACTTTTTTCTGCATGCATTTATAAATGCGTAAAAAATAGGATTATACTCTACAAATTATTTTATGACCTGCTTTTCTTTTCTATTAAAAATATATCATGATTGTATTTCTATGTTAATAACTATACATCTGCTTTATTATTTTAATGGCTGCTAGCATTGTGCTGTATGAATGGACAATTATTTTCTGCTCTGTTGTCAAACGTTTATATGATCTCCTTCCATTTTGTAAAATGTAATTCAATTTAATTTTTGTGTGTGTGCTATTACACACTACCCTGGAGCCAGCATCCTTTTATGAACATTTTAAACATTTAAAAATGGTTTCCTCATGATGTGTCTCCACAGTAACTAGTGAAGAATTCGTGTTTGCTAATTAAATATCCACAAATTAAAATAACCATAATGTGTAATTTTTCAGCCATTAGATGGGCAGAGACTTTTCTCAATGATATTCTCCAATGTGGTTAGGGGTGTGGGCAACTAGGTGCTCTCAAATGCTTCTGATGGGAGTGTAAATTGGGAGAATCTTCCTTGAAGGCAACTTGGAAATATGTGTTGAAAGCGGCTGCCCTGGTTTTTCGTTTTTACAGATGTTTTATGAGAAAATCTGATTTTTTCCAAGATCTTATTGGAAAGGAATCACATTATATATATGTTGTAAATCCAATCCTAACATAAAAGAATTTTCTTAGGGATATTCCAAATAATGAAGCCAGGTGCCCTGAGGATTTCCTGAAGTGTGCTTTTAAACATTTAAAATTTCTTTTGACACCTATATAAATCATCATTGCCTTGGGGCTCCATTCAAAACAAAACCAGGATTTTATTTTTGATATATAGTGGTAGGACAGGATGGGAACAGATCTGCTTTTTACTCTGGACTTTCCCAAATGGGAAAGATCTTTAAACACTTTCCTGACATTTCTTGCCTTTAAATACTATATTTCTGTGTTTTAATTGTGTATATTGATGGAGATGCTGTGACTGTAGAATCTGTATACAGGGTGTGAAGTCTGGAAGCCCAGAGGAGAACTTCATGTTGTTCATGCTCTGATGGTTGCACACTGGTTTATTGGACTGTTCAACTTTCCCCACTTGTTTTCTGTTTTAGGTGGCATGTGGGCTCTTGGGGGCCCTGCTCAGCTACCTGTGGAGTTGGAATTCAGACCCGAGATGTGTACTGCCTGCACCCAGGGGAGACCCCTGCCCCTCCTGAGGAGTGCCGAGATGAAAAGCCCCATGCTTTACAAGCATGCAATCAGTTTGACTGCCCTCCTGGCTGGCACATCGAAGAATGGCAGCAGGTAGGGCAGACTGGCCACTCCAGGGCCCTCTGTGATTATGATTGTAAGAGGCCCTGCACTGCACTAACATAGAGTGGGCCAAGCCTGCCGCCTCACCCCCTCTTGTCTTCTTAGTGTTCCAGGACTTGTGGCGGGGGAACTCAGAATAGAAGAGTCACCTGTCGGCAGCTGCTAACGGATGGCAGCTTTTTGAATCTCTCAGATGAATTGTGCCAAGGACCCAAGGCATCGTCTCACAAGTCCTGTGCCAGGACAGACTGTCCTCCACATTTAGCTGTGGGAGACTGGTCGAAGGTAAGGGCCAGGCTTAACTTTACAGTCCCTTCTTTTCTGCCCCTCCTTTGTTTCAGCTTCTAAATATTTCCACAAGATCAGGCTGGAACTACTGTGAGATGAGTAAGGGTCCTAGGGGGCCACATTTAAGGAGGTGCTCACTCGCTCTCAGGGTTGTGCACGTTCCGTGGTCCAGGCCTGCACACAATGATTCATTTCCAGTTTTAATCAATATTATTCAAAGTGTTCTCATCATCGTTCTCCCAAACCAGTCCCTTCTTTTGGAACTACCAGGATCATAGTATCCCAGGATAAACTCAAAATCACTTTGGTTCCTCTCTTCCTTGTGTCCTCCCATGTGGAATCATTCATTAAGCCCTGTCATTCCAACATTGTGAACATCTTCCATGCCTTAACTTCCTCTATGTTCTGTAATTTATGCTGTTAATTTTACCCTTCATCATGGCAAGCTTGAATTAGTGCAGTGAGTAGAATTCTAGCAGATCGTTTCAGTGCTGGCACGGCTTGACCCAGTCTAGTAATGAAGCCTTATTTTTCAGGTGGGGGAAATTAAATCCCAATAGCTGAAGTAAGCTGCCTAAGCTCCACAGCTGGAAAAGTAGCAGAATCCACTTGTTTTGACTTTATTCCAAGAGTTCTTTCTGTTATGTTACACTGCCCACTTGATCTTTCTGTATTACTCTCCCATCTCCAGACTAGCTAACATCCCATAGTGTTCCCATCACTGTCCATCAAGTCTCCAGCTTGTTCAGAATCTTCCACAAGTCTGATTGCTTGCAAAATCAAGTACAGTAGTCCCCGTTTATTCACAGGGAATACAGTCCAAGACCCCAGTGGATTCCTGAAACTGTGGATCATACTGAATTTTATATATCCTATGGTTTTTTTAATCTGATAACTGAGAAGACTACTTAAGTGACTAATAGGCAGGTAGCATGGATGGAATGATTCATGCCCTGAGCAGATGGAGCGAGATGGTGAGAGATTTCATCACACTACTCAGAACGTCATGCAAACTAAAACTTACAAATTGTTTGTTTCTGGAATGTTCTATTTAATATTTTTGGACCACAGTTAACTGTGGAAAGTGAAACCATGGATAAGAAGGGACTATTGTATATGTTCCCCAGAACAGCTGGTAGGGCCTTTCTTGCACTCATGGCTCTCTTACTCCAGAGTCCTTATTCTTCTTCCAGTCCTTTGCTCCAGTCTTGCTGCATCCTTAACATCTGCAAGCTGAGATTTTTAGCACAGATTCCAAAACAGATAATTAGTTATGTTATCAGTGTCTTGTAATCTCCAGTCACTGCTAACTGGTATGTATCTTCTTGGAGTGGAGACCCAACCCCAACATCAGAAATAACCTCAAGAAATAAGGAAGGACAGTGAGTGACATTCACAAGCTGCTCTGAGTCCTAGGTTCAGTGCCAGGCATAGTCATGACCTGCTCCTCTCATCTCATCCTACAATAGCCCCAGAAGCAGACATTGTCTCCCTTTTTATTGATAAGAAAAACAGAGGTTCATTCAGATTAAGTAACTTGCCCAAGGACAGAGATAGATTCAAACTCAGGCCTGTGTGACCCAAAATTATTATACATGGTATACACTCCTGTCTTTTATGCAAGAGAAAAGGCTTTTGAGCCCAAGAGACCCATGCTGGTACCCCAGCTCTAAAGCCTAAATCTGGGTGGCCTTGTTAAATACACCTAACCTCTCTGAGCCTCCGTTTACTTTCGCTAAATGCAATGGCTCTTGTGAGGATAACATAAGATATTTGACATGGCAATGTCTAGTAGAGTAGGCTCTTCCCATTGCCCTTGAGAGAAGGTCCATATTTCTGGCTGTAGGTTGGATTAACAGTATTTCTGTACATATATCCAGATTGGGATTTTTCTCCAGATTGGGATTTTTCCTGTTTTAACTGTGTAGTTTTGTTAAGTGCTAGTATTTTAAAACTGTCTTAACTGAGAACCTACAGGTCATTATCCTCAATCAAGGCCACTGAAGGTCTACATAAACTTTCCCCGAAACCTCAGAAGAAGCCCAAAGAAAGAGATGAACCCATCTCCCCAGGGTCTGCAGAGCAGGAGTTGCCCTAGGATCCAGCCACCAATACCCACTTCCTCTATCCAACTCACAAGCAGCTGGAGACAGTGCCAGTGGCCACAGCTCTCCCCAGAAAGTTGCCATACTATAGGTCAATGACTTGAGGGACAGGAGTCCCTCCTGCAGTCAGGTCCTAAACAAAGAGAAAGGACTGATCCAGGTGAGACCACCACCAAAGGAGGGTGGGAAGGACAGGTAGAAGATCTGTCTGGAGAGCTTTGTGTGCAAAAGTGGGTTTGCTTAATTTTCCTCCTACTTGCACAAGGAACAATAGATGGCCCAAGGGAGAATCATTCTTTTGGGAATTCCTTTGAGACTAGGTCAGGCAGTGGGGGCTGGGCAAAGGTGTTAGAGAGGTGGGTAGCCTGGGTGGGCTACTGGGTAGGCAGTATTTATTCCATCACCCAGCTAAGCCCCAAGAGTGAAGTCTTACCTTGCCCCATTGTCAGGAGAGATGAAGGTTCCAGTTACTGTTTCCATAAAGTTAGTGACAGAAGGAAGGGCCACAATTTTGTGGGGAGAATCTTGGCATTGTGATGTGTGATTCTCCTTGCTACACTTAGTGTGGCTCAAGGACTAGTCAAATTGACATGAGCAGGGAACTTATAAGAAATGAGGAATCTCAAGTCCCACCCAGACCTAAGGAATCAGAGTCTGCATTTCAACAAGATCCCTGGGTGTTGTAATGATACACTTGCAGTGTGAGAAGTGTTTCCTTACCTGCCTCTCATTCTTGTTTGGGTGAGTTAGCTCTTACATGTGTCCAAGGTAGGAATGGCCCTGGGTAGTGACTTCTTTGATCAAGTGCTGCCCTAGCCTAAAGGGAGGAGGCAAGAAAAGGGAAAAACAGCAAAGGGGCAGATGTTGAGGAGGAGAAACCAGACAGCTTGTTTCTGGATGCAGCGAGGGAGCACCTAGAACCACTGCCAAGCTCTAAAATACCCCACTTTGCTTCTGTCCTTGCTTCTTTCCTCTAAGAACAAACAGGCCTTCACAGTTCTATCCTGCCTGGTGGAACAAATGGTTGTCACTGGCGTCTTAGAGTGGTGGCTAGTGGTGACATCACCACTTTCCTCCGTGTCCGCTCTCTCAGTGAA
This sequence comes from Pongo pygmaeus, assembly GCF_028885625.2. Classification (NCBI taxonomy): domain Eukaryota; kingdom Metazoa; phylum Chordata; class Mammalia; order Primates; family Hominidae; genus Pongo; species Pongo pygmaeus. The sequence goes on along the minus strand of NC_072389.2, from coordinate 88,690,087 downwards.
CAACTGAATTTACAGTTGCCAGTTGCGTATCACTAAAGTAACACCATTGCACATCTATGTGGGCCCGCTTGTGTGTCTTTGCTCTTGTGGATCTCAAATCCTTGGTCCAACTGTAAGCTTTCCTCTTCTGTGAAGTTTTCAACTTCCTAAAATCACCCAGCATTTCCCACTTTTAAATCACAGTGACCCTAATTTTTATTGTTTTGCAATGGTAGCTATTTCCTGAGCATCCACATGGTCTTCCCATCTGGTTTATATTGTCCTTGAGGCCAGTGGCCATGGGATTGCCAACAGGTCCTCCAGTTGTTCAGAGCTCTAAGCAAGTAAATACTATTCCTCAACAGTCTTTGCAAAGTCAGGGAAAATCCAAAGTGGTGTTGAAATAGTGATCTTTAGAAGAGCTCAGGTCTGCTAACACAGGAGAGGCAGATCATTCACTGGAGGGGTTTTTGTTGAGACAAAGAAAAGAAGGAAACTTAAGAGGAGGCTACCCATGTGAGCTGGTTTGGACTGGAGGCTATTTAGTTTCATAGGCAACCATTCATCAGGGCAAAGAGCAAGCTCTTCTATGCTCCAAGAGGTCAGCCCAAACTCAAACAAGACACTCTGGCTTCCAGTCATGACCTCACATCCAGGAAGCCCCTATCTGGGAGGAAGAGCAAGTGTACACACACACAAGAAAACAGAGGCAGCCTCAGCCTGTGACACCAAAAGCCATTGTTGAGGCTTGAGCGCAGTCAGGCACACAACCTGTTGCACAGAAATTTGAGTTTTCTACTGGATGGAGCTTTCTCCTGTTAGTTAAAATTTCCTCTCATCAGCGTTGCTTTTTTTTTTTTTTTTTTTTTTTTTGGCAGAGACTCTGACACCAAATTGCCACCCTTCTTAAAGCTTCCTGCCAAACTAGTCCTTCTGCCATGGGATGGCTCACTTGGGGGCAGCTATCCATTTTGTGGTTCTGGATAAGGTCCTTCCACGTTGAAATTGGCCACTAACCCTGAACACAGAAAGGCTGAGCAGCCACGCCAGAATTTCTATTCTTCATGGAGCCAGGCCTCTGGCTTGCAGCCAGAATCTTCCTCTTCCCCGACACTAGCTCTATTCATGACATGTTTAAGGTCTGTCCATTCATTGGCTTATGAGTTTGCCTTGGTTCCTTAGATCTGGACCAAGCCTTAGGCAGAAAGGAGCCTTCAGTTCTTACACTGCTTTTGAAGTTATAAGAAAGGAGCATTGACTCATATCAGGCAATCTTCCCAAATGGTGAATTTCTGTGATCCACATACCCCTTGTAGCCTGTTTTATGTCCCACCTCTTGGCTGAAATAGCCTCCTTTATTTTCTGTACTTTGATGGAACATTTGATTATTTTGTTTATCTTCACCTTTTTCCTTCATCATGTTTCTTGGTGTTTTTATTTTTTCTACTTATCTGACTATGTCTTTTCTGTTGGCTTCTCTTCTTCCAAATCTCAAAAAGCCCAATATTTGATCCTTTGATTTCCATTGCTACACTTTTCCACTGTGGTAGATTCTATGTCCTGAATTCTTTAACTTCCATGGGTGATTTTCAATCTCCAGAAAGTCTCTAACCTTCTAACCATGTCTCCAGCTCTCCATCTAGTTTATATCCTCATCGTGGGAAAGCAAAGGGACAGCCTCTTCACTCTCTCCCAACCAGTTCTCCCCACTTCCTGTCTCTGTCCATGTACCACTGTCTTCCAACACTTATGATCATCTCTGAGTTCTTCACCTCCTATATTGTTATTCGTATCTGCCAACTCTTCAGCTCTTGAACTATTAACATATCTAATATGCTAAGTAAAAAGGAAACTATCTCTATAACTGAAAAATGTTATAAAGAACAACCCAAGATATCTCCAGGATACATGGATTTTAAAATATGGTATTCCCCGATTTTCCACAGAACTATTAATTACAACTCATGAAGGAAGTAGTGTGTTGAAGTCAGTTCTTACTGGCCAGTAAGAATCACTTATGATCTCATCCCAACTAGTGCTCGGTCACATTGGGTTGATAGCTGGAAATCAGCCATGATGAGAGTATTTACACCACAGAAACTGGCAAAACAATCATGGCTATTTCCTCCAAGAACATGTTTTGAAACATTTACCAGCACACAAGTGCACAAAAGCTTATTTACCCACACACACACACACACACACACACACAATCTTAGGAATGAAACACTTTCAGCTTATCGATGGTGCTTAGGATGGAAGTGCCCTCAAGAAGTTCCCATCTCTGAGCTCTTTGATACAAAGTCTAAGAAACTTGGTTGGGCTTCCTGAAGACATTTTTTTATCTTTATCTTCATAACTGGTGTTTCTTGGGGCCAGGAAATATCAGACCTCTGGGTGAAGATACATTCTATGAATCATTATCCTACAGAGTTAATTTGGTCTTGATCGAAGGTTGTTGATCTAAATGCATTAACTGTATGTTCAGATATTCTTTCTGTGAATAAAAGACTAGTTCAGCTCTTAAGGTTTATTATAAAACTCTTCTTTTACTCATTTTTATTATGTGGTATTAATTATGAGTTTTTTATTATGAATCACTATGCAGATAACAATTCTTTTTGAATTTTTTTATGTTGAATTTTTGTGGGTATATAGTAAGTATATATTTTTATGGGGTACATGAGATACTTTGAAACAGTTATGCAATGTGTAAGAATCACAAAATGGAGAATGAGGTATCCATCCCCTCAAGCATTTATCCTTTGTATAATAAACAATCCAAATTATATTATTTTAATTATTTTTAAAAATACAATTGAATTGTTTTTGGATATAGTCTCCCTGTTGTGCTAGCAAATACTAGGTCTTACTCATTCTTTCTAACTATTTTTTTGTACTCATTAACCATCCCCACATCCCTGCCCGACTACCCTACCCAGCCTCTGATAACCATCCTTCTACTCTCTATCTCCATGAGTTCAATTGTTTTAATTTTTAGCTCCCACAAATAAGTGAGAACATGTGTGTTTGTCTTTCTGTGCCTGGCTTATTTAACTTAACATAATGACCTTCAGTTCCATCCATGTTGTTGCAGATGATAGGATCTCATTCTTTTTTATGGCTGAATAGTACTCCATTGTGTATATGTACCACATTTTCTTTATCCATTAGTCTGCTGACGGACACTTAGGTTGTTTCCGTATCTTGGCTATTGTGAATACGGCTGCAGTATGCATGGGATTATAGATAGCTCTTTAGTATCTGATTTTCCTTTCTTTTTGTTATATACCTAGGAGTGAGATTTCTAGATCATATGGTAGCTCTATTTTTAGTTTTTTGAGGAACCTCCAAACTCTTCTCCATAGTAGTTGTTTTAATTAACATTCCCACCAACAATGTACAAGGGTTCCCTTTTCTCCACATCCCCGCCAACATTTGTTATTGCCTGTCTTTTTGATAACAGCCATTTTAACTGGAGTGAGATGATATCTCATTGTAGTTCTGATTCGCATTTCTCTGGTGATCATTGATGTTGATCACCTTGTCATATGCCTGCTTGCCCTTTGTTTGTCTTCTTTGAGAAATGTCTATTCAGATCTTTTCCCATTTTTAAACTGGATTATTAGATTTTTTTTTCCTATAGAGTTGTTTGAGCCCCTTATATGTTCTGGTTCTTAAACCTTTGTCAGATGGGTAATCTTCAAATATTTTCTCCCATTCTGTGGGTTGTGTCCACTTTGTTGATTGTTTTATTTGCTGTGTAGAAGCTTTTTAACTTGATGTGATCCCATTTGTCCATTTTTACTTTGCCTGTGCTCGTGGGGTATTAATCAAGAAATATTTGCCCAGAGCAATGTCCTGGAAAGTTTCCCCAACGTTTTCTTGTAGCAGTTTCTTAGTTGAGGTCTTAGACTTAAGGCTTTAATCCATTTTGATTTGATTTTTGTATATAGTAAGAGAGAGGGGTCTAGTTTTACTCTTCCGCATATGGATATCCAGTTTTCCCAGCATCATTTATTGAAGAGATTGTCCTTTCCCCAATGTATGATCTTGGCACCATTGTCAAAAATGAGTTCACTGTAGATCTATCGATTTATCTCTGGGATCTCTACTCTGTTCCATTGGTCTATGTGTCTGTTTTTATACCAGTACTATGCTGTTTTGGTTCCTATTATCTCTGTAGTATAATTTGAAGTCAGATAATGTGATTCCTCCAGTTTTGTTCTTTTTGGTCAGGATAGCTTGGGCTATTCTGGGTCTTTTGTAGTTCCTTATAAAGTTTAGGGGTTTTTTATTTCTGTGAAAAATGTCATTGATATTTTGATAGGGATTGCATTGAATCTGTAGATCGCTTTGGGTGGTATGGACATCGCAACAGTATTGATCCTTCCAATCCATGAACATGGAATATCTTTCAATTTTTTATAGTCCTCTTCAATTTCTTCCATCAATGTTTTATGGTTTTTATTATAGAGATCTCTCACTTCTTTGGTTAAGTTGATTACTTGGTATTTCATTTTATTTGTAGCTGTTGTAAATGGGACTACTTTCTTGATTTTTTTGATTGTTCGCTGTTGGCTTATAGAAATGCTACTGATATTTGTATGTTAATTTTGTATCCTGCAACTTTACTGAATTTGTTTATCAGTTCTAATAGTTTTTTGGTGGAGTCTTTAGGTTTTTCCAAATGTAAGATCATGTCATCTGGGAACAAAGATAATTTGACTTTTTCGTTTCCAATTTGGATGCCCTTTATTTCTTTTTTTTTTTTTTTTTTTTTTTTTGCCTGATCGCTCTAGCTAGGACTACTAGTACTATGTTGAATAACAGTGGCGAAAGTCAGCTTCCTTGTCTTTTTCCAGATATTACAGGAAAAGCCTTCAGTTTTTCCCCATTCAGTATGATACTAGCTGTGGGTCTGTCATACATGGCTTTCATTGTGTTGAGGTGTGTTTCTTCTATACTCCTTTTTTTTAGGATTTTTGTCATGAAGAGATGTTAAATTTTATCACATGCTTGTTTGGCATTAATTAAAATGATCATATGGTTTTGTTCTTCATTCTGTTGATATGATGTATTACATTGATGGATTTGCATGTGTTAAGCCATCCTTGCATCCCTGGGATAAATCCCACTTGGTCATGATGAATGATCTTTTAATGTGTTGTTGAAATCACTATGCTAATATTTTGTTGAGAATTTTTGCATCAGTGTTCATCAGGCCCTGTAGTTTTCTTTTTCTCTTTTTGATGTGTTTTTGTCTGGTTTTGGTATCAGGTTAATACTGGCCTGATAGAATGAGTTTGGAAGTATTCTATCCTCCACTATCTTTCAGAATAGTTCGAGTAAGATTGGTCTTAATTCTTTAAATGTTGGTAGACAACATCAGTGAAGTCATTAGGTCTCAGGCTTTTCTTTGCTGGGAGACATTTTATTATGGCTTTGATCTTGTTAACTTGTTGTTGGTCTGTTCAGGTTTTGGATTTTTTCATGGTTCAATCTGGGTAGGTTGTATGTGTCTAGGAATTTAGCCATTTCTTCTAAATTTTCTTATTTATTGATATGTAATTGCTCATGGTAGCCACTAATGATCCTTTGAATTTTGCAGTACTGCATTAGACATTGCAGTTCTAATGTCTTCTTTTCCATCTCTGATTTAATTTATTGGGGTGTTCTCTCTTGTTTTCTTAGTCTGGCAAGAGGTTTGTCGATTTTATTTATGTTTTCAAAAAACCAACTTTTTGGTTCATTGATCGTTTGTATCGTATTTCTTCTACTAATTTTGGGTTTGTTTTGCTCTTGATTTTCTAGCTAAGATGTATTGTTAGGTTGTTTACTTGAAGTTTTTCTTCTTTTTTGATGTAGGCATTTATAGCTATAAATGTCCCTCTTAGTGTTGCTTTCACTGTATCTCATAGGTTTTGGTATGTTGTGCTTCCATTATCATTTGTTTTAAGAAAATTTTCAATTTCCTTCTTAATTTCTTTATTGACCCACTTGTCATTCAGGAGCATATTGTTTAATTTCCGTGTATTTATACATTTTCCAAAATTTCTCTGGTTATTGATTTCTAATTTCATTCCATTTTGGTCAGAAAAGGTGCTTGATGTCATTTCAGTTTTTTGAGTGTTTTAAGACTTCTGTAGGGCCGAACATATGGTCTATTTTTGATAATAATACATGTGCTGAAGAGAAGAATGTGTATTCTGCAGCCATTGAATGGAATGTTCTGTATCTATTGCCCTATAGTGTAGATTAAATTGGATGGTTCTTTGTTGTTTTTCTGTCTGGAAGATCTGTCCAGTGTTTAAAGTGGGATGTTGAAGTCTCAAGCTATTATTGTATTGAGGTCTATATCTCTATATGGCTTTAATAATACTTGTTTTATATATCTGAGTGCTCCAGTGTTTAGTACATATATGTTTAAAATTGTTATATCCCTCTGGGCATGGTAGCAAGCACCTGTAATCCCAGCTACTTGGGAGGCTGAGGCGGGAGAATCACTTGAACCTGGAAGGTGGTGGTTGTAGTGAGCCAAGATTGTGCCACTGCACTCCAGCCTGGGCGACAGAGTGAGACTCCACCTCAAAAAAAGAAAAAAACATTGTTATATCCCCTTGCTGAATTGACCCCTCTATAAATTAAATAATGACATTCTTTGCCTGTTCTTACAGTTTTTGCCTTGAAATCTATTTTGTCTGATATAAGTATAGCGCTACTGCTGTTTTTGGCATTCCATTGGCATGGAACATCTAACTCCATCCCTTTATTTTCAGTCTGTGTATCTTTACAGGTGAAATTTGCTTCTTGTAGGTAGGCAGCAGATCAATGGCTCTTGTTTTTTCATCCATTCAGCCTTTCTATGCCTTTTGATTGGAGAGTTTTGTCCATTTACATTAAGTGTTACTATTGATAAGTAGGGACTTTCTCCTGCCATTTTGTTACTTGTTTTCTGTTTGTTTTGCAGTCTTCTCTTTCTTCTTTCTTTCCTTCCTGTTTTCCTTTTAGTACAGGTAATTTTTTTTTTGGTGGTATGACTTAATTTCTTGCTTTTTATTTTTTGTGTATCCATTGTATGGTTTTTGATTTGAGATTACCATGAGGCTTGCACGTACTATCTTATATCCCATTATATTAAACTGATGACAACTTAACACATTGTGTAAACAAACACACAAAAAGAAAACTAATGAAAACTCTACACTTTTATTTTGTCCTCTCACTTATTAACTTTTTGTTTCTCTTTATGTTTTATTGTACTATCCTGGCTTGAAAGTTGTTGTATTTATTATTTTTTGATTGGTTCATCATTTAGACTTTCTAGTTAAGATTAGTTTTGACACCACAATCACAGTGTTATAATATTCCATGACTTTCTGTATACTTACTATTACCAGTGAGTTTTGTACCTTCAGATGATTTATTCTTGCTTATTAATATCCTTTTATTTCAGACTGAAGAGCTCCCTTTAGCATTTCTTATAGGACAGGTCTGGTGTTAATAAAATCCCTCAGCTTTTGTTCGTCTGGGAAGACCTTTATTTCTCCTTAATGCTTGAAGGATATTTTCACTGGATATACTATTCTAGGGTAAAAGTTTTGTTCCTTCAGCACTTTAAATATGTCATGCCACTCTCTCCTGGCCTGTAAGGTTTCCACTGAAAAGCCTGTTGCCAGACTTATTAGAACCCCATTGCGTGTTATTTGTTTCTTTTCTCTTTTTGCTTTTATGGTATTTACCCTTGACCTTTGGGAGTTTGACTATTAAATTCCTTGAGGTAGTCCTCTTTGCACTAAGTATGCTTGGTGTTATATAACCTTCTTGCACTTGAATGTTAATATCTTTATCTAGGTTTGGGAAGTTCTCCGATATCCCTTTGAATAATTTTTCTACCCCTATCTCTTTCTCTACCTCCTCTTTAAGACTAATAACTCTTAGATTTGCCCCTTTGGGATTATTTTCTAAATCTTGTAGGCATGCTTCATTATTTTTTATTCTTTTTTCTTTTGTCTCCTCTAACTGTATTTTCAAATACACTGTTTTCAGGCTCACCAATTCTTTCTTCTGGTTGATCAATTCTGCTGCCAAGAGACTCTGATACATTCTTCAGTATGTCAATTGTATTTTTTAAATCTAGAATTTCTGCTTGATTTTAAAAATTAATCTCTTTGTTAAATTTATCTGATAGAATTCTGAATTCCTTTTCAGTATTGTCTTGAATTTGTTTGAGTTTCCTCAAAACGGCTATTTTGAATTCTCTGTCATGTATCTCTGTCACTCCAGGATTGGTCCCTGGTGCCTGATGTAGTTCATTTGGTGAAGTCATGTTTTCCTGTAGATGTCCTTTGGTGTCTGGGCATTGAAGAATTATATATTTATTGTAGTCTTCACAATATGGGCTTTACAATCTATGCCTGTCCTTCTTGGGAAAGCTTTCCAAGTATTCAAAGGGACTTGGGCCCCAAGCCCAGTAACACTGTACTGCATGCACACTCATAGAGATATCACCTTGGTGGTCTTAGATAAGATCCAGAAGCATTCTCCGGATTACCAGGAAGAGACTCTTGTTCTCTTCCTTTACTTTCTCCCAAACAAACAGCATCTCTCTGCCTCTGTCTCTGTCTCTGTCCCTGTCTCTCTCTCTCTCTGTCTCTGTCTCTCTCTCTCTGCTGAGCCACCTGGAGCTGGGATTGGGGTGATGCAAGCACCCCTATGGCCACCAACACTGGAACTGCCCTGGGTCAGACCTGAAGCCAGAATAGCACTGAGTTTCACCCAAGACCCACTGCAACCACTATCTGGTTACTGCCTATGTTCACTCAAGGCCCTAGGGCTACAGTCAGCAAGAGTTGAAGCCATCCAGGCTTATGTCCTTCCCTTCAGGCTTGTGTCCTTCCCTTCAGGGAGGCAAGTTCTTTCAGGCCTTGGGCATGTCCAGAGATACTTTCTGAGAGCCAGGGATTTAAGTCAAAAACCTTAGAAATCTACCTGGTATTCTATTACCCTGTGGCTAAGCTGCCACTGAAATCATACAACAAAATCCTTCCCCCTCTTCCCTCCCCTTTCCACAGGCAGAGGAGCTCTCCCCATGGCCATCATCATCAGCAGTCCATAGAGAGTTCTGCCAGGCTACCATTGCTGATCACTTAATGCCTAGGGGCTCTTTAGCCAGCTTGTGAATGCTGCCAAACCTGGGATTCACCCTTCAGGGTAGTAGGCTCCCACCTCTGGCCCAGGGAAGGTGCAGAAATGCTGCCCAAAAGCCTAGGCCTGAACTCAGGGACCCCTGAAGCCCACTAGGTACTCTATCCACTGTGCTGAGCTGTTACCCGAAGCTAGCATGTCTCAAAGTCTCATCCAAGGCCCATGGCATACTACCTGGATATCACTTTTGGTTATTCAGGGCCCAAGAGCTCTTTAGTTAGCAGATAATTAATCCTGCCAGGACTTGGTCTTTCTCTTCAAGGCAGCGGGTTCCCTTCTGGCCCAGGGTGTGTCTAGAAATGTCACCCAGGAGCTAGGACCTGGCATGGGGGCTTCACGACTCTGCCCAGTGCCCTATCTGTGACTGAGCTTGTATCCAAGATGCAAGACAAAGTACAAAGTCCTCTTGACTGGTCTCTCTCCTCTCCTCAAGCAGAAGGAAGGAGTCGCTTTCGTTGCTACAAGCTGTGCTGCTTGGGGTTGAGGGAGGGGTAGTGCAAGTACTTCCCCAGCTGCCCCATCTGGTGTGTCACTAGGTCACACACTGCCCCAGTCCACTGGCTCTAACCCCAGAACACCATCAGACTTGCCTAAGAATCTGAGTCCTTCCTAGACTGCCTTTCAAGTTTACTTAGGACCCCACAGCACCTTAGCCCATGGTGGTGAGACAGCTGAAACTCAGGCTCCGGCCACTGGAATAGGCACTTCCCCTCTGGCTAGGGCTGGTCCAAATACTGCCTCTGTGGGTGTCAACTGAGTTCAACACGGTTTCATTTCCCACTGTGACAGGGCAGCACTGAGTTCAATGAAAAGTCCCCCAGTTGCTGTGCTCTCCCTCCCTGAAGTGCACAGATTCTCTCTCCGTACCATGCAGCCACTGCCCGGGAATGGGGAAGGGGTGGTGTTGGTGATTTAAGACTGTCTTTTCTGCCTTCTTCAGTGCCTCCTTCAGTGATATGAAATTAAAAACAGGTACTGTGATGGCTCACCCAATTTTTAGTTCTTACGAAGGTGCTTTTTTGTTTGCAGATAAATTGTTTAAATTTAGTTTTCCTGTGGTAGTGGGAGTGGGGGGATGATCAATGTAGCCTTCTATTCTGCCATCTTGCTCTGCCCTTCTTGCTAAGCACTCTTCTAATGGAATAATAGTGTCTTTTTAGACTGAATCTGACAGTTTACTCTTATATTTTGACCCATCCAAAATATGCCCAGTGGATTCAAATTCATGTAGTTCTATCTGTTCCATGTGTTTTAAATTATATACACACACCGCACAGGCGTACACACACATGCATAACCTAAATACACTTTATTTTCCTGACCCAAAGTAACTGCCAGAGGGGAAGACCCATTTCTGCACATGTTTGTATCCCACTTGGTGCTTGGTAAACACTTTTTGGCTGAAGTATAGAGATTTATAAAAGCTTCTTCTACTCTGAATAGGCCTATTTCCATAGCCTTACAAACTCACTCATTTAATCAACATTTACTGAGCCTTGCTATGTTGATTACCGTAGGCACCAGGAATCAGAGACAACTAAGAATAGTTTTCAGTGAGCTCACAGTTTAATAAGGCAGGCAGAAGAAATGATGTTTACAACCATGTAAAAAATGCCCAATAAAGGTGTTCTGTCTACAGAGCTATGTGAAAATTGAAGGGAAACGTCTAAGTCTGCCTGGGTCCCTGGAAAGTGTTGCATAAGATGCAGCTTTGGAATTGCTTCTTAAGAGATGAGTGCAAACTGTGTGGAAATGAGACAGAGGGGTGTTCTAGGAGTGACAAGAGTGTATATAAAGGCACAGATTTGGGAGAGTTTATCAGTCTTGTGTGGCTTGAGAACAGGATGCGCTGAGTAAGTGCTGGTAGGTGAGATGGAAAGGAGAGATTACAGCTGGATTGTGAAGGCTTTGGGGTATTGGATTTATCCCTACAGTCATTGAGAGCATGTTGGAAGGTGTTTGAATGGGGAAGTAAAATGTAAGGTTTTAGAGATATAATTCTGGCTGCAGTATGGATAAGGTATTAGAGGAAGAAGGAATTGAAGCTTGAAAAACCTTGTTAGATGGTGATTGGAATAAAGTCAACGAGAGAGAATGAAGAAGCAGTTGGGATAGAGAGTAGTAAGTGGTTTTGAACAATATGTAGGAGATTTAACTGACATATTTGGCAATTGAATTGACAGGACATGAGCAAAAAAGAGGAATGTTTTATATTTTTGTCCTGGGAAGCTAACGAATGGGATGACATTAATTTTAAAATTAATTAGAAAGAAGAAGCATATTCAGAAAGTGACTTGAAAGGGAGAGAAAAATGGCTTATTTTAGACATACATGTAGTTTGAGAGTCTATAAAGGTATCAGTAAAGAATTACAGCTCAGAAAAGATCTGCATTAAAGTTAGAATTGTGTGAATCATCAACACATATGTGGTAGCTGAAACCATGGAAGATGACTACCATGATATCTAAAAGTATATTATTGACAGTAGTCCCTTTAAAAATTATTTGAAGGCTTCTAGTGAAGCAAAATCATGATAGTAGCATAGTTACTATTCCCAAATCCCTCATTAAAAAACAAAAAGCAGAGCAATTAGGAATGCAGAAGGAAAGAAAAAACAACAGAGGTAATTTTAACAAAAGTAATATAAGTAGGTGAGGCGAAACCACACAGTGCAGACACTGTTCAGAAATGGCAGAATTAGCAGCTGGGCAGCGATAAAAAAGAGGAGAGACAAGGCCAAGAGTTGTGGAACACAGATGTCAGGAATAAATAGCATGACAAGAAAATGATCCTACTCTGAGTAGAACCCTCAGCAAATAGGTCTGAGACCGATCAGCCAAATTGAGGAAAGACTCCAGAGTGTGATTGGTTCCAGAGTGTGAGTGGGTACAAGAAAGATCGTGCAGAACCACTAAAGGGCTTAAGAAGTGCCCAAGAAAAGTTGTCAGAATTATAATCCAAGTGGAGAAGGAACACAAGAGGTAAAGGAAAGAGATGTTCAGATCCTTGGGAGTTGGAGAATCCAGAGATACAAATCCCAGAATTGTGGCCAAATTGTTGCATATAATACTTCTTTTTAACACCAGAGGAGGAAGCTCTTAACAGTGAAGATAGCTATCCTGAAATATTCCCTCCTGCTTACACTCTCCTTCCCTAAAAGTACAGAAAACAATCTAATTCATTTAATAAGAACATCTGCAAACCTCCAAAAAGATACAGTAAGATAAAAGTATCAATAGCATACCAACTTAATGAAAATTTGGCCTTTAAACAGATGAAAATATACTCAGTGTTACAAAATGAGCTAAGAGAAACAAAAATAAAACTGTAGAAACAAATCAGAAATAGAAAATTCAAGAAACGAGATGAATAAATAACAGGAGAATGTAAAATGATAGCTGACGGTTTAGAAAAGAATTTTCAAAACTAAGGGTAAATTTCTCAGAATGTAGACTAAACACTAGAAGAAACTCAAGAATGACTGGGCAGAGAAAGTGTAATAAGCAAAATAAAAGGAGGGAAATGACAAGAATCAAAGAGAAATAAAAAAAGATTCAAGTGCAAATAATATATATAAAAGACAAGGAAATAAAATTCAATGAACATAGAGTCCCAGGAAAAGAAAACCACCAAAAATCATAACAGAACAAAACTATAAATGACTCAAATTGCCATATTGAAAGGGCACTCTATATACCTGGGAAAACTGACCCAGAATGGTCAATATCAAGACATACTCAGCTGGGCGCAGTGGCTCACACCCATAATCCCAACACTTTGGGAGGCCAAGGTGGGTGGATCACTTGAGGCCAGGAGTTCAAGACCAGCCTGGCCAACATGGTGAAACCCTGTCTGTACTAAAAAAAAAACAAAAATTAGCCGGGCTTAGTGGCACACTCCTGTAATCTCAGTTACTCGGGAGGCTGAGGCAGGAGAATCACTTGAACCCAGAAGGCAGAGTTTGCAATGAGCTGAGATTGTGCCAACAGAGCAAGAATCCATCTCAAAAAAAGGACATATTCTACTAAAAGATAAAAATATATTTGTGTATCTATGCAAAAGAATCAAGTCACTTATTAGGGAAAGAAAATCAAACTGACGCTAGACTTCTCAACAATACCACTTCATACTAGAAAACAGTGGAGCAACATATTTAAGATACTGAAGGAAAGAAAGTGTGAGCCAAAGATTTTATATCCTGCCAAACTGACTTTCAAGTTTAAAGGCCACAGGCAAATAGTTTTGAAGATGCAAGAACTCAATGTATATTGTTCCCTTGAGCAATTCCTGAGGAATCCACCAGATGTCTATAGAAGAAACCATGAGAAGCTTTGGCATAAAGTTGCTGCTTTGTGAATGATAATTAATGGCACTGATTATGACATCTCCTCTCTCTGTGAGTTGTGGACATTCTCTGATGGCGTGCTCACTTTAACTTAGCAGACACACAGTCACGGAAGACTTTGCTCCAGAAAAAATGGTTTACAAACCATCCTTCCATTCAGGATGGGGAGAAAAAGTCAAATATGTATCATTAGAAATGTCTTGTGAGTAGCAATTGGCAGTTATTTAACCACTTTTATATGAACAAAAGTAACTCACATAGCAGTTTAATAAAAAGCTGACATTCATTTTTATTATGTGAGAAACTGCTAGAGGATGTTTTGACTTGTTAAAACAGTGATAATGTGGTAATGGTAATTTAAAAATATTTATTCAAAAGCTTACAAAAAGCTTTTGTCTATACTGAAAAATAATAATAATTAGGGCTTTCTGTTAAAAGATGTCACTAAAGGCATTTTTTTAAAATTCCATTTTCCTCCTTTGAAACCCAACAAAAAACCCACTAAAAGAATGAAAGAGAAGGAACACTGTGTCTTCAGTGAACAATGAAATGGCCACAATCCCAAACTATAAATTATGAAACACACCTGCCAAAGACCATAAAATCTGGACCAGAATGAGGGGGAAGGCTGAGAGCTGACAAATATTTCCTCAGGTGCCGAGCAGGATATAGATTTCCCTAGGAGTAAATGTGGCAGTCCTGAAAGGCCTATTCTAGTTCTTTGATGACAGAGACTAGATCCTGGATCACGAAGTACCTCGGAAAAAAAACTGAGGATGTCCCTTGCAGAACCATGATGGGAGACAGAGCTGAGGGAGAAGGCATATTTTTATGCCTCCTTGCCAAGGAAGGCTGCCAGAGATGAAGTGGTATGAAGGAAGGGGGCGGGGGAGGGGCAGCAATTGCTGGATTATTATACAGTAAGCCAGTTATTTAAGAGGCTCTTTTATTTGTCTCATCAACTATTCAAATTCCAAAATCTGAAGGGAGATGTGGGTAGAGGAAATAAGAGATTTGGTGACAGAATGTTGAAGACAACAAATGGATGTAAAGTTTCCTAGCGCGTTTCTCCCACCTGTGTTACTCACAAACAGCCAGCTGTATTCAAAGCACCAGCATAATATCTCTGCACCAAAACTAGGGGGAAAAATCAAAAGGGAGGGAGGAAGTCATGGGATGGGGAATGGAGCATAAAGCAAGAGTCACATGGATAACATAACAAAGATTTTCCCCAGAGAAAAGTTGAGACAGATAGGTTCTATACTTCCAAGGAAGTTATAGTCTTGATGTCTAGGGAAAAAGTGGCTTTAAAGTGAGGTTTGAGTTCAAAAAAGAGACTATAAGACAACAGAAGGAGATGGAAAGACAACTGGAACAGTCAGGAAAAAAGAGAAAAATTTTTAAATGGCAGATAGAAAAATAGCAAACACAAAACTTACATTACAAGCAACAACTTAAGAAAATAAAGGAAATGACTGGAAATAAAGAGAGATGGAATACAGACTGGAATAAGTCATATAAAATTATATGGAAAAGAACAAAGATGTAAAATTGGTTTTTAGTGGCCATAAGGGATATGGAAGACAGACAAAGGAGATCAAACATAAGCACAATTGGTATTTGTTGAGAAGAACAAAACACATGGAACAGAAAAGTATTCAGAGACAAAATAAGGGGAATTAATTCCCTTTAATAAAATCTTTTATCTGCAAGTCATAATAGCACAGCATGCGCCACTAAGCCTGTGTAAGATGCTGAACCTCATGGATAAAGCAAAACCCCCTTTGAACAGAAAGTCAAGCAAATAAACTAAAAATTCTCATCTTCATAGGAGCATTCAATGCAAGAGGACAATGGAGCAGGATCTACACAATTCTAAAGAAAAGCAAGCATGACTCAAGGATTTCCTCTTCATCCTGTGTTCTTCATGTAGAGAGACAACAGAGAGGCAGTCAGAGAATACTGTCTGATAAGCCCTTGAAAAAGCTGTAGGGCCAAGATGAGATACAGAGATGACTCAAAACAGAGAATCCAGGAATGCATAGATCCTGGTAAAAAAGGTGGGAGATGAGTAATGAATTCATTTGTGTAGGATTAAGACGAATCAACTAACAATTATATTATAGAACATAACATAAATATCAGAAATCTTGACATTATCTAAATAATAAAATGAAAACTAATTAAAATTTGGAGAGATGAGGTAGATGATATAGTTTGGCTGTGTCCCCACCCAAATCTCATCTTGAATTGTAGCTCCCATAATTCCCATGTGTTGTGGGAGGGACCCGGTTGGAGATAATTGAATCATGGGGGCAGTTTCCCTCATACTGTTCTCGTGGTGGTAAATGAGTCTCACGAGATCTGATGATTTTATAAGGGGTTTCCCTTTTCGCTTGGCTCTCATTCTCTCTTGCCTGCTGCCATTTAAGACATCCCTTTGCCCTTCCTTCATCTTCTGCCATGATTGTGAGGCTTCCCCAGCCACGTGGAACTGAGTCTATTAAACCTCTTTCCTTTATAACTTACCCAGTCTTGGGTATGTCTTTATTAACAACATGAGATTGGACTAATACAGTAGAGGAAATGTAAGTGTGCTTATTTCCTCATCCTTCTTAGTAGCAAGTCAATAAATATTCTCCTAAGTCAAATTGTCATTAAAAATAACTATCCAAATCTCTTTTTGGTTTATTTAATCTTCTTTATTAACTTTAGAGTGTTCTTTTGGGAATTAATCATGGTTTAAAAAATATCAAACATTCAATAACTCTAATTTTACTTTAATGTCTTTTTTTCTAATATACCTAATAAAATTGCATTAAATTTTTAAGTTGAAATTGCATGTATACACACTGATTATCACTATTGATGTTACTTTATATATGGCAGTTTGGGTGATTTTTTAAAAACTTTCCTTTTTATACATTTGTATTTCTTGGATACTTGGTAATGAGTATTGTAAAATCAAAATCAGCCATGGCTGGCAAGATGGCCAAATAGAAACAGCTCTGGTCTGCAGCTCCCAGTGAGATCAACACAGAAGGTGGATGATTTCTGTATGTCCAACAGAGGTACTGGCTCATCTCATTGAGACTGGTTAGACAGTGGGTGCAGCCCATGGAGGGCCAGCTGAAGCAGGGTGGGGCATCTCCTTACCTGGGAAGTGCAAGAGGTCAGGGAACTCCCTCACCTAGCCAAGGGAAGCCATGAAGGACTGTGCTGTGAGGAATGGTGCACTCCAGCCCAGGTACTACACTTTTCCCATGGTCTTTACAACCCACAAACCAGGAGATTCCCTCGGGTGCCTACACCACCAGGGCCCGTGGGTTTCAAGCACAAAACTGGACAGCCATTTGGGCAGACATCAAGCTAGCTGCAGGAGGTTTTTTTCATACCTCAGTGGTGCCTGGAACACCAGTGAGACAGAACTGTTCACTCCCCTGGAAAGGGGGCTGAAGCCAGGGACCCAAGTGGTCTAGCTCAGCAGATCCCACCCCCACAGAGCCCAGCAAGCTAAGATCCACTGGCTTGAAATTCTCACTGCCAGCACAGCAGTGCGAAGTTGACCTGGGATACTCCAGCTCGGTGGGGGGAGGGGCGTCCACCATTACTGAGGCTTGAGTAGGCGGCTTTCCCTCACAGTGTAAACAAAGCCTCTGGGAAGTTCAAACTGGGCGGAGCCCACCACAGCTTGGCAAAGCCACTGTAGCCAGACTGCTTCTCTAGATTCCTCCCTTCTGGGCAGGGCATCTCTGAAAGAAAGGCAGCAGCCCAGGCTTATAGATAAAACTCCCATCTCCCTGGGACAGAGCACCTGGGGGAAGGGGCAGGTGTGGGCGCAGCTTCAGCAGACTTAAATGTTCCTGCCTGCTGGCTCTGAAGAGAGCAGCAGATCTCCCAGCACAGTGCTCAAGCTCTGCTAAGGGATAGACTGCCTCCTCAAGTGGGTCCCTGACCCCTGCGCCTCCTGATGGGGAGACACCTCTCAGTAGGGGCCGACAGACACTTCCTACAGGAGAGTTCTGGCTGGCATCTGGCAGGTGCCCCTCTGGGACGAAGCTTCCAGAGGAAGGAACAGGCAGCAATCTTTGCTGTTCTACAGCATCTGCTGGTGATACTCAGGCAAACCAGGCCTGGAGTGGATATCCAGCAAACTCCAGCAAACTCCAGCAGACCTGCAGCAGAGGAGCCTGACTATTAGAAGGAAAATTAACAAACAGAAAGGAATAACATCGACATCAACAAAAAGGGTGTCTACACAGAAACCCCAGAAACCCCACCTGAAGGTCATCAAAAGACCATCAAAGACCAGAGGTAGATAAATTCATGAAGATGTGGAAAAACCAGCACAAAAAGGCTGAAAATTCCAAAAACCAGAACGCCTCTTCACCTGCAAAGGGTCACAACTTCTTGCCAACAAGGGAACAAAACTGGACAGAGAATGAATTGAACGAGTTGACAGAAGTAGGCTTCAGAAGGTCAGTAATAACAAACTCCTCCAAGTTAAAGGAGCATGTTCTAACCCAATGCAAGGAAGCTAAGAACCTTGAAAAAGGGTTAGAGGAATTGCTAACTAGAATAACCAGTTTAGAGAAGAACAAAAATGACCTAATGGAGCTGAAAAAAACAGCACGAGAACTTCATGAAGCATACACAAGTATCAATAGCCAAATTGCTCAAGCAGAACAAGGATATCAGAGATTGAAGATGAACTTAATGAAATAAGCGTGAAGACAAGATTAGAGAAAAAAGAATGAAAAGGAACAAACAAAGCCTCCAAGAAATATAGGACTATGTGAAAAGACCAAACCTACGTTTGTTTGGTGTACCTGAAAGTGAGGGGAGAATGGAACCAAGTTGGAAAACACTCTTCAGGATATTATCAAGGATAACTTCTCCAACATAGCAAGAAAGGCCAACATTCAAATTCAGGAAATACAGAGAATACCACAAAGATACTCCTCTAGAAGAACAACCCCAAGACACATAATCATCAGATTCACCATGGTTGAAATAAAGGAAAAAATGTTAAGGGCAGCCAGAGAGAAAGATTGGGTTACCCACAAAGGGAAGCCCATCAGACTAACAGTGGATCTCTCTGCAGAAACCCTACAAGCTGGAAGAGAATGGGGCCAATATTCAACATTCTTAAAGAAAAGAATTTTCAACCCAGAATTTCATATCCAGCCAACCTAAGCTTCATAAGCAAAGGAGAAATAAAATCCTTTACAGACAAGCAAATATTGAGAGATTTTTGTCACCACCAGACCTGCCTTACAAGAGCTCCTGAAGGAAGCACTAAACATGGAAAGGAACAACTGGTACCAGCCACTGCAAAAACATACCAAATTGTAAAGACTGTCAACGCTATGAAGAAACTGCATCAACTAACAGTCAAAATAACCAGCTAGCACCATCATGACAGGATTAAATTCACACATAACAATATTAACCTTAAATGTAAATGGGCTAAATGCCCCAATTAAAAGACACAGACTGGCAAATTGGATCAAGAGTTAAGACCCATAGGTGTGCTGTATTCAGGAGACCCATCTCACATGCAAAGACACACATAAGCTCAAAACAAAGGGATGGAGGAATATTTACCAAGCAAATGGAAAGCAAAAAAAAAAAGAGCAGGGGTTGCAATCCTAGTCTCTGATAAAACAGACTTTAAACCAACAAAGATCAAAAGAGACAAAGAATGGTATTACATAATGGTAAAGAGATCAATGCAACAAGAAGAGCTGACTGTCCTAAATATACATGCACCCAATACAGGAGCACCCAGATTCATAAAGCAAGTTCTTAGAGACCTACAAAGAGACTTGGACTCCCACACAATAATAGTGGGAGACTTTAACACCCTACTGTCAACATTAGACAGATCAACAGACAGAAAATTAACAAGGATATTCAGGACTTGAACTCAGCTCTGGACCAAGTGGACCTAATAGACATCTACAGAACTCTTCACCCCAAATCAACAGAATATACATTCTTCTCAGCACCATATCGCACTTATTCTGAAATTGACCACATACTTGGAAGTAAAACACTCCTCAGCAAATACAAAAGAGTGGAAATTTTAACAAACAGTCTCTCAGACCACAGTGCAATCAAATTAGAACTCATGATTAAGACACTCACTCAAAACTGCACAACTACATGGAAACTGAAGAACCTGCTCCTGAATGACTACTGGGTAAATAACAAAATTAAGGCAGAAATAAATACGTTATTTGAAACCAATAAGAACAAAGACACAATGTACCAGAATCTCTGGGACACAGCTAAAGCAGTGTTTAGAGAGAAATTTATAGCACTAAATGGCCATAGGAGAAAGCAGAAAAGATCTAAAATTGACACCCTAACATCACAATTAAAAGAACTAGAGAAGTAAGTGCAAACAAATTGAAAAGCTAGCAGAAGACAAGAAATAACTAAGATCAGAGCAGAACTGAGAGAGATAGAGACACGAAAAACTCTTCAAAAATATCAGTGAATCCCGGAGCTGGTTTTTTGAAAAGATTCGCAAAATAGATAGACAGCTAGCCAGACTAATAAAGAAGAAAAGAGAGAACAATCAAATAGACACAATAAAAAATGATAAAATCACCATTGATCCCACAGAAATACAAACTGTCATCAGAGAATACTATAAACATCTTTACGCAAATAAACTAGAAAATTTAGAAGAAATGGATAAATTCCTGGACACATACACCCTCCCAAGACTAAACCAGGAAGAAGTCAAATTCCTGAATAGACCAATAACAAGTTCTGAAATTGAGACAGTAATTAATAGCCTACCAACACAAAAAGCCCAGGATCAGACAGATTCACAGCTGAATTCCACCAGAGGTACAAAGAGGAGCTGGTACCATTCCTTCTGAAACTATTCCAAACAAAAGAAAAAGAGGGACTTCTCCCTAACTCATTTTATGAGGCCAGCATCATCCTGATACCAAAACCTGGCAGAAACACAACA
Organism: Pongo pygmaeus; assembly: GCF_028885625.2. NCBI lineage: Eukaryota > Metazoa > Chordata > Mammalia > Primates > Hominidae > Pongo > Pongo pygmaeus. Next base: position 88,669,565 of record NC_072389.2, on the reverse strand, counting down.
AAAAAAGAAAATTTCAGCCCAATATCCCTGATGAACATCGATGCGAAAATCTTCAATAAAATACTGACAAACTGAATCCAGCAGCACATCAAAAAGATTATCCACCACGATCAAGTCGGCTTCCTCCCTGGGATGCAAGGCTGGTTCAACATATGCAAATCAATAAACATAATCCATCACATAAACAGAACCAATGACAAAAACCACATAATTATCTCAGTAGATGCAGAAAAGGCCTTTGATAAAATTCAACACCCCTTCATGCTAAAAACTCCAATAAACTAGGTATTGATGAAATGTATCTCAAAATAATAAGAGCTATTTATGACAAACCCACAGCCAATATACTGAATGGGCAAAAGCTGGAAGCATTCCCTTTGAAAACCGGCACAGGACAAGGATGCCATCTCTCACCACTCTTATTTAACATAGTATTGGAAATTCTGGCCAGGGCAACCAGGCAAGAGAAAGTAATAAATGGTATTCAAATAGGAAGAGAGGAAGTCAAATTGTCTCTGTTTGCAGATGACATAATTATATATTTAGAAAACCCCATCGTCTCAGCCCAAAATCTCCTTATGCTGATAAGCAACTTCAGCAAAGTCTCAGGATACAAAACCAATGTGCAAAAATCACAAGCATTCCTATACACCAATAATAGACAAACAGAGAGCCAAATCATGAGTGAACTCCCATTCACAATTGCTACAAAGGGAATAAAGTACCTAGGAATACAACTTACAAACCACTGCTCAAGGAAATAAGAGAGGACACAAACAAATGGAAAAACATTCCATGTTCATGGATAGGAAGAATCAAGATTGTGAAAATGGCCATATTGCCCAAAGTAATTTAAAGATTCAATGGTATCTCCATCAAGCTACCTTTGAATTTCTTCACAGAATTGAAAAAAACTACTTTAAATTTCATATGGAACCAAAAAAGAGCCTGTATAGCCAAGAAAATCCTAAGCAAAAAGAACAAAGCTGGAGGCATCATGCTACCTGACTTCAAACTATACTACAAGGCTACAGTAATCAAAACAGTATGGTACTGGTACCAAAACAGATATATAGACCAATGGAACAGAACAGAGGCCTCAGAAATCATGCCACACATCTACAACCATCTGATCTTTGACAAACATGACAGAAACAAGCAATGGGAAAAGGATTCGCTATTTAATAAATAGTATTGGGAAAACTGGCTATCCATATGCAGAAAACTGAAACTGGACCCCTTCTTACACCTTATACAAAAATTAACTCAAGATGTATTAAAGACTTAAACATAAGACCTAAAACCATAAAAGCCCTATAAGAAAAATTAGGCAGTGCCATTCAGGACATAGGCATGGGCAAAGACTTCATGACTAAAATACCAAAAACAATGGCAACAAAAGCCAAAATTGACAAATGGGATCTAATTAAACTGAAGAGCTTCTGCACAGCAAAAGAAACTATCATCAGACTAACAGGCAACCTACAGAATGGGAGAAAAATTTTGCAATCTATCCATCTGTCAAAGGGCTAATATCCAGAATCTACAAGGAACTGAAACAAATTTACAAGAAAAAACCCCATCAAAAAGTGGGCGAAGGATATGAACAGATACTTCTCAAAAGGAGACATTTATGCGGCCAACAAACATATGAAAAAAAGCTCATTAGAGAAATGCAAATCAAAACCACAATGAGATACCATCTCACACCAGTTAGAATGGCGATCATTAAAAAGCCAGGAAACAACAGATGCTGGAGAGGATATGGAGAAATAAATAGGAATGCTTTTACACTGTTGGTGGGAGTGTAAATTAGTTCAACCATTGTGGAAGACAGTGTGGCAATTCCTCAAGGATCTAGAACCAGAAATACCATTTGATCCAGCAATCCCATAACTGGGTATATACCCAAAGGATTGGAAATCATTCTACTATGACACATGCACATGTATGTTTATTGCAGCACTGTTCACAATAGCAAAGACTTGGAACCAGCCCAAATGCCCATCAATAATAGACTGGATAAAGAAAATGTGGAACAGCATGGAGTACTATGCAGCCATAAAAAAGGATGAGTTCATGTCCTTTGTCGGGACATGGATGAAACTGGAGACCATCATTCTCAGCAAACTAACACAGGAACAGAAAACCAAACACTGCACGTTCTCGCTGTTAAGTGGGAGTTGAACAATGAGAACACATGGACACAGGAAGGGGAACATCACACACTGGGGCCTGTCAGGGGGTGGGGGGCTAGGGGAGGGATAGCATTAGAAGAAATACCTAATGTAGATGGCGGGTTGATGGGTGCAGCAAAACACCATGGCACATGTGGACCTATATAACAAACCTGCACATTCTACACATGTATCCCAGAACTTAAAGTATAATAATTTAAAAAAGGCCAGCCGTGGTTTCTCACGCCTGTAATCCCAGCACTTTGGGAGGCCGAGGCAGGTGGATCATGAGGTCAGGAGTTTGAGACCAGCCTGGCCAAGATGATAAAACCCCGTCTCTACTAAAAATACAAAAAGTAGCTGGGTGCAGTGGTGGGCGCCTGTAATCCCAGCTGCTTGGGAGGCTGAGGCAGGAGAATCGCTTGAATCTGAGAGGCAGAGGTTGCAGTGAGCTGAGATCATGCCACTGCACTCTAGCCTGGGTGACAGAGCAAGAATCCATCTCAAAAAACAAACAAACAAACAATGGACATGCCCATAGGCAGATGAATGGATAAAGAAAATATGGTACTGTATATACATACAATGAAATATTTTACAGCCTTAAAAATGTAGGAAACCCTGCCATTTGTTGCAAGATGGATGAACCTAGAGGACATTATGCTAAGTGAAATAAGCCAGTTAGGGAAAAACAAATGTTGTATGATTCCATTACATAAGGTATCTAAAATTGTCAAACTCATAGAAGCAGAGAGTACAATAGTGGTTTCCCCATACTGGGGGAATGGGGAAAATGGGGAGTTGTTAAATGGTTATAAAGTTTCAATTATACTAGCTGAATAAGTTCTAGAGATCTGCGGTAAAACATAGAGCCTATAGGCACAGTTAACAATAGATAGTGTGCAATTCAAAATTTATTAAGAAGGTAGATCTTATGTGAAGTGTTCTAGTCATAAATAAACAAAACAAAACAAACAGGCAACAAAAAACAAAAGGGAACTTCGGAAGGTGTTGGATATGTCTGTTACTCCGATTGTGGTAATGGTATCATATGGTGTTTGCATTAAGCCCAAACCCATCAACATTGTACACATTAGACATGTGTAGTTCTTTGTATATCAGTTATACCTCAATAAAACTATTAAAAGGGTCAAATTTTAAAAATGAAAATAAAAAATGAATGGCTAAAAAATAAATTAGATATTAATTGCAATGCCAAAAAAATCCCACAATAATAAATTACTGGAAATTACTATCTCCAAAAGAAAGAGTGAGATGGAGGGAGGGGGAGGGCAGTAGAGAGGACATGACTGAAGGAAAAAGAGAAAGAAAGAAAGGAAGAGAAGGGAGGGGAGGGAAGGGGAGGAGAGGAGGAAGAAACTCTCCATGACATAAAAGATGTTCAAGCCTAGGAAATGGCTTTCTTCTTGGCACATCTGTACTGAAAATTTCCTCTTGTTTCACCCTTGGAGACTTTGCTGTTGTTGGCTGGGTCTGCCTGCTCACGCTCCATTTGACTCTGTTGCACAACTCTCATTTCAGTGTTCTGTCAGTTGTGGTGCTGGAATCCAGAGAAGAAAGCAGGTGTGTCAAAGGCTGACAGCCAAAGGTCGGCGCGTCCCCCTCAGTGAGATGATGTGCAGGGATCTACCAGGGCTCCCTCTTGTAAGATCTTGCCAGATGCCTGAGTGCAGTAGTAAGTATGCGGTGTCCATGCTTCACCAAGATATGCTGATTCTGTTCATTTTGTCCCGATGTCTTTATTTTCCATACGTCAACAGATTTCTAATCTGTGGGTAAGGCAACTCAAGCTGAACTCAGTATTGTTTTCGGCAGCGATCGGTAGAACGTGGAAGACCAAGATATAGTTCTAAGAAAAGTCTGTTTTAAGAAATGTCCGCCCACTTAACAAATGCATCTTTTAGGCTTCCTCATTTGGATTTATGTCCTCTACTTTACCATAATTTCTTCTGCTTAGAGTTCAAGAGTGTTCCCTGTAGAAGTTAAGCCGAAATACCTCCTGGTTCACTTTGCTAGGAATGCATTTGGACTTAATTAAAAGTAGAAGAGCTACGTATTTTTAAGCATTCAAGTATTTTTTCTTGTGTATAATCTAAAATTGGCAAGGATAAAAACACGAAAGAACTTTGATTTAAAAATGGCAGTTTGTACACCTCAATTAATTATGAATAATGAGCTTACTATAAAGAGTTCATATTATGGCTTCATTATAGCCAAAGCTAATATGCATGTAGCATTCATCTGTATTTTCAGTGTACATGATAGAATATATGTTTACACATGAATATGTATGTTTCATATAAGAGTTATGTGGGCCGGGCGCAGTGGCTCACGCCTGTAATCCTAGCACTTTGAGAGGCTGAGGTGGGTGGATCCTGAGGTCAGGAGATCAAGACCATCCTGGCTAACACGGTTAAACCCCGTCTCTACTAAAAATACAAAAAATTAGCCGGGCATGGTGGCACACTCCTGTAGTCCCAGCTACTCGAGAGGCTGAGGCAGGAGAATCTCTTGAACCTGGGAGGCGGAGGTTGCAGTGAGCCGAGATCGCACCATTGCACTCCAGCCTGGGCGACAGAGTGTGAGACTGTCTCAAAAAAAAAAAAAGAAAGAAAGAAAAAAAGAGTTATGTGTTAAAACATGTAAGCTGAGGGCGGCCATGACAGCAATTGAAAAGCAGGCAGCAGAGTGGTGGTGAGGAAGTTGGGAAGGGAGGTAGGGAACAGGCATAGTGGAAATAACAGCTTTGGAGTTCACTTACCACTTTTTCACTATCTTTAATTACTCACCTGTAAAATAACATTTATTATATCAGTTACCCTCCTGAACTTTTGGTAAGGAAAAAAATTAAAAATGAGCTATTCTTATTTTAATGCTGCTTAGGAGAGGAAAACATATATATATATATATATATATATATGTCTTATATATATGTTATATATGTTTTATATATATATGTTATATATGTATGATATATAACATATATATAAAACTTCAATTTACCAACACGTTTCCTGGAGAAACTCACAAAACAAAATAAGACAAATAATTAAGTTTTTTTTTAAGTAGTGACATTTATTGAGCAATTACTATGTGGAGTTCTTTGCATGCATTATCTCATTTAGTCCCCTGAACAACATTGTGAGGCAGATACTATCTCCATTTGGAGATGAGAAACCCAAGACATAGAAAAGGCATGAGACTTGCCTAAGACTCCCTGGCTGCCAGCTGACCTGCTTGACCACAAGTCTGTCTGATTCGTTAGCCCACGTTTTTAGCTTCCTCTCTATGCTGATTCATGGACAACATTAACATTTTTTTCCTGAGAAACACATTTCCAAAATCTTGAGTCCAAAAACTTAAGATTCCAAGTTGTAAAGTCTCCTGGAATTCAGGAGTGTCTGTAACATATGGCGTACTATCATGCTTCGTTCAAGTTGCCTCTCTATCTGATTTTTATTAATTGCGGATGGTTGCATAGCAGTGTGGCTAGACTGTAAAAACTGCCTTAGAGGAGAGTGAAATTAAAGTGATACTGGCAGCTTCCTCTAAAATAATAACAGAATAGCATGTGGAAATACATTGTGGTTATTAGGGCATCCAATGTGGTACAAGATGAAATTATAAATTATTTTGGCATGCATTGAGGAGCAGAGAAAATTACAAGTTGTAGGGAGAAGAAAAAAAGACAGTAATATTTTTTCTTTACTCCACCCCACTCCTGCCTGCCAAACATGTAGGTCATGAAGGTAGACAAGAGACAGGAACGCATGCTCCCAGCACAGCCAACGCACCCTGAGTTGGGCCCCCACTTCAGCTATAGCCTCGCCTCACTCCATAATCTTTGATCACTAGCCCTTGCTTGCTGAAATTTAGGTTCTGCTTCTACACTTTCACATAGCATCCTCTTCACCACCATATGACAGAGCAAGAGATGAGGTTGGCATTCTCTTATCCTCTCTACACCATTTCCCTGCTGTCTTCACATACTTAGCATGTAGATTGCCCCGTCTCATACCTTCAAAGGCCGTGTGCAGACCCTACAAGTCACTCTTCACCCTTCTTCAGGACACACCACCACCAGGACCATGATTTCTCTCCAACATTTCCTAACATACAAGACAACCAATATCTGTGATGATGACCTTTCTAACACCTGATATCCCAATTACCCAACCTCATCAATTCCACTGACCCCATCACCTTGGCATGGTAACCCCTTAGACTTCCTCACTACTTGGCACTCAGAATTAGCTTCTTGTTCTGCCTTACCCTCAACTCACTCCTGCTTATTTAGTTAGTGCCTCACCATGACCTCTGGTTCTTCCATATCTCCTTATTATCCCCAGTTTCTGCTCTTGCACTAGAAACCTTAGCCGGCATTCCTTAGGTCTCCAGTTAACCAACTCTATTGCCAAATCTTTATACCTTTCATTAACCTCCTGTACTGACTCTTGCTCAGCTTCAACCCTGGTATTACCTTTCAAGTGATTTGTTTGTTGGTGGGTTGGTTCCCTAGCCTGAGCCACTAGAATTTCCTAAAGAAAATAATATCACCATGCTAGTTTGACATGTTTCATATTTATGCTATTTTAGAGGGGCAATAATGGCTTTGTGCCCTATTTTCTAAGAATGCCCTAGAAATTCACCATAGCAACTATTTCGTAACTACTGTACTGACCCATTTCTCTATCAATGAACTTGTCTTTCATTCCATTAGGAATATCAAGACTAAAGTGGCATAATGTCGTGATTTTCCTCTCTGTTTCATCTCAAATCTAACCCCGCTCCTCCTCAGATTAGAAATGTATGATCTACTCCATCCATTATGGAAGGGGGTCCGTAGACAAGAAAATCAGGCCCGGTAGTGCTGTGAACTTTATTTTCTACCAAGGTTTCAATTCTAGAAAATGTGTCCTAATCGGTGCCTTGGGTTTAAGTAAAACCCATCCTCTTTGGAGGGGTGATTTTTCTTGGCTCTGACCATTTTGGTGTGCAGCAGGTCCAAGTCAGGTGGGAAGGATGTCTTCTGCTCCCCCTAGAGGCCAACGGCACACCCTATAGTCCAATGACACCCACCACCTGCTTCTCCCCAAACAATCCCTGCACAGTCCCCTTGTTCAAATTCTTCCCGTCCCCGTATCTAGTGACTGAAGTTCTTCCTGCTCCTGAAGGGTCAACACAAACCCTACCTTCCCCAGTAAGCTTCCTCAGTCACACTTAATATGACATTGTGGTTAAGCTAACTAACTTGAGTTCAAATCCTAGTTCTTCCAATACCTCATCATGTGACACCGAACAAGTTATTTAATCTGTGTGGGTCTCAGTTTTCTCATCTGTAAAATGAGAATAGTCTTTATACCTACCTCACGGGACCGTTCTGAGAATCATGAATTAATACCTATAAAGTGCTTCGAATCAATGCCAGGCACACGCTAAAAGCTCAAAAATATTGATTATTTTTAAGGTCTTTTTATCTCATTTCTATTATAGGTTTAACACAGGATAAAATGTAATAAGTAAGTTGTGCTGTATATTCTGGCCTATTAGGGTATGAGCTTGTACGGGGTAGGTACACAGCACCTCTGGATGTTCTGTTTTGTCTTTTTCTATGTAATCCCCCAACATGTTTATCAGAATGAATTGTATTCATAGACATTCTTTTTAAATATGTTAGATGTGGTTCATTCTCAAAGTGCTGTTAGAAATCTACCTATCTTGGTTTCCAATCAGGCATATGAAGAAAAGAAGGATAACAGAAATATGTAGTGTTTGATTTTAGATTTTTAAAATTATGACTTTTAGGGTTCCTGAGCTTTGGTAAGGAAGAATTTTTATTTTTCCCCAAAGTACTGAGATCAGGATGGATTAGGGAAGAGGAGCCCAGGCATGTCCTATTTTATTGAAATGTCAAGAAAAATATGCCTCAGCCCCTTCCCAGGGGTATCTCAAATCTACTCTCATCTCTCCTGCCTGTGGTCTCTCTCCTTGTACCGGCACACAGCCTGCGTATTTTTTTTTTTTTTTTTTTTTTTTTTTTGAGACGGAGTCTCGCTCTCGCCCAGGCTGGAGTGCAGTGGTGCGATCTCAGCTCACTGCAAGCTCCGCCTCCCAGGTTCACGCCATTCTTCTGCCTCAGCCTCCGGAGTAGGTGGGACTACAGGCACCTGCTACCATGCCCGGCTAGTTTTTTGGTATTTTTAGTAGAGATGGGGTTTCACCATGTTATCCAGGATGGTCTCAATCTCCTGACCTTGTGATCCGCCCGCCTTGGCCTCCCAAAGTGCTGGGATTACAGGCGTGAACCACCGCTCCTGGCCAGCCTGCGTCTTTAGTTCTCCAGCCTCCTACACACCTCTTGGACTTTACCATTAGAATATGGTCTCCCCTGCTCTAACTCCTCCTCTAGCTTTGCTAGTTCTGGCTGCTTCCAGTAACACCCATCCCTGCTTGTCATAGCTGCAGTCGTAGAGACCCAGCCAGGCAAAGGCCTACCGCACCAGCACCCTCGGGCTGGCGGCACTTCCTGCAGGGTCCCAGGACATACGTGTTACTTTTTCTTTGACTCATTCATTGCCTTAATTCATTCAACAAACAGAAGGCAGTGGTCAGTGACACTGGGTGGGCAGAGGTCAGGAAGAAATTCACCCAGGAGGAACTCTTGAGCAGACTTCTGAATGACATGTCTGTTCATCCGGCCCACAGGTGGGTGGATACAGAAGAATGTGAGGAAGGAGAGCAGTGTGGATAAAAGTAGGGGGTGTCAAATGGAGTGGTAAGTTTGGGGGAACTTCAGCAGATTCCATAGGACTAGAACATAGGTTCAAGAGAGAGCTTTCAAAGTTAGCTATAGAGACTCTTGAACTCCATGTGAAGGAGTTAAAATTGTATCCAAGAAGGAATGACTTGGTCAGGTTTTATTTTAGTTCATTTACTCTAAGAGCTATATAGATATATTGGGTAAATATGAGAGTAAGGCTGGGAGTCTAGTGAAGGGGATATGGCAATATCTTCGTGAGAGAGCATGAGAGTAGAAGCAATGGGAATGAATTCTAACGATGTTTCACATGTGTCATCTAAATTCCTGATTCCTGATGAGAGTTGGGAGCTATAGGACAGAGACAGTGGTGGGTTTGTGAATGTTGAACAGCTGGCTTCGGTAGTAGGGTGGTGAGTGGGGAGAGGTAGCTATCATTTGTTGTGGTCGCCTATTTCCATAGTGTAAATACTCCCATCGTAGCTGGTTTCCAGCTACCAATGTGACGTCATCGAATGCAGAGTTGGGAATAGTTGCTAGCAGTCTCACTGACTTGTGATTCAGGGAGAGGCAGGGCCAGCACACCACTGGACAGGAGGAAATCTAGATCAGTGGTCTACAGCCATTTTGGCACCAGGGACCAGTTTCATGGAAGACAGTTTTTCCACAGACCAGTCGTGGGGGATGGTTTCGGGATGATTCTAGCACATTACATGTATTGTGTACTTTCTTTATATTATTATTACATTGTAATGTGTAATGAAATAGTTATATAACTCACCATGATGTAGAATCAGTGAGAGTCCTGAGCTTGTTTTCCTGCAACTAGATGGTCCCATCTGGGGATGATGAGAGACAGTGACACATCATTAGTCATTAGATTCTCATAAGGAGCCCGCAACCTAGATCCCTCACATGCACAGTTCACAATAGGGTTTGTGCTCCTATGAGAATCTTTTTTTTTTTCATTTATTGGACTCATATTATGCTACTAAATTTTTTTTTTAATTATACTTTAAGTTTTATGGTACATGTGCACAACGTACAGGTTAGTTACATATGTATACATGTGCCATGCCGGTGTGCTACACCCATTAACTCGTCATTTAGCATTAGGTATATCTCCTAAAGCTATCCCTCCCCCCTCCCTCCACCCCACAACAGTCCCTAGAGTGTGATGTTCCCCTTCCTGTGTCCATGTGTTCTCATTGTTCAATTCCCACCTATGGGTGAGAATATGTGGTGTTTGGTTTTTTGTTCTTGAGATAGTTTACTAATGCTGCCCACTCATCTGACAGGAGGTGGAGTTCAGGCAGTAATGGCAGTGATGGGGAACGGCTGTAAATACAGATGAAGCTTCGCTCACTGGCCTCACTCACCTCCTTCTGTGAGGCCTGATTCCTACCAGGGGGTTCGGGGGTTGGGGACCCATGATCTAGATGATTCCCTAGTTTCTGGCTTGAGTAAATTGGCAGAAGTTGATGCCATTAACTTGGGGAATATAAGAAGAGGAGAATAATTGGGATGGGATAGGGTAGGGGGCATATAACGTGTTTAGATCAGGGGTCCCCAACCCCAAAGCCATGGACGAATACTGGTCCATAGCCTGTTGGGAACTGAGCTGCACAATAGGAGGTGAGCAGCGGGCAAGCAGGTGTTACCACCTGAGCTCTGCCTCCTGTCAGATCAGCAGTGGCATTAGCTTCTCATGGGAACACAAACCCTATTGTGAACTGCGCATGTGAGGGATCTAGGTTGCAGCTCCTTATGAAAATCTAATGCCTGATGATCTGAGGTGGAAGAGTTTCATCCCAAAACCATCTAGCCCCCAATCCCCACCCCCACAACTGGTTTGTGGAAAAACTGTTTTCCATGAAACCAGTACCTGGTGCCAGAAAGGTTGGGGACTGCTGGTTTAGATTATGATCATTTAAACTTGAGGGACCTGGAAGAGATTTCCAGTAATAAGTGGATCATTAGGTCTGAAGTTCCAGAAAGAGATCTAGGCTAGACAGATAAACTTGAAGGCATTAACCTAGAGTTGTTAGTTAAAACTACAAAATCATCCAAGGAAAAGCATAGAGCAAGAGAGAAAGTGGCCATGCATTGGCACCTGAGGGGTAGAAACAGCCAGCTGGGTACTGGCAATGGGTGGTCAGAAAGGACCAGAAAAAAAAAGGTAAAAAAAAAAAAAACTTAGGGAGGAGAGACTTCTTCATGAAGTGAGTGATTAAAGGTACCAAATGCCCTAAGATGGTCAAGTAAGGATACTGAAGAGAAGGCATTGAATTTGTCACTAGGGGATCCTTGGTTGTCTCTTCCAAGTAACATTTAATGTGGTGTTGGGAGCAGAAGCCAGACTGAAGTTGGTGGAAGAGTAACACAGAAGCAACCTGAATTTACTGTAGCTGGGTCTCCATGGGCCTCAGGGGCCTCCACTGCTCATTTTGGAATCCACCCACAGCATCCCTGGTGGCCTCCTCTCAGCCTGCTGTGTTCAGAGAAGCCTGAAGAGAATCCAGAGTATCTGCCCAGGTTCTTGGTACAGCTTCAAATGAGCTTCTCAGATCTTTACTCCTATTGGGAGGAGTGGAAACGAGCACCAGCCCAGCAGCCATATTCAGGGCTGGTTCCTGAGAGGCCAGGGTTCCAGCAGGGTAATAGGAAGGTATTGATGCTGTGTCATGGCCAGAGCAAATGCTGCCAAGACCATGCAGAAATATCCAGCCAGATGGCTTGTGGTAGAAACTTGGCATGGCACCAGGACTTGAAGCCATGCCAGGGATATGACTGGAGTAAAGGCAGGACCCAGCAAGCAAGGAGCTGAGGTCATTGCCATAGATGGCCTTGGGCACCCAGAACTGGCCTTGACTGGGTGTGGCAGGCTGACACAAAGACCCAGAGAGAGGACTTACAGAAGAAAGCTCGTTTCATTTTCTAGAATGTGGCATTTCTCACATTTAGCACAGTGGGAGAGGTGGAGGGATGGGTTGATGCTCTTGCACAGCCCAGCAGCCCCTTCAGGAGGGTGCTGCAGTAGGTACCTGGCCACTGTCTGCAGAGTGCATGATGCCCCTGCCTAATGAGGCTTGGCCAGTGTTGCTGTTTTGGGGCATTTCCAGGTGAGAGAGGAAGGTCACCCCAAACCAGACCAGTTTCTTGCCCAAGAACTATGTTCGATGATGCCACGTTCCAGGCACTGCTCTCAAAGAACTCACAGGAGCCCCAAGAGAGGAAGTGGCTCAAACTGTGGAACCTGGCAGCCTGGCAGAGCCCATGAATTCTGATCTCTAGCTGGAATCCCCGTTTACTCCCCAGGCACACCTGCCAGTCAAAATGCCCCATACCCCAGTGTGAGCAATGGCCAAAGCAGGGTTGGGAAAGGGACCATCTGGGGCCACAAGGCCTGCCTTCCAGTAAATGGGCATGCAGCCACAGGGAGCAGCTGGGCTTCTCCTGTGTTCACCCCACCATTTGGGCAGGCTCTTCACCAAGGCTACGCCCTGCCCACCACCTGAGGCTTCATGGCCTACCTTAAAAGGAGTCAGAATCCCATCAACTTTAAGCCCCAAGCTCAGCTGAGGGACATGTGGTACTAGTGGAACTGAGCATCACTAGAACCCACCTTCCTGCTGGTCCCAGGGCACCAGGATGCTTTGTGGGCCTCATGTTAGTCTCAGGTCATCCCCAGCTTGAGCTGTTTAGCCAGATGTTCCCCCATGTGTGCTTCCACACCATCCCAGTGAGAGCAAGAACATTGAAGCTTCCACCCGATCTGTAGCAGCCACTGCTACCTTGAAACACTCGATCTCCACACATTCCTCAGTTGTATTAATTCAAAAGTTTGACTGAACACAGTTTATGCTCTGCTTGCAAAGAGTGAGTTACAAAACCATCCATGTGCACATCCATCTTTTATATTGTCCACCACTGAAAGGCCCATAGCCAGACAGTGTCCACCTGGATCTTTTTAAATAATGATAGTTACATGGGTAGGCATACCCTGCCTTGTTACAATAGGCTACTTCTAAGTATTCATAACATGCAATCCGATTAGTAAAAATAGAAGCAGATGAGTAATAAAAAAAGGAGAACAAACAACGTTAATATGTGATTGTGTCTTGAATTTTATATTCCTTTTACATGTAGGCACTAATTTGGCTCCACACTTGCTTTAACAGCCATCTTGAAAAAGGCAACCTTGCCAGTTACAGTTTAGGAAATGAGCTAATTACTCAGAGTAAAGTGTAATGATTCCTGATGCTAAAACCAGAAAGAAATCCTCCCGTGATCCTCTTGCAGAAGACACTGGATATTGTGAAGACGAGAATGTGCTCACAGACAACACAGATGCTGCTTCCTATTTTCCCTTCCCTCTTGACCAGCAGCTTCCTGTGAAATTGTCTTTCAGTGAAAGAAACTGGGTCAGGAATACCTTTCTCTGCTGCTTTGGCTTAATTCAGGTACACGCTGGGGTAATGGTCTCTCAAACTTTGCTGCACATTTCAGTCAACTGGGGAACTTTAAAAAATTCTGATGCCCTGGCTGCACCCCATAAGTCAGAATTTCTGGGGATGGGACCCAGGATACTGAGATTAGTGAATACTAACAATAACAGGTGATTCTAACAAATAGCAAAGTTTGAGAGCCATTTTTTTAGAGCATCTATGGTCAGAGTTGATATTGAACCTGCACATACCAGTATGTCCATACTGGTTCTTAAAATATGGTCAGAAAAAAAAGAATTAGTAAACAGCCTCTGCCTGAACCCCATGAGCATTTCTCACCTGCTCAGGCCACTCTGCCAGTAACCGCCTGACTTGTCCATAATCGAACAGCTATGGGGTTAACACTTCATACCATAGTAGGCCTCCAAGACCCTATTCCAGTGCTATAGCCAGACACATTCTGTTGATTGAGCCCTTGCTGTGAAGATTTAGTATTTTGAACACCATCTATATTATCTATAGTAATGGATTGACTATAAATTTACCAGGGAGTCTTCCATACATTTTTTTCACCTTCTGATTGTTGAACAATAGAAAGTTCAAAATTGTATTCTAGCCAGATAAGGGGAAATTTACATGCCTTAACTGGCTGGGGCCATTTGACATACTTTGTAGATACTCTGTCTCCCAAAAAGTAAAAGTATGTATGTGGCAGTTCATCCGGCTCCACTTAGAGATGATGTGACAGAGCATTTTCAAGCAGAACTGTGGACCCATCCTGAGATCAATAGACCTGACCTACCAATTGCATCTGTATGGAATTTGTATACAAACAAATTATGTATGTCCTTCACCAAGAACATTCTCTACCACAGAAATTATGGGTTCACCTCCATTGTTTCCCTGAACCTGTTGACACCACGAAACCCCAATAGGCAGCCAGACTTCAAAGGGCTCATGAGGCATGCAAGAAGACTTCAGTTATTCTCAGTTCTCAGGGTACCAGTAAACACACTGTAGCCAGTGCCAAGGGCCTGAGAAGGCTATGAAAGAGGAATCTCAATCTGCTGCTTCTCCCAGCGTGTGCTACAACAAGGAGGACCTGTAACTGGGGTCCCCCAAGGTAAATTAGGTCCCAATTTCATGACCTTCTAAATCCAGCAGTATTCTTGATGTTAGTCCAGTATCTCTTCTGCACTCACTAGTGCTTCCAAGCCCTCCATCCTACACTCCACAATCTGCTCAGGAACCTAAATACATCATCAAAGAGGATCCAGACTTCCACCCATATCACCGTCCTTCTCCCACGCCTACCTCAGAATCGCCCCAGAACACATCGAGCCTTCTCTCAGGTGAAACAAGGGAGAGAAATGCTTCTCTTGGGGACAGGATCTGAGAAGTATTGTCTTTGGGCCTAGCCCATTAAGAGGAGCCAATGCCCAGGAACAAGTCAAAGCCAACCCCATCTCTGTTCCCTCTCAGTCTGCCCTGCTGTGCATTGGCTGCACCTGCCCTTGTCACCAGATCAGTGGTGACAGCAGTTATATGTGAGAGCTCATTATGTGCCCGCTACTGTGCTGTGCACTTGATATAAACAATCTGACTTAATTTTTACTTCCCTCCCAATGAAAGCACTAATATTATTCACATTTCACAGGTGAGAAAACTGAGGCTGAGAGAGATGAAAGAATTTGTCCAAGTGGCAGGGCTAAGATTCAAACTCAGGCTTATCTGGCTTCAAACTGCCTATGCCACCTGTTCGTTTTTGATCACGGCTCCCCATTGCTTCTTCAGACCCCCATGCTAGTTTAATCGACATATTTGGGTTATATTTTGCAGCTGGCCAACCTCAGCCTCCTTTCAGACCCTTCAAATACATTTGCTCACATTCCCACTCTCACTTCCTCCCTCAGATTTGGTGTACCCATGGCTCTAAGCCAGAGGGTCTCTCTGCCAGATAGTAGAGACCTGACATATCAGACCCTTATTGATGGAAACGTACCCAGAGGCTGGGTAATTACGGAGCCATTATATGAGCATGGCCTCGAACAAATATTCCTCAAATCTAGAAATAACTATTCCCTACATTTCACCAAATCATTTAACCTCATGCCTCCCCAAACCAGGGTTTTGTCAAATAACTTACACATTTTCATGCAACTCATTCACAGTTGCATTCTTTGCCACTAAAGTACTAGATAGTTGTGAAATTTACCCCAATCTGTGGATGTATAATGTTATTCATGGTTTTATTCTTGAATGTTTTAAAATAGTAAAAAAGGCACATTTGTTAGCCTGTATCAGCCTTGAAAGATTACTGTCAAAAAGTCTGTATTTTTGAGATGTTTCTTTGTATTTTCTTTTCTTCCTTTTTTTTCTGGGAGAAATCAAATCAGAGATGAAGACAAAACTTGGTGAGCAGGGTCCTCAGATCCTCAGTGTCCAGAGAGTCTACATTCAGACAAGGGAAGAGAAGCGTATTAACCTGACCATTGGTAGCAGAGCCTATTTGCTGCCCAACACATCCGTGATTATTAAGTGCCCAGTGCGACGGTTCCAGAAATCTCTGATCCAGTGGGAGAAGGATGGCCGTTGCCTGCAGAACTCCAAACGGCTTGGCATCACCAAGTCAGGCTCACTAAAAATCCACAGTCTTGCTGCCCCCGACATCGGCGTGTACCGGTGCATTGCAGGCTCTGCACAGGAAACAGTTGTGCTCAAGCTCATTGGTACTGACAACCGGCTCATCGCACGCCCAGCCCTCAGGGAGCCTATGAGGGAATATCCTGGGATGGACCACAACGAAGCCAATAGTTTGGGAGTCACGTGGCATAAAATGAGGCAAATGTGGAATAACAAAAATGACCTTTATCTGGATGATGACCACATTAGTAACCAGCCTTTTTTGAGAGCTCTGTTAGGCCACTGCAGCAATTCTGCAGGAAGCACCAACTCCTGGGAGTTGAAGAATAAGCAGTTTGAAGCAGCAGTTAAACAAGGAGCATATAGCATGGATACAGCCCAGTTTGATGAGCTGATAAGAAACATGAGTCAGCTCATGGAAACTGGAGAGGTCAGCGATGATCTTGCATCCCAGCTGATATATCAGCTGGTGGCGGAATTAGCCAAGGCACAGCCAACACATGTGCAGTGGCGGGGCATCCAGGAAGAGACACCTCCTGCTGCTCAGCTCAGGGGGGAAACAGGAAGTGTGTCCCAAAGCTCGAATGCAAAAAACTCAGGCAAGCTGACATTCAAGCCGAAAGGACCTGTTCTCATGAGGCAAAGCCAACCTCCCTCAATTTCATTTAATAAAACGATAAATTCCAGGATTGGAAATACAGTATACATTACAAAAAGGACAGAGGTCATCAATATACTGTGTGACCTTATTACCCCCAGTGAGGCCACATATACATGGACCAAGGATGGAACCTTATTACAGCCCTCAGTAAAGTAAGTAAAATAAGAATGCAGTATTCATTTTTGCACTACCTTCTTAATGGCTATTCCAGTTTTCTTGAAAACATTTTCAAATTCCTCTCCTAAGCATGTGTTTCCAGTAGGATTCTTTAGGAAAGAAACTAAAAAATGTTAGGATGTGTTTTTCACATATGCATTGGAATTTTTAAATTCAACCGCCGTATCATCCCAATCGCTGTCATAGAGGTGTGATATGACTGGATCCAGCAAGAATAAGTTTAAGCGTGTATACACTCCCACTTTAATCAGCACTTAGCATTTAAAAATAAAACCAATATAAGGCCATTTTAAAAGTAAGCTTACTAATAGTAATCCTACATTATGTTGGAACTGCAAATCAGAATTTACAGAGCTCTTCCATATCTAGGAGATGTGGTATCTCATTTGAGCTCACATCAGCCCCAGGAGATGGGCAGGGCAGGGGTTAACCTTTCTGATGAAGTCATTGAGAAGCAGAATCCCATGACTACTTCATGGCCAATCAGAACCAAGGGCTGTATCTCTTGAATACCCACCAGTGGTATTTGAGTATCACACAAATATGTAGCCCTGTCAAAAGCTTGGGTATCTGAAGTAGTTTTCTATTATCATGCAATTTTCAAATGTCATACAATCCAAAAATAAGAATCAAAGTGTTTTGAGATGTTCAAAACACAATATTAAGTCATATATTATTCTGATCTCTATGCCAGTGTAAAAATGTCACATTTCCTTTATTTTACATAGCAGACACTAATTTACTTTTGCATTCTTTATTGCCTTCAAATCTTGCTGTTTGTATACAAAGGACTATAGACATTGTGCCTTCTTTTGATTCACATTTAAGAGCTTCAGCTGTACCTTATCTGCCTTTAGAGATCGTTAAGAGACACAAATAACACAGCAGATGTGAAACTGTTTTGCATATCACAAGGTACTTTCAAAATGCAAGTTTTAGCATGTCCTTTGTGCATTGAACCTCATATGTGAAACATCGGAAAAAACTTAGGTAAAATTCAGTTTTTTAAAATAATAAACTATTAGGCTATATCTTAAAAAGGTAGAAAAAATCTGATTTTTGAATTTTTAATGCTAGAACTCTGAACACAAGAGTACAATGAAATTTTAGAAGTAGAATAAACCTTAAAACATAGCAGTTCTCAGAGCTTTTGGTTTTAGACTCTTTAAAATTTAAAAATGATTGAGGAGCCTAAAGAGCTTTTGTAAACGTGAGTTGTATCTATTGCTGTTTACCTCACTAGACATTAAAACCAAGAAACATTGAAAATATCTCTATTAATCTATTTAGAAAAAATAATGGGCCCATAACATGTTCACACAAATAACGTATTTTTTGAAAACCATCCCCCCGCCACCAAAATTACTGATAACAGTGGAATTGCTTTCCGTCTTTGCAGATCTCTTTAATGTCTGGTATAATAAAAGAAGACAGCTGGATTCTTTTTCCACATCTGTTGTGAAATGTTGTTTTAGTTAAAGTATATGGAGAAAATAAATGTGTGTTATACAAATGTGTTAGCTGGAAGAGAAAGAATATTTTAATACCTTTTCAGATAATTGTGGATACTCTTTAATTCTACACTAAAACTAGACAAAGGGTCATTTCTCAAAGGTTAGTTGAAATGTGCAATCTGAAACTATATTAATGAAATGTTGGTACTCTGTTTAATGAAATCTGCTGTTTTTTTCTTACATTTTGAATAGACTTTTTACCCATACAAGATTTTGTAACACCATACATTGGTCATTTGGAAAATATTGGCTCACTGAGTGATACAGACCTTCCAAATGTTGGTACATTTCATTATGCAATGTAAAAAAAAATACACATTTAAAAAAATCACCATGTATCTCATAAAAAAAGTCTTTACGTTTTGAGAAGCTGTCAGACTTACAGTGGTGGATACCAGTTTTCCAAAATTCTAATTTTCACATCAAAGCTTTTTCATCATTGGCAACAAATGCTGTCAGTTGTGTCATTGAATTGGCCAGCTCATTTAAAAAATATATATATATCTACCAAATACCCAACTTTAAATCATAGTGTGGACTTTTTTGTCATAGTTTATTGGTCATTCTTTCAAGTAAAAATCATATTCCATGAAAGAAGCCACCAGTTCTTCAGCATGCAGTGGAAGTGCTTTGTGTGTACTTCCCATTGTGTCATATGGGCTATGAAAAACGTATGGACCCAAGGGTCAAGATTTAGTAAGATTAATACCTTTTACTACTTCATTAAAGACGTTCTTTTTTTTTTTCTTTTCTTTTCTTTATTGAGACAGTCTCGCTTTGTCACCCAGGCTGGAGTGCAGTGGTGGCATCTCAGCTTACTGCAACCTCTGCCTCCTCGTTTCAAGTGATTCTCCTGCTTCAGCCTCCCAAGTAACTGGGATTACAGGTGCACACCACCACCCCCAGCCAATTTTTTGTATTTTTAGTAGAGATAGGGTTTCACCATGTTGGCCAGGTTGGTCTTGAACTCCTGACCTCAAGTGATCCACCCACCTCGGCCTCCCAAAGTGCTGGGATTACAGGCATAAGTCACCGTGCCCAGCTATTAAGGACATTCTTAAGGGAAACTGGCATTTTTTTTTCTCTGCAAGTAAAACATAGTAGTCAAGAATACAGTGATTGCTAGTACATTTCAATATCACTGTCTTGGTTCATGCTAAGGTGCCAGCAGTCTTACCAACACTGCCTTTGCACTCTCAGTGCAAAGGTCAATACCGTTTTTAAAAAGGCTAATTAATGGCTTCATATTATTACAAAACTAGCTTTGACTTCATAGACTTCTGGGGGGTTCATGGACTACACTTTGAAGACTGCTAACTTGGTTCAATAATCCATTTTATAAATTATAAGGAAAGAGAGGCTGACAAGGTTGAAGTGGTCTGTTGACCTATAGCCATATAAGTACTACAATGATATAGAGGAGCCTGGTCAGTTTAAATAAATATTTGTTGAATTGAGTTCATTTTAAATAGATTGACTTGATGGAATGGAGTTAACATAAGTTTATCAGGCTGAGATCCCTGGAGCTTGTATAAAGAAGTTTTGACATGGTACATCCTCCTCAGATGTGTTTCTGCATCCTTTAAGGATCAACCATTCAAAACAGAAGCAATTTCATATGTCTAATAAAAGGTTTTGTTTTTAATTTTTAGGATAATAAGATCCATTTTCATTTCTATTTTTCCTCCAAAACCTACCCAATTAATTTGTTCAATTTATGTTTAATTCCCTTTACATAACAGATGTTCTCATCTTTAAATATACTTTCTGAATCTTACAAATCTTTTCAGTTGAAGTAATTGAGAAATGGAATTAGGTTCATGAAGGCCTCTATTCAATGAGAGAAACTGTGTAGGCATGGAGTACTGTTCGGATGCCAATTGAGTAAGAAATCTCAACTAGGAAGAGATGTTTGTGGGTGGATCAATTAGAGATGGTGCCTATAGAAAGATCAACTTTGTTATTACTTCAAGTTAAGAGTAAAATTACGCAGCAGAGGCCAAGGTCATATCTGTTACAGAATTCAACCTGGTGGTTTTCCAGCCCAAGGACAGATCCAGGCTAGGTACCCAGTGGCCCCACCTGTCATGTAAGGTTCATGCATGCTCAGCTATTTCTGATCTCAATGATTTCTCACTGGACTGTTACACTGAAACCTACAAAACAAAGGCATCATTTGAGAATTCCTAAATCATACAAACATATATATGAAATAATTTAAGAAAATGATTTCGTGTGTTTATTTTTCATGTGTAGTCACTGGTTAGACTTTTGCTTTTAACCAACTATTTCTCCTCCATCAGGATTTGACAGTGAAAATCTTGCCTTACTAACAGCGAGGTCTGCCATACTCTTGTTGCTCTGAGACACTTTCGCTGTTTTGAATTCTGCCTGCTTTTGTATATTTCTTACGTGTGCTGCAGCAGGGCTTGTATGCTCTTGGTACTATTGCTCTGTGCCATTATTTCGTACTATTATAATCATTCGTACATTTAGTCATCAAAGATTTTTGAGAACTTGCTATATAAAAGTCTAAGCAGTGAAAATGCACAGCTGTGAATAAGATTTGGTTCCTGCCCTTGAAAAGATCACAGTCTAGTGGGAAGAAATAGATATTTCATCAAATAAATATATGAACCAGAGAAGAAGGAGCCCAGAGGAGACGGAAGATAACTCTAGGAGTATTGGGGAAAACTTTACAGGAGAAATTACATTTGATCCAGGACTCAGTGGGCGGGTCTGAGTTTGCCAGAAAGGAGGAAAGGCATTTCAAATGAACTGAACAACATATGCAAAAGCTGACAGTAATGAAAGATCATGGAATGTTCTGGAAACAGTTAAGGTTCATTATGACTGAAGCATAGAGCGAACGACATGAAGTGACAGGAAATAAAGAAGTGGCACAGTTCATCTCATGATGAAACATACAGTATTTAGAGGGCAGAATAGTCCATATTGCTAAGATCTATAAAGTGAGATGGGGCAGGGGAAAAATAGTATATAAACCACTGATCTGGGTGATTTAGAAGCAGATTCAAATTATTAAGAATAAAATAAAATAAAAGCAGAACAAGCACTCTTCCCTTCGTAACAAAGGTTCTTCTCACCTTTAGATATATTTTCTGAATCTCTGAATAATTATCTAATTGGTTAGGCTACACCTGACCAACTCTGATTCTCAAAGTGGTATTTACACACAGGATTTTAGGAATATCAGTAATTGGGAAACCATAATGAACTCATGCAGGTTAGCCCTAATTCTTAACAGCATGGTCCAAATCCAGTGTATGCCACAGACTTAGTATGATTACCTCAATCGACTTCTTCATACAGGAATAATGAGACCATAATCCATTGCAAAGCAGCCTTAGCCAAAGCCCAATCACTTCCAGCATGAAAATCCAAACTGAAAATCCACACCTGCAGTTTGTTAGGAAGGATTCGGGCAGAAAATGAGTGTTTGACATCCAGCAAATGAATAGGTTTGCTAGGTTGTCTTTTTTTAAAATGTGGCAGATTAAGCATTGAGTTCACCAGAAAAGTCTTTTCTCATGTAAAGTGGGATGGGAAGACTGGATCTCTAAGCACTGTTCAGGTCTA
The DNA here is from genome assembly GCF_028885625.2 of Pongo pygmaeus. NCBI lineage: Eukaryota > Metazoa > Chordata > Mammalia > Primates > Hominidae > Pongo > Pongo pygmaeus. The sequence goes on along the minus strand of NC_072389.2, from coordinate 88,647,567 downwards.
ACGTTGCTGTTAACCTATGGCAAGAGGAAGCACTCCACCCTCCTGGCCTATATAGTTCTCTGCTTATAGGCAGGATGCTTGATAAAATTATCCTTTGTGAGCTTTGCCAGCCCAAAGCCTGTAATGGTGTAGTCTTCTCTCTCTGCAACTCACTGTAGCCCTAGGTCAGTTAAATTGTTATATGAATGTGTCCTCTTTCTAACTGTTCTACAGAATAATTTTGGATGGAACTGGGAAGATACAGATACAGAATCCTACAAGGAAAGAACAAGGCATATATGAATGTTCTGTAGCTAATCATCTTGGTTCATATGTGGAAAGTTCTTCTGTGCTGTATGCAGGTAATGCCCACTGTTGAAATCTAGAATGCCTGGTTCTTTATTTTTTATTTTTATTTATTTATTTTTTTTTTTGAGACGGAGTCTCGCTCTGTCGCCCAGGCTGGAGTGCAGTGGCACGATCTCAGCTCACTGTAAGCTCCGCCTCCTGGGTTCACGCCATTCTCCTGCCTCAGCCTCCCTCCCGAGTAGTTGGGACTACAGGCGTCCGCCATCGCGCCTGGCTAATTTTTTGTATTTTTAGTAGAGACGGGGTTTCACCATGTTAGCCAGGATGGTATCGATCTCCTGACCTCGTGATCCACCTTCCTTGGCCTCCCAAAGTGCTGGGATTACAGGCGTGAGCCACCACGCCTGGCCGTTTATTTGTTTTTAACATTAAATTCTAGAGCAGCAGTTCTCATTAGCAGCCGTCAGAATCATCTGGAGTGCCTGTTAAAACACAGATTGCTGGACTCCACCCCCAGAGGTTCTGGCTCAGTAGGTTTGGGATAGAGTCTGAGAATCAGCATTTTCAACACGTGCCCAGGTTATGCCAATGCTGCTGGTCTGAGGACCACACTGAAAACAGCTGCTGAGGAACTCACTTTCTAAGAATCAGGAAATAATGAGATGGGGTTTAATTGGCAGTGTTGATATTAATGAACTTTGCATTTTTTAAAGTTCCATCAGTCAACAAAAAAAGAATAATTATCTTTTATAGATTGCAATTACCTCCCAGTGGCATACCTGCCAATCCTGAGAAACACCTCCAGGAAGTTGTAACTGTAAAGTAGTGTGAGTCTTCCTAGGAGGTGGACAATGTCCTTTGGATATTAAAATATGCTTTTATTATAAAGAAACATTTTTAGGTGCTAAAGTTGCAGGCAAAGCTACATTTGGCAAGCTCATGTTCTAGAATAAAAATAAAACAAGAGGCCAAAGTGGGTGGTTCTTGCCTGTAATCTCAGCACTTTGGGAGGCTGAGGCAGGAGAATCACTTGAGGCCAGGGGTTTAAGACCTGCCTGGACAGCAAAGAAAGATCTTGTCGCTACAAAAAAAATTTTTTTTAATTAGCCAGGAGTGGTGGTGCATGCCTATAGTCCCAGCTAACTCAGGAGGCGGAGGCAGGAAGGTCTCTTGAGCCCAGGACTTCAAGGCTACAGTGAGCTGTGATCATGCCACTGCACTAAAGCCTTGGCAACAGAGTGAGACCCTTTCACTAAAAAAAAATTAAAATCAAAAATAAATAATAAAACAAGAGAGCCATGCTCCACCTCCCTACTCTGGTTTCTGATATCTGTGGCTCAAATGGACTAAAGTGAGTAGAGAGAGACAATATCAGGAATTCAGGGATTAGAACCTAGCATTTAGTCATTGTTGAGCTTTGTGGCAGGTACTTCACATCTACAAATTGAGGAGGTTGGACTAGCTTTGTTTTTTTGTTTTTTTTTTTTTTTGAGACAGAGTCTCACTCTGTCCTCCAGGCTGGAGTGCGGGGTGGTATGACCTCACCTCACTGCAACCTCCGCTTCCTGGGTTCAAGCAACTCTCCTGCCTCAGCCTCCTGAGTAGCTGGGAGGATTACAGGCAAGCACAACCATGCCCTGCACATTTTTGTATTTTTAGCAGAGACGGGGTTTTGCCATGTTGGTCAGGCTGGTCTCAAACTCCTGACCTCAGGTGATCCACCCACCTTGGCCTCCCAAAGTGCTGTGATTACAGGCATGAGACACCATGCCCGGCTGGACTAGTTGATTTTTTTTTTTTTTTTTTTTTTTGGAAACAGAGTCTTTCTCTGTTGCCTAGACTGGAGTGCAGTGGTGCGATCTCAGCTCACTGCAACCTCCACCTCCCGGGCTCAAGCGATTCGCCTGCCTTAGCTTCATGAGTAGCTGGGATTACAGATGTATGCCACCATACTCAGCTAATTTTTTTGTATTTGTTTTTAGTAGAGACACAGTTTCACCATGTTGGCCAGGCTGCTCTTGAACTCCTAACCTCAAATGATCTGCCTGCCTCGGCCTCCCAAAGGGCTGGGATTACAGGTGTGAGCCACCGTGCCCAGCCCAGACTAGTTAATTTTAAATGGTCCTTGAATCTGTATGGCTTGAAAATTCTTCTGAGTCCCTTCCCTGGCTGCCTTCCCAAGGCAGGGCCTTCAGGCCTTGGTTTTCTGTGCCTTGATCCTTCGGGCTTGTTCTGTCCTATGAACAACAGCTCCTTTCCTGAAAGCATTAGTTCCAAGGTTCTGGAACTCCTGTGGGAGAATGGGAGCCCCCCTTGCAACTGTCAAGTCTCCCTTAAGCCCATCCCAGAAAAACCCACATTCCTGGTAGAGCTGCTTTGAGGTCCTCAGGAGCCAAAGGATTTGCTGTGAAAACCAAAGTCCTCTCCCAGCCAAAGGGTTCCTATCTTTTCATTTCTCTGGATAGCTTTCCACTGTCCCAGGCACTCCAGGAGAGAAGGGAACATTTGGACCCTCAAACATGATCCTTCCTAGATTATCTTCCCCCAGAATACGTGGTTACCAATATCAATTCTTTCATGCACTAACTGTGCATAGGTGATAAAACAAGTTCAGGGAGCATGATCTCTCCCTTCAGGAGCTCTCATAGTACTAATGTCGGAGTAGGGAAACCAACCATTGCAACAGTGCTAAGGTAAGAGAATGCTCTGTCAAACGTCCTCTCTGGGATGTTGCTTCCCTGACCCTCACATGCTACTGAGAGACTACTGGGTAACTAGTCCCTTATCTCAATACCCACACCCCTGCATAGTAATGGTGTCTCCCACAGGTCTATGAGCTCCTTGAGGACAAGAGAGTGTGTTTTCCAACTTAGTACTGCCATTGTCTACCTCAGGCACAAAGTATGCTTCCTGAGTGAGTGAATAAATTAATCTGGTAACTAAATATCGAAATCCAAAGAAAATAAACATTTTAAAATGGACGTTTGATTCTTTATGACCTTGTTTGTATTATTTTTGCATGCAAATTTTATACATGTATTTGCTTCATATTAATTAAATGTTAACTTTGCATTTTTCTTGCAGACAGTTCTGATCCACTTGTAATAACCTCATATGGTCTCATAAAGTGGGAAGTCAGACATTTTCTCTCTTGAGACTTTCTGCAGTGTAGAGATGTAAATAATGTTTTAAATAGGTCTCCTTGCAATTGATAGTCTTTAAATAGTCTTTTCTATTTTTGATTGAAATGAGTTTATTTCAGTAGGGTCAGAAAGGGCCTCTTTGAACCACACGTTGGGTGAGAGAACTGCAGTTGGAAGAGATCTTCTAACTCAATCATTTTTTTAGTGGGATTCAAACTGAAGTCCAGAGAGGGAAGATTTTGCCCAAGCACACATACAGCTTATTAGAAGAGGCTCAGCAAGAATCGTGGCCTCCTACCTGTCTCATCTTTCTCCAGTACAGCTTTAAATGAGCTCTGAACCGTGGTTACATCCTGGCATCCATATGTCAGCCTGGCTGTGGCACCATATTCAGAAAAACTTTATAAGAATTAGGTACCACATTTATATTGAAAATGCCTGTGTACATCTCCTTCTGCACCATTACACTTTGCGCTTATCGAAAGAGGAGACACTTCTCATCTTGTACCCAGGTGCAGACCACAGAGTGGACACTTGGTAAATGTTTACATTGGAAAAGACCTCTTATTACGCTGGGCCCAATGAGGGACAACAGAATGGATCAGGACCTTCTGTCCTGTCTTCATCAGCACCCTCCCAGTATCTCACATCCCTCCTTCCAGAAAGAGTCAGGTGGTCCCAAGCCCCAGTGTGTTTTGGCCCTGCATTAATTCATTCATGGCTGCACTGCAGAGACATCATTCCTGCTCTGCCTGTCTTCTTTGCTTCTTATGAGCTTCTGAATTCCTTTTTTTTTTCAAATTATCGAAGAGGAATTTATCCTCAATTTTAGTTATAAAACCAAAATATCCTCATAGTCTATACATATTGTTGTTGCAATGTACCTTTGAATTCATCAAACCATCTATCCATTCATCCATCTGTCCATATGTCCACTGAGCACCTCCAGGTATGTATGTGCACGTCCCCATGGTGCACATTGAGGGATACAGAGAGAACCAGGACTCCACTCTTGCCCTCAAAGGGCTCAACAAAGCTTACCAAATGCAATATGTTTTACCAAAGAGCAAAAGCCTGAACCTGACATAGTTTCCTGCTCCCTTTGAATTCAGAGGCACCTGTCATCTTGTCTGTTGAAAGAAATATCACCAAACCGGAGCACAACCATCTGTCTGTTGTGGTTGGAGGCATCGTGGAGGCAGCCCTTGGAGCAAACGTGACAATCCGATGTCCTGTAAAAGGTAAGTGTGGTCATTTCAGTGGGAGGGTGTGTGGCCATCCCAATGTTGCCAGGAGACACCAGCTGGCATTTTGGTATTCGAGACCTCAGCCTGATAGGCTTAAAAAACAGATTTTCCAGCACACTGACAGTGGATCTAACTCTCAAGGGTGAGCTCATACTGGCTCATGAGACAGATGTATAAAACAGAATGCCAAGTTACTTGTTTCCAGTGTGGACTGTGACTGCCATGCACACTGGAATGTTCATATTGGCAAGACCAGAACACTCTGTCCCTATGGGCAGATCTACAAAAGAGGCCAACTTTTAGTCAGAGGGTTTAGTCAACTTTTGGTGAATACAAAGTCAGAGGAAGGGATTTGTGGGAGATTGTAAGACATGTCCTCCAGATAGACAAAAGCTACACTTGGCAAAGCCAGATTGGGGAGCTAGAATGTCTACGTCCCCTGGCCTAGGCTGTCTTCTGGGTTGTCCCTGGGTAAGTGTCAGCAGCCTGTGCCTCAGTGGCTCTTTCTCCTGTGTTTACAACTGCAGACAAACCTCCTTTCTAATATTCACACTCTTTCTTTAACAGAATTGACACTTTCAGTCTGACCTTGCCTTAACCTAGGGCCATCCTGTCTCATTAAGCCATGGATTCTTAAGTCTTCATCTGGGCCCATGCATCTCTGAACTGTAGATAAATAGTATATGCTGCATATACATGTGCATTTTACAGGGGCCAGGAGAGGTGAGAGTGAGGGGGTTTGTGAATAGCTTTTTATTGCTTCCTTAGAGAAACTTATGAACTCCTCCAAATTGAGATATACTCTTTTAAGATGACTTTGTGTATGCCTTTGATTTACTCTGAATTGACTTAACTCTCCAGACAACTGTATTTCCCTAGCTTCCAAGTTCTACTTAGATACCTGTAGTTGCAGCCCCCCAAGATGAGTCTTTCCTAGGCTGTCACCCTGATAGCCTAGGGTGACAGAGGAGCTTTTGCTGCTGCTCTTAGAAATGCAGTGAGGGTGCATGTAATGAGGGATCCCAGGACACACTTATCCAGCTTTCAGGCTCTCCCTCCACTGTCATGATCAGTTACTTGCCATGTTTCCAAAGCTGCACCTTTGGCTCTACAAACAGTGGAAATTTGCTAACTCCCAAGATACTGTTTTTCACCCCTTAGAAATCCCTGCAGTGTTTGGCCTATGCAGACTTTTGAAAAATTGCTCCAGGCTCCCAACTGACTCCACCCACAAATATGTGAGTTTTCTGGCAAAATACACCCACCATTACAGAAAGGGCCGGCATTCTCTGGCCATAGCAAGGAGAAAAGCAGAACGGAACTCTGCAGATGCCAAGCCACAGATGTCTAAAGTTCTACAGCCCTACACCTGCAGAGGATTCTGAAAAATAGATCTGACTTCTATTAAGAGAAACCTCAACTTTCAACATGACTTCTAAATTTTTCACTTCCACAATACTTGAAAATCAGGCTTTCAGGGAGATGAGCCATTAAAAGGATTGGAGTGCATTATTTGCTTTCGGAAGTCAAAGACTGGATTAGGTGGAAACTGCAAGTAAAACCTCCAGCAAAGACCATTAAACTCATCTAGTTTTATTCTCATCCAGGCCCAGTCAGACATGGGCTGTCTCTCACCCTCCCCGGCCCCACTGCCCTCCTGCCCTGTGCTGTGGGGCCATGGGTCTGAAGCACTGCTGCCTAGATGGAGCTCAGCACTGGGAGTACTCATCTCCCTCCTTCCTCCCTCACCTTTCAGCTCTTACTAGGAATTGTCCCATTTGGCCTTTCTTTACCTGGCAGTCTTCCCCCATGGACTCAGACCCCAGAACTCCTGATGAATTCTTTCCTTTTAAAAATAAACCTGCCTCCAAATGCACCACAATCATTTTGAGTTATTTGCCATTTTAAACAAACCTGTAGTGAACTTACAGTGTTTTCTTATGGGCAGAAGCCATATCTAATGGAGTTTTCTAGGGAAATTCATCTTTTTTAAGACAGATGGTGAAGTTGATGAAGGGTCAGAAAACTTGAGTTTTACAGACAGTCTTGTCACTAGCTAGTGTATAACCATAGGTGAGTCATATATCTTTCTTCCCTCATCTCTAAAGCAGGGAATATATTATATTAATAGAAGAAGGGACTGTGGTTATCATCCAATTCAGTTTTTCATCTTATAGATGAGTACATTAAAACATAATTTACAAAATTGAACTCTGCTTTACAAATTACATTTTTATATTGCAAATTGGGATTTCTGTAAATCAGTGGCATATATAATTTTTTTATTTTTTTAGTTGCCTTAGAATATTTCCCACTAATTATAATGAACTTATTTTTATAGACCCCAAAACACATATTCATAGCTTCTAGAGAAGTTCATCTTTTTTTATAGCCAAACATGTTTTGTCAACCCATGTGGTATAGATATCAATATGGATTATCCCTAGTCACTCTTAGAGATATTTCTGATAACTATATTAAATAACAGAACCTAAAAGTCCGCATATTTGCCTATTTCTAAAGGTTAAAACTTCTAACTTGCGAGAGTTATTTGCCTTGCTCTTTAAAAAAAAGTTTTTTTCTGTCCATTTGGGTGGGAGTAATTTAAAGTGCACCTTTTTTGCCACCTTCTGGTAAGAAAGAAAAGTTCGTCTGGGGAAAATGACCAGAAAATATCAGTTGCTGCATGTTTTATTTTCTTTCAGATTAATGCATAGTAAGAACATTACTTATCCTGTAATTTTCTGTTATGTATTATGTGTTGTTTATGTTATTCCTTAAGCTCGAGATGCAGCTGACATGAGTCCCTTCTCTGAAGTGTTTTCTTGTGTATCATGCTCCTCTTTAGTCTATAAGGAACTCTCTTGGCCCACACATGGGAATGGATTTGAGCTAGATGGTGATTCCCAATTGAAGGGCACTGGCAAAGCCATCAATGGCCCAGCCCCAAGCTTAGAAAATTTCTTAAACACAAGTTGCACTGGACAACTGCTTCTTAGAGCAAACTCAAACTGCCTGGAAAGATTAGAGATGCTTCTAAACTAAAACTAAGCTAAAGAATAAAAACATCTTTGAATGCTATTAGAGGACACTGGTGTACATCTCCTTTAGGAGGAAAAATTCTACAACTGTGGATGGCACCTGACATCCCACCAGGCAGCTGGGTACATGTAGGTTATACAAAAGACTCTTAAACAATAAATGCAGAAGCAAATAAATCAAGTTTAACACATTCCCAAATGAATCTAGTCATGTGGATGACTAAAGGAGAGTTTTTCCCAGGAATGCAAATTTTTTAACACTTAAAAATATCTACTTTAAACAGATCATCACAGGTTGAATCCTCTCTGGAAGGATGTTTTTGTTGGTTTGTTTCTGTTTTTTTGTTTTTTCTTTTTTTTTTTTTTTTTTTGACACACAACCTCACTCTGTTGCCCAGGTTGGAGGGCAGTGGTGTGATCTCAGCTCACTGCAATCTCTGCCTCTCAGGTTCAAACGATTCTCCTACCTCAGCCTCCCAAATAGCTGGGATTACAGGTACAAGCCACCATGCCTGGCTATTTTTTTTTTTTTTTTTTTTTTTTGCATTTTTAGTAGAGACGGGGTTTCACCATGTTGCCCAGGCTGGTCTCGAACTCCTGACCTCAAGTAATCCACCCACCTCAGCCTCCCAAAGTGTTGGGATTACAGGCACGAGCCACGGCATCCGGCCCTGGAAGGAGTTTTTGTGTAGTATATTAGTTTTCAACATATGTGGAAGGGAGGAAGCAAGCAGGATTAGACAGAGGACAAAGGAGAACTGTGATGCAGGCCCACAAAGGCTCACCAAGCCCCCTTGAAACATATGTGACTCATTAGAGTTTCCTCAGGCTGACCCACAGTGGCCAGGCCTTCATGCCCCTGCCTGCTGCAGTCACTGGTTGTGGGCCTCTCTGGAAGGGGCATATGTGCTCTTGGGTGGGTGGAGACAGATTGTGAAGGGACTAACAACCAGAGGCTACCAGGAGCAGAGACATCGAGTTCCTCCTTGAAGGTTGATTTGGGTGGAGCATCTCCATCTCTACCACAGAGATTTAAGGAGATAAAATTTAGGATCGTCTTAATAGAGGTAGACAAAGCATTTGATAAACTTCAACACAAAAATGATATGAAAACCTCTTGGCAAACCAGTAATAGAAGGGATAATCCCTACCTTGATTTGCCTGTCAGAAACCTATTGTAAGCATCATATTCACTTTAATGGTGAGACTCAAACAGTCCCATTAAAGTCAGGAAAAAAACATACGATGCCCTTTATCACTACATCTGTTCAACACTGTGTTAGCACTAGCCAGTGCAATAAGATAAAATAAATAGAAAAATTAGAACTAGAAAATTAGAAACCAAGACTAGATAACTAGAAAAATTATAGAAAACTAGAAATATAAAAACTAGAAAATAACTAGAAAAATTTGTTCTTATTTATAGATAATATAATTATCCTCATTTAAAAGCAAAGCAAATGAACAAAGTTTTGGATCTCTACATTCAGAATAATTTCAATAAAAAAAGCAATCCTGTAGGGATTGCTAGAACAAACTGATCCTATAATTAATATGAAAACGCATATGGCTGAGAATAGCTCAAACATTTTTTAAGAATAACAAGGTGGGTGAGATTTGCTCTATCAAATATAAAGACTTAGCATAAAGCTTGAGGGCTTACAGCAGTGTAAGAGGGATAGACAAATAAATGGAATAGAATGTGGAGCCCACAGCAGATTCAAGCATGCAGTATATGGAAACTAAAATTTAATAGCAGTAGAGTTAAAAACCAATAAAGGACAGACTATTAAGTAAATTATTACAGGATAATTGTTTATAAATATAAAAAACTCAACCAAAAATAAATTCTAACTGATTTAAGTGCCTAAAATATGAACATATTTTTAAAAATCATAAAATATAAGAGATGTCTTTATGACTTTGGAATGGAAAAGATACAAAAAATACAAGTCATAAAGTAAAACGTCTATTATATAGTGATGATGAGGTTGCACAACTCTGTGAATATATTAGAACCACAGAGTTATACTTTTAAAGGGTGAATTTTTTGGTATATGAGTTATATTTCAATAAGCTGTTATAAAAAACATTGACACACTTTGTTGTTAAGATATAAAAGTTCTGATCCCTGAAAGACATTGTCAATAAATTTAAAAGTCAAGCCACATTTCTGGCAGAAAATATTTGTTATATAGTACCAGAATATAGAAATAGCTTCTCTGAGTCAATACAAATAACAAACCACTCAATATAAAAATGAGCAGTCCGGGCACGGTGGCTCACGCCTGTAATCTCAGCACTTTGGGAGGCTGAGGCAGGTGGATCATGAGGTCAGGAAATCGAGACCATCCTGGCTAACATGGTGAAACCCTGTCTCTACTAAAAATACAAAAAATTAGCTGGGCGTGGTGGTGGGTGCCTGCAGTCCTAGCTACTTGGGAGGCTGAGGCAGGAGAATGGCATGAACCCAGGAGGAGGAGGTTGCAGTGAGCAGAGATTGCACCACTGCACTCCAGCCTGGGCAACAGAGTGAGACTCTGCCTCAAAATAAAATAAAATAAAAAGCAAAAGATATGAACAGGCAATTGTCAGAAAGTGAAACCCTAATGGCCAATAATGGCATATGAAAATGTTCTCATTTCCACACTGGTAAGGAAAATGTCCTCACTGCTAAGGAAATTAAAATAGAAGTGAGATTCCATTTCATATCTATTGGGCAAAACTTAAAGAATTTGGCACTACCAAGGGTTGGCAAGAACATGGAGAAATAGGACATCATACACTGCTGGTCACAGTGTATATGTAATGAACCAATTTAGAGAACAATTTTGTAAAATCTGATCAAGTCAAAGATGCTCAAACCAGACATTTCACTTGTGGATATAGCCCTGTTTTTGCAAAGAGACAGTTTCACCAGTGCATTGTAACATTGTTTGTAATAGCAGAGAGAGAGAAGGATACATACCAATGTCAGGATTGTTGGTACTCCTGGGAGAGAAAAGAAGAAAAGTTTGGAGATAGAACTTTAGCTCTAGCTGTAATCTTTTATTGCTTAAAAAAGGTCTGAAGTGGCTGGGCACAGTGGCTCACACCTGTAATCCCAGCACTTTGGGAAGTCGAGGCAGGTGGATCACCTGAGGTCAGAAGTTTGAGACCAGCCTGGCCAATATGATGAAACCCTGTCTCTACTAAAAATACAAAAAATTAGCCAGATGTGGTGGCACATGCCTGTAGTCCCAGCTACTCGGGAGGCTGAGGCAGGAGAATCACTTGAACCTGAGAGGCAGAGGTTGCAGTGAGCTGAGATTGTGCCATTGCACTCCAGCCCGGGCAACAAGAATAAGACTCCATCTCAAAAAAAAAAAAAAAAAAAAAGCAAATATTAATGTCCATTAATTTTGAAGCAAATATAGCAACTATTAATGTCCATTAATTTTGGAGAATGGACTTTTTTTTTGACATGTGGTTATCAGTTATATTGTTTTGTTGTTGTTGTTGTTCTCCTCCTAGCCCTGTTTCCTGTAAGACCTTGGACCTATCACATAGTTCCCTTGCTCCTTGGTTTTCAGTTATAAAATGAGGAATTATGATGGGATGAACAGGAAGACTGTTTCCAGTCCTGAAATTCTGTCTTGGACTGTTGGTCCTTTGCAGGAATCTGGGACAAAATAAACGTAAATGTAGAAAAAGTGCTTGAACTAAGATACCTGGCCAGTCAGGACTTAGAACTGAGTGCCAAGAGTCCTCACCTAATATTGGGAGGGAATCCAGGGAAAAAAAAAAAAAAAAAACTCTCTCAAAATACGTAGACACAATGTCCTTTACAAAGGAGTTCTTGGAGCTGCAATATCAGCCCATGAAAAATCCGGTTACCTATATGATGACTTGAAAACTATAGTTGTAGTAAAAAGAAAGGAACTAAATAGACTGGGCGCACAGTGGCTGACGCCTGTAATCCCAGCACTTCGGGAAGCCAAGGTGGGCGGATCACCTGAGGTCAGGGGTTGACCAGCCTGGCCAACATGGTAAAACTGCGTCTCCACTAAAAATACAAAAATTAGCCGGGCATAGTGGTGCATGCCTGTAATCCCAGTTACTCGGGAGGCTGAGGTACAAGAATTGCTTGAACTCGAGAGGCGGAGGTTGCAGTGAGCCGAGATAGTGCCACTGCACTCCAGCCTGGGCGACAGAGCGAGACTCCATTTCGAAAAAAGGAAAAAAAGAAAGAAAGGAATCAAATAATGTAAGAGTCTGTAAATCAATGAAACCAGAATTTGATAAATTTGAAAAAGCCTCTTACTTATGTAAAAGCTAATGTTGAAGGTAAAACAAGTTCACTGGGTGAAAGTAAGTAGAAAGGATACTTTGAGGGGATTTGAACAGCCTTAGATGGAAATGACTCAGGTCTTGTTCATGTCCTCATGGCCTCAGAACGCACAGCTCTTTCTGGATGTCTGGATGCCAGCCACAGCCCTGTGTTTACCAGCCTTGATCAGGCCCCTTCTTGCCTCCAAAAAGGGATGAAGAATAAACAGGGAAAGAGATTTTCCCTGAGATAACTAGGTAAGATCTTACTGAAATAAAATCTTGAGAATTAAATATGGAAGGACCTTAGGAATCCATGAGTTCAGCCCTGTTTTGCACACAAGGTCCCCAGAGAAGAGGCTTGACCAAAGTAACAGGCCTAGACAATGGCAAGGCCAAGTTCCAAACCCAGTTTCTGCCTCTGAAGCTAGCGCCCTTTCTGTTCTGAATGCTGCTTTTATGTATTTTCTTGTCTCATAAAAAGTAACACATCTCATTATAAAATATTTGGAAAGCATAGCAAAGTATCATGAGGCAAAAAAAATTCCCATAATCCTGTCAAAGACACAACCATTATTTCTATTTTGTTATATTCCTGTAACCCTTTCTCTATATCTAAGTCATGGAATTTTCTCATGTTATTAAAAATTCATAAATATCATTTAATGGCCGCACCAGTGTATCATTGTGTGAATGTAGCATAATTAAACCCTTCTCTTGTTTTTGGGAGCTTAAACTATTTGTACTTCTTTACAGTTCCATACAGCAGTGTAAGAAACCTTCTTATGCATATAACTTTTTGTGTCATTTGGATTATTTTTTTAAAAAAGAGTAACAGGAATGGAATTGTTAGGTCACAGGACATTCAACATTTTTGTAACTACATAGGGCATTAAAATTAAAATGTCTAGAACTCTAAATATATTATCGCCAAATTGCCAGCTAGGAAGTCTGAATCTAGTAGTGGGGTAGTTTTAAACCCTACCTGCCCCCTGTCATTGTTCTGCTGCTCATTGATAGGAGAGAATGAGAAAAGGTAGGTAGAAGTTACAGTTTCCTGATTAATCCCACACAGTGCATGCACAAACAGGTGATGGGAAGTGAGCATCTCACTGGGTCAAAGCAGGGCACTTGGTTTTCCAAGAGGTATGTGGAGGCAAGGAGGCCCTTTCATATCTGTGGGAGGATGGTCAGTTTCAGAAGAAACATATCACATAAACTTAAAAGGATTTTCTTAATCAGGGGATTTTTTTAAGGGATAAAATGCTGTGGAATATACCTAAGAATTTTATTGATGTCTAGGTGAATTATTAACTTTCTTTACTGGGTTTAACAATTACCCTTTCAGGGGAGGATCTTGAGAAAATATTTGTGGTGCAGCAGGATTGTGTGGTTAAATTCCTAAACATGGTCTCATTGCTCTGACAATTATTTTCCCCTATCAGCTGCTAGTTTATATTATATAGGGTGGAATTTAATGGTAGTGATTCTCATATGTCTTTAAGTCATAAATCCCTTTGGCCAAAAAAAAAAAAGAACTATCTCTCCAGAAAAATGTATTTACCCACCAATTTTTGCATATACTTTTCAGAAGACTTAAAAAGAAATCTAAGATTATCTGCTTGCTCTTGTTTTATGAACTGGACATTTTGGTGCTTTTGACTATATTTATTTTCCCTGATCTGTGGTTTTTGAAATATATCCTCTCTTCTATACTGTTATCTCTTTTTAAAATTCATATGCAATCTTTGAAATAGCTAAAATTGTCATTTTAAAATGTATATTTAAAATGTCTTTCCCTACTCAAAAAGGCTCCCCCTTCCCCTTTTTTCCTTCCTCTGTCTATGATACAGAAATCTTCCCACTATCCTCCTCTCTTAACCCTATGTTCAGTCAAACAGCCAGTCATAGATGGTTGGAGATTCCATCCATCTTTTCTTCCCTTCAACAAGCATTCACTAAGCATTTACTAAGCCCAATCTAGTTCCTTAGCATGCAGAGATGAATACAATCTGGTTTCTGCAGCTATGTAGACAAAGGAATTATGATATGATGTCATACTGCAAAAATAGAAGTGTTTGTGAAATGTATCAGACACATTAAGGAGAGACTAATTAAGGCTTCTAACTAAGGAGTCAGAAAAGGTTTATTAAAAAGATGAATTGCAACCAGCCCACTTGTAACAAAAAGGAAGGGCATTTTAATCAAAACAGCATATATGCAAAAGCATAGAAACATGAAAGCACCCTGCCTACTTGCAACATCACAAGCAGATCTGTGTGACTTAAAGCAGAGGATGTGAATGGGAGTGGGAAGAGGTAGGTTTGGAAGTGTAAGTGTGGACCAGAACGTGAAGGGCTTTAATGTCATGCTGAAACCGATGGACTTCATTTTATGGCCGAGAGGAGACAAGAAACATTTTGAGCAGGGTAATGGTGTGAACCAATCTGTATTTCAAAATGGATGAAAAATTAGAGGAGAAAGAAGTTGCAGAAAGCCGTAAATTGAACGCAACTAAATTGCGTCAGTGGTCATTGATTGGATTATTGGACCCCAAAAAGCCTGCCAGTCACTCAAGATATTAAACTGACATTACATGTATCTGATTTATCCAGGAGTGAGCAGACATATCTGGCATTTAGCAATGGATGTGTCATTCATTGAGGGTGTGAGACACAGGTGTCCCTAGGCTAGGGCTAGGGTGTTGGCAAGTGGAATCATGCATGGAGGGCAGCCATATTGCAAAGAGCTGAGGAGTATGTGCTAATAGGCAGCATGTCAATAAATAACATGTTGGAAAACCATCAAAGCTCATCATCAAAAATAACAATAACTTGAGCACCTAATGTGTGTTGGCTTCAACAGCATACAAAGTGGATATTATCTTTGTTTTGCAGATAAGGAAGCAAACTCAGATACACACAGTTACTTGTCTTTGTTTATATACCTAATGAGTGTGTATACCAAGATTTAAACCCAATTCTGTGTGACTCCAAAGGAGCTAGACAGAGAATGAAACTGTGTTTGAGACAGCAGAATAGGCACCACGCAGGAGGTCTGACCAGAGAGAAGACTGTCAAAGCGAGGTGTGAGGCAGAACCTAGGAAGTGCTGCAGGCTGGTGACAGAGTGTCATAGGCTTAGGGGTGGGCAACAGGCTCAACCTCCAGGGCCCAACCTCACCTGAGGACTGCCCCATGGTATGAGATCCAGGGAGAGTACACTGGGAGCCTGGCCTCTTGCCGGGCCACAAGATGCCAGCCAGTATCAGGCCAAAGGTTGGCCCATTGTGCTCAGCCAGGCACATGACCTTGACACTTGCTTCTCCATCACTGCAGCAGTGGGAAAGAATGTGGCAAATTATGCACTGTCTGGTAGTGACTATGGACTCCCTCACCTCACCCTTAATATACTTGCCCCAAATCTCTTTGGACTTGTATTTGGATTATTGATTTAGCAGATTAAAAAGACTCATTTATAAAACAATTATCTGTTCTTTAAAGATTCACTGAAGCTCTATTTTGAGTGCTTCTTGAAAAAATGATTTTCTTTGCATCTTTTATCAATCTCAATTTCTTATGTGGTAAAAACATGGGTCTGTATACAATCAAGAAGTAGAAAGAAATCTAGAATAAGGTAGCTGGATATGCAATACAAAAAAACAGGAGGGGCTCTTCAAACACCTATCAAATTTCAGACTTCATTGCAAAAAACCTTGAGCTTAGGCTTATGGGTCTGCATGTATTGAGTGTCGCCATGTCTTGAAGCATTCAAGTACAGACTTGGTGGTCCAGTCCTATTGTTAACAACGCTGCTTTCATCCCCAAAATCTATACCCCACCCCTGTATTCAGTGCCACCAGTACATTTCTCTGTCCTGAAAACTCCACAGACACTCAGCCCCATGTTAATGTTTACCCTATCACATGGTAACAACAGACTGACCCATAAGGCCCCACGTACTGTCATCATGTAGTTCCACATTGTGTGCCCACCCATTCCCTATCCTCCAAACAACCACGCACCTTTCTTCCATGCACCATCATTAGACCAATGGCTAAACCAATGGTTTTCAGACTATAGATTCCATGGAGCCTTGTCAAGGACCCAGCCTTCCCCTTCTACCCTACCTATTCCCCGTCCCCCAACATATAACTCAACCAAAAGACCTCTATGCTTTGCAATGTTATGAATCGGACTTTCTTATAAAAAATTGTTTAAGAACTAGTTCTGCTACTACTACTACTACTACTAATAATAATGTTTGAAAGTCATGGATTCCTGTGACCATGGCAGATTCCTACTGCCAAAAGAACATATGAACACTCCATAATGATACCTTATTTCACATTTCAACTCCATAATCTCTCTTTTTTCTTTCTTCTTTTTTTTCTTAGAGACAGTGCTTCATTTTTGCCCAAGCTGGAGTGCAGTGGCATGATCATAGCTCACTGCAGCCTCAAACTCCTGTGCTCAAGCGATCCTCCTGCCTTAGCCCTTTGAGACTACAGCCATGCACCACCACAACTAATTTTTTTTTTCTTGTAGAGACAGAGGTCTCACTGTGCTGCCAAGGCTGGTTTAGAACTCCTGGCCTCAAGCAACCTCCTACCTCGGCCTCCCAAAGTGCTGAGATTACAGGTGGGAGCCATGGTGCCTGGCCTCCCATTGTTTCTTGGTTACCATATTTCTGATATTAAGACTCATTTAGCTCCCCTAAGTTTTAACATTAATAAAATGGTCCTGGCTTGGTCCTGTTGAGCCTGTGAGATGGTGCACTAGACACCGGCACAATCCACAGGGCAGGAGCCTTGTGTCCTCCTCTGCTCTTGGACTGAAGCTCTTTCCTCAGTGATCTTCTGAAGTCCAGGCTTCTAAAGAACTGAGTTGCTTCAATTCCATGTGTCTCTGAGGGGCACCTCCTGGCTGGCCTGTGTTCTCTTGGCTCCTTGTATTGGTGTCACAGCAGGAGCCAGAGTGGCTAGTCCGGAGTTTCCCAAACCTGTATGAGATTTGATAGCAATTGGGAAGCTTTTCATACCAGGCAGTAAAAGTGAAGGGTTTTGAATGCCCTGTACCACTCAAATCTACTTATACTGTAAGAAATGCCTTTGCTTGCTCTCTGCCCTCCAGGACTCTCTGCTTTTGGCTCTGTGTGCTGAGACCCCCAGGCAGCAGCAGAGAGCACAGGACAAGTGTGCAGCATGGAACAGCATCCATTATAAAACACAGGGAACCATCAGAAGCCCCTGAATGACCCACTAGTTCATTCTGGCTGCTATGACCTAACTATGCCTTCACAGCAAGACAGAGAGGCCCACAGCACCCACACAGGGTGGGGACTGAGGGAAAGGGAATTTTGTTGGAATTCAACCCCTAGAAATAAGAAAGCATGCAAGCTTCTGAGTACAGTCTGAGAAAACCATGCAGGACCTTGTTAATGGAAGAAAAACACTCCTTTATGGGAAGAGCCCCATAGGACCTGTGTAGAATTTTGGCCTCTCTAGTAACATCCCAACTTATATAACCCTGTTTTTTTTTCTTTTCATTCATTTATTTCCCCTAGTTATTAATTCAATACCCAGTTATTCATTTTGATGACTGACGCATACTACAGTCAGGTCATTTTATTATTTTGGTTAATGTCAGTTCAGGCCTGGACACCACAACATCTCCCCAGCCCTGCCCTGAGAGATTCTGATTTAATTCATCAGCAGTATGTCCTGAGAACCAAGGATTTTTAAAGCTTCGCCAGAAGATTCTAATGTACAGCCAAGGTTAAGAACCACTGATTTAGCCAGTAAATGGGGCCAAAGAGGTCCCTGGAAATTATCTCAAATATCCTCTCAAAATGAGAGACTCTTCCTCAGGAATTAGTGGGTAACCAGAGGTCAACTAGAACCAGGAGTAAACCAGGAGTGAACCAGGAGTGAGTAATCAGGAGTAAACTAGAATTAACCAGGAGTGAGTAACCAGGAGTAAACTCAAACTAGGAGTGAACCAGGAGTGGGTAACTGGGAGTGAACTAGAAGCAGGGGCTAAATGGTAGAACCCAGCTCCATGCTCTGGGCTCATGCTGAAGGTAGAATCAGGCATGCCAACAATTGATGCCTCAGTGTCCAAAGGTTCACACAGGAGAAATCAGCTGTCAGTGTCCAAGAGGATCAAGGAAGTGATTTTGAGATGGGTCTTTAAGAATGAGGAGAAATGTTCCAGGTGGTGAAAGGGAATAGCAAATGATCTGTAATGGAGAGAACAGCACGTAAAACATAGCTTTACAGCCAGTGTGGTGTGTTTGGAGAACAGTGCAGTTCCTGGGCTGGAGGATAGCTGTTCTTAGCAGTGACTCCCCTAAATTGAAAAGGCTTTTGTGCTTTTCTCCTCCAAGAACAGGAAAAGCTATAGAGCTAGGAAAACTGACTCTTACTCCCTACCATTCCTGAGGAGAAAAGACCCCCCAGAAATAGAGCGAGAGGTGCAGCTCAGAAGAACCAAAGGCAAGAGTCAGTGGTTTGAGGAAAGAGGAAATGGAGTCCTGGGGAATCAACATGGCCTTGAGATGTCACCCCAAGACACCAGCAGCCCACACATAGTCCTCTGGGGTTTTGCTGGTGACAGCAGTGGAATCCACTTGGAGATTTTGGTGCATGATCTCCAAATAACTAATATTTTTAACTGGCTAATAGCTATTTGTTCATCTACATCCCAATGTTATATTGATAGATTACCAGAATTGCTGATTATCAGGAAGGGCCTCAGGAATGTCCATGGTTCTCCCTTTTGAGCTGTTGTTTAGGAGTTCCTCCTGTCCCCTTTACTGGAATCAGTAGTTTATACCACTTGCATAGCTCCAGCATGTATCGTTATGCTTGATTTGCACCAACTCTTGACTTTCTTCTTCTTCAAGGAACTGCTGAAGGTTTTTGGTTTTGATATAATAATTTTCACTGGCACTTTCTAGCCTATAAATAAGACCCTGGAGGACAATATCCAGCAGTGAACTGTGTGGTGCTCATGAGATATGTCTGGTAGCGTTAAGGAACTGCCCAGGCTCGCACAAAGCAGAAGCCCAGGGTACGTGAGAGATCAGAATGAACACACCAGGAAGAGGACTTGTTGACACCCTTCTCCATGTCAGAAGAAACACAGTTCAAAAACTTTTAGGGAAAGACTTTTAATGATGGAGTTGGGTATAGATACTATGACCCAGATGATTTCTAAATCCTCAAAAATCAAATTGATTGGGGAACAGATTATGTCAATCTAAACGTGAATTTACTAGAGAAAAGAAAGTACTTAACCAGCTATTCAAGAGAATTCTGTAAATAGTAAAAGCCAGAGCCCTCTATTTGGAGACACTTCTGGATATGGCATCAATGATGGGTAGTCCGTTGTATCCAAAAAGCATACATAACGTATTTTTCAAAAAGAACAAAAGGGTATGCAGTTAACTCAGAAGAGGAACGTTCCTTACAAAATTTACTATGCTGCACAGATTGGCCCTGCAGTTAAGAAGAGTGCATTCATTATTCTAGTAGCTTTGAGATACTTTCTCTGACACTGAACCCTTGAACTCTTATTTCTTTCTTTCATTTATTAGTGATGACTCCCTTTGTCTATCCTGTGTTTGATTTGCCTTTTATAAATTGGCAACATCATTTCTTCATGATTCCCCAAAGGTAACTGATGGTAGCTTAAATCTTCATTTGTCGTATATGAAAATTAATGCAGAATTCTGAGTGAGTTTTGAGTAGCTGGAAGAAACAAACATGAGAAAAAAATATAGGTATAATATATATTTATTTAAAGATCCAGCATTTCAGGGCAATCTGAATAGGCCAGGGATTTATAGTGTGGAATATTTCATGGGCCTCTCAAGGATGAAGGAAATTTGTTTTTAAACACTGACTAGTTTAAAGACACCCCCGAGGTGCAAACATTTTGCAACACATGTTTCACAGCCCCTCAGGCTCTGAACTTTTTTCCACAACATTTGTCTTCCAAAACAATTTCAGCATTGTGGAAACAGAATGTTGAATATTTCAGAGCAGCAAGTCTTGGGGGAAATAGCCTGTCTTTAAGGTTAGATAAATAAGTTTAAACTATTTCTGACATTTTATAGGTGTTGCAACAGAGCAAATGTGTTATTTTGAAACACCATAAAGAGCAGTGGTAGGAAGAAATCTGTGTGAATTTCCTCTGGCCTGTTCAGTTCTTTGAAAATGTTTACATGTGTAACGATGCTTCTAGGTGCTGAACAGACCTGTGGGGTAGGAGAGGGAGCTGGAGTTCACTATGGGACTTACGGAGTTTGAGGCGCCTGTGGGACATGTTGTACCAATGGGAGATGTCCAGGAGTCTTGAATTCAAGGGAGAGATTAAGACTGGATAGGTAGATGTGGGAGTTTTCAGCAAAGGAATTATCATTATATTTCCCAAAGTAGATGAAATGGCCCCTGGGACAGTGCGTAGTGAGAAGGAAGGACTTGGTCCTGTACTCTGGTGTGGTCCTGTGCTCTTCATTTCAAACTTCCTATTTCTGACATTTTCTTTTGGAATGTAACTTTGTCAGTTTGTTCTGAGAAGCTTGTGCTGGCATGGCTGTTTGGCCATCTTGGTTGTTTTCATACCTTAGTTTTTCGTCTAGACTCCCATGGTTACAGGGAACAGAGAACTATCTCGAACTGCCTTACGAAAAAATGGAGAAACTATTGGCTAATAAAACTGAAAAGTCCTGGAGTGTAGACACTCTGGACATAATTTTAGACACATCTGGATTCAGGAACTTAAATGATTTAATCAAGAATCCACCCCTTAGCCAGGCACAATGGTGCATACCTATAGTTCCAGTTATTCAGGAGGCTGAGATGGGAGGATCCCTTGAGCCCAGAAGTTTGAGGCTTCTGTATGCTATGATCATGCCTGTTCATAGCCACTGCACTCCAGCCCAATGAGACCCCATCACTAAAAAAAAAAAAAAAAAAAAAAAATCCATCTCTCTCTGGCTCTGTTTTTTTTCTGTGTTTTGAGGTGGTTGGTCGGCAAGGGTTGAGGGAAGACCATGTATGTTAGCAGATCATAAAACATCATAAGCAGTTTATTTTTTGTTCTAAGTGAGATGGAAGCCATTAGAGGATTCTAAACAAAGGAGTGTCATGATCTGAGCTACCTTTTAGAAGAAACACTATGGCTATTGTGTTGAAAATAGACTGTAAAAAATCAGAGAGTAAAAGGAAGGCAAGGGTGGAAATAGGGAGATGAGATAAGTATTCCAGGTGAGCAAAGCCATCCCTAAATTCCCTGCCCTGGACTCCACTTCCCTCTCCAGCTATCGCCTCAGTTCTTGATTTCCGTTTATAGCAAAGTGCCTCAAGAGTAGTTTATACTTGCTGTCTTCAATTTCAGTTCTCTTCATTCTCTCTTGAATCCACTCCAACCAAACATTCTCCATACCATTACCTTCATAGCTATTGTCAAGGTCACCAACAGCTTACCATGTAAGTGTGAATTGCTAACTTCAGTGGTCAGGTTTGTTTGTTTGTTTTTTGAGACAGATTCTCACTCTGTTGCCCAGGCTGGAGTGCAGTGGTATGATCTTGGCTCACTGCAACCTCCACCTCCCGGGTTCAAGCAATTCTCCTGCCTCAGCCTCCCAAGAAGCTGGGATTACAGGCTAAATGTTTTTTGTAGTTTTAGTAGAGACAGGGTTTCACCATGTTACCCAGGTTGGCCTCGAATTCCTGACTGCAGGTGATCTGCCCGCCTCAGCCTCCCAAAATGCTGAGATTACAGGTGTGAGCCACCGCACCAGGCCCCGTGGTGAGTTCTTAGGCCTTACCTTACTTGCTCATTTGACTACAATAGCATTGGACAATTGTTACTCCCTCCTTCTCTGCTTTGAGGAAACCACTTTGTTTTCTACCTACCATAGTATCTGTTCCTTTGTAGCCTCCTTTGTCCCACCTCTTGTCCCTGATCTCTAAGTTGAACTACCCCAGGCCTCAGTCCTCAGACGTTTTCTCTTCTCTACATATACTCTCTCCCTGTTGATCCCATACATGCACAAGGACTCAAATATGACATCTATATGCTGGAAACTGTTAAATTTATATTTTCAGCACAGACCTTTCCCCTAAACTCTAGATTAACATATCCACATGCCTGCTCAGCGTCTCTCCGTGGATATGTAATGGTTATTTCAAACCTAACATGTTCAAAACTACTCTCCTGAGTTCTGCTCCCAAACTTACTTCTCTCATAGTGTCCCTCATCTCAGTGAATGACAAGGCAGTTATTTAATTTGCTTGAGCCACAAATCCTGGAGTCATTTTTTACTTGCTTTCCTCTCTCACACTACCCCACCCCCATGAAATTTTGTCTGCTCTGCCGTCAGAATAGGCCCAGAATCTGACCATCTCTTACCACATTCATTGCTACTGCACTGGTCCAAGTCACCATCATCTCTAGGCTGGATTATCTTGACAGGTTCCTCATTGGTCTCCCTGCCTCTGCCCTTGCCCCCTGCAATCAACACAGCCATCAAAGCAGTCCTTTAGAAACACAAGTCAGCTCATGCCATTCTTCAAAATCTTTGGAATAGAAACCAAAGCCTTACAATGACCTATCAGGCTATGACCTGAGCCCCACCTGCCACTTCTCTGACCTTGTCACCTACTGCTCTTTCCCTGGCTTACATCCCTGCAGCCACATGCTCTTTTGTTTTCCTCCAAAATTGGAGGAATCTATCCTGGACCAGTCTGATGAAGCCTATGGTACTACTTCTGAAATAATATTTTCAAAGGTATAAAATAAAATATACTGCATTTAAAGAAAACCGATTATAATAAAAATATAGGTATCAAAATATTAATAAACCAAATAGGTGATCGAATAATATATGTACTTCATTACTAATGCATTAAATTCAAAATCTAGCATTGGGTCCAATAGTCACTTCCAATTTTTGAAGTAGTGTTGGCATAAAAAATATTTTGAGAGATCTGGTCACACTTGTAATATGATATGAAAATATCTGTGACTTCCATTGGTGAGAGAGTTAAAGATACTGCTACCTTGGTCTGTGGCTTTCATTCATAATTGATAGAAGTGCTACATTTTAACTAGAGTTGGTGAAAAGGTCACCGACTCCTGAATCCTATCTGTGGATCCACGTGAGTCTCATGGTCCCCAGGTTGAGAACCCTGTTTCAGGGCCAAGGTACTTGCTGTTCCCTCTGCCGGAAATGCTCTTCCTGGAGATCTCCACACAGCTTGTTTAGCCTGGCTGAAGGCCTCTGGTAAACCTTGTTTCAATGTAGAATTGACAACACTGCTTACCAGCTTCTTACTGTGGAGGAATAATGAATAAGCCAATGTATCTGAAATTGTTTAGGGTCTTTCACTGTAAGAGGCTTTATGTCTTGAGAAAACCTCACTAATTTGGACTAATTGTAAGAGGCAAGTCTGAATTAATAAACATCCCTGAATTATAAAATGTTTTCAAGTCTATGAATTGCTTTTTTTAAATTTATTTTTTATTATTATTATACTTTAAGTTTTAGGGTACATGTGCACAATGTGCAGGTTAGTTACATATGTATACATGTGCCATGCTGGTGTGCTGTACCCATTAACTCGCCATTTAGCATTAGGTATATCTCCTAATGCTATCCCTCCCCCCTCCCCCCACCCCACAACAGTCCCCAGAGTGTGATGTTCCCCTTCCTGTGTCCATGTGTTCTCATTGTTCAATTCCCATCTATGAGTGAGAACATGCGGTGTTTGGTGTTTTGTCCTTGCGATAGTTTACTGAGAATGATGATTTCCAGTTTCATCCATGTCCCTACAAAGGACATGAACTCATCATTTTTTATGGCTGCATAGTATTCCATGGTGTGTATGTGCCACATTTTCTTAATCCAGTCTATCATTGTTGGACATTTGGGTTGGTTCCAAGTCTTTGCTATTGTCAATAGTGCTGCAATAAACATACGTGTGCATGTGTCTTTATAGCAGCATGATTTATAGTCCTTTGGGTATATACCCAGTAATGGGATGGCTGGTTCAAATGGTATTTCTAGTTCTAGATCCCTGAGGAATCACCACACTGATTTCCACAATGGTTGAACTAGTTTACAGTCCCACCAACAGTGTAAAAGTGTTCCTATTTCTCCACATCCTCTCCAGCACCTGTTGTTTCCTGACTTTTTAATGATTGCCATTCTAACTGGTGTGAGATGGTATCTCACTGTGGTTTTGATTTGCATTTCTCTGATGGCCAGTGATGGTGAGCATTTTTTCATGTGTCTTTCGGCTGCATAAATGTCTTCTTTTGAGAAGTGTCTGTTCATATCCTTTGCCCACTTTTTGATGGGGTTGTTTGTTTTCTTCTTGTAAATTTGTTTGAGTTCATTGTAGATTCTGGATATTAGCCTTTTGTCTGATGAGTAGGTTGCGAAAATTTTCTCCCATATTGTAGGTTGCCTGTTCACTCTGATGGTAGTTTCTTTTGCTGTGCAGAAGCTCTTTAGTTTAATTAGATCCTATTTGTCAATTTTGGCTTTTGTTGCCATTGCTTTTGGTGTTTTAGACATGAAGTCCTTGCCCATGCCTATGCCCTGAATGGTAATGCCTAGGTTTTCTTCTAGGGTTTTTATGGTTTTAGGTCTAATGTTTAAGTCTTTAATCCATCTTGAATTAATTTTTGTATAAGGTGTAAGGAAGGGATCCAGTTTCAGCTTTTTACATATGGTTAGCCAGTTTTCCCAGCACCATTTATTAAATAGGGAATCCTTTCCCCATTGCTTGTTTTTCTCAGGTTTGTCAAAGATCAGATAGTTGTAGATATGCGGCATTATTTCTGATGGCTGTGTTCTGTTCCGTTGATCTATATCTCTGTTTTGGTACCAGTACCATGCTGTTTTGGTTACTGTAGCCTTGTAGTATAGTTTGAAGTCAGGTAGCGTGATGCCTCCAGCTTTGTTCTTTTGGCTTAGGATTGACTTGGCGATGTATGAACTGCTTTTAGAAATGTGCAGTCATTTAAGCGAGAATTACTTAGGGTCTTAAAGGAAACCACTTTAATTTATAAATATCGATTTATACTCACATAACAATTGTGTATATGTTGTGGAGGCCAGTGAAGTATTTGAAGGAATTTCTGAAATGATTTGCACTTTTGCCCTCAAATATGTAAGGAGATTTTTTCTCTTCCTAGCTAGTATAACCCTTCTCTAAACTAACATAGATTCCAAAATAATAGTGTCTGAGTTTATGGGGATTTTACTATACAGTCAGTGCTTTATTATCTTCGCTACTTGGAAGAGAGCGTTGGCATGAATAACCAAAAAAGTCACGCTGATGTATCTTTGGGATAGAATATGGTTTTCTTCTAGTAAATGTCTTCCCTAGTTTATTCATTTATGCATTCAGCAAACATTCACACATCTAATCTTTGCCAGGCCTATACTCATGATCTACTGTGGAGAACTGAGATTAATGCAGTAATAATGCTATAAAAGAATTCTGGTCATAGAGAGTGAATAATAAGAGTGAATTAAATAATATAAGAAAGAATAGATAGATGAATGAATGAATTGATCTCACACATATCTTAGAGCTAAAAGGGACCCCAAGAGAAAATTTAACAAGAAGTTAAATCAAAGATGTTTCTGAGCTCTATTATTAACTTTTTAAAAGTTGGGGATAGGTGATCCAGGTAATACATTCAATCAAAAAACAAGGCACTATACCATGAAAAGTCTGACTCTTGCTCCTGTTCCCATGCTTTCCCACATCTGCACTCTATGTTCCTCCTTGCAGGTATCTTCCCTATCTTTCTCTCCAGTCTACATGAGATACAGCTTCTGTGCTCCAGTGGCATCCAGTAGTTTACCTTTATTGCAGACTCTTATCTCTTTGTATTGCAATTGGCTTTTTTTATGCATGGGCCTACTCTAGATTAAGGTACATGAGGAACTTAGTTCACCATTATATCCTTAGCATTGCCACAGAGTCTTACATAGAGTAGGCACTCCATAAACATTTTTCAAGTGAATGAAATAATGGCAATAGTTGTATTGCATTCTAAAACATAAGATATGTAGCCAAAGCTGTACTCAGAATAAAATTAATAGCTTTAAATGATTTACTTTAAAATAAGCAAATTAAATGTTAAACTCAAAGACTGAGAAATTTTCTTGTAGGCTAGAAATAGAAGGAAATTTATATACCAAAAAAAGCATCATGCTTAAGAAAGAAACATTAGTAATATTCCCATTAAAGATGGAAACAAGACAAATATGCCTGCTGTCTTAGACCACTGGGGCTGCTATAAGAAAAATGCTATAGACTGAGTGGCTTATAAACAACAGAAAATTTATTTCTTACAGTTCTGGAGGATGGGAAGTCCAAGATTAAGCTTTTCATGTTGAAGGAGGTCCAAGATCAAGATGTGGTGGGGAGGGACACAAATATTCAGTCTAACGTACCTGCTATAGTGGTTATTATTCAGCATTGTTCTGGAGACACTAATACAATAAGACAAGAAAAAGAAATCAGAAGTATACATATTGGAAAGGAAGAGAAAATTGTCATTATGTGCAAATGATATAATTATTTACCTTAAAAAACAAGAAAATCAATTAGAAAAACTATTCAAAATAATAAAGTTCAGTAAGATGACTAGAAACAAGATAAATATGCAGATGCTTATAGCTTTCCTAAGTGTTGGCAATAAACAACTACAAAATACATTTTTAAAAATCTTGTTTACTGCAACAACAAAAAACTATAACATGCATAGGAATAAATATATTAAGAGATGTATAACATCTACCTATATTGTGGTTAAGAAAGGTTCTGAATCAAATTGTATTGGTATAAATCTCAGCTCCAACGTTTAATAGGTGTGACCTTTCAGAAAGCTTAAACTTTCTGTATGTGTATATGTGTAGAAGAAAATGCTAAAAAAGATATATGCACATGTGATTAGCATTCCTTCAGCTACTTAGGGCTAGCCTAGTTTTTATAACAAAATTTAAAACAAATCTCTCGGTGTATTGGTTTTCTATTGCTGCTGTAACAAATTAACACAAACTTAGAAGCTTAAAACAATACCCATATATTATGTCATCTATGTTGTGTAGGTCATCTTTGCACAGAATTGCTGAACTGAGTGTTACACTTAAGAGTATCTAAGGCCAAGATCAAGGTGGTGACATGGCTGCATTCCTTTCTGGAGGCTCTGGGAATAAATCTGCTTCCAAGCTTCTTTAGGTTATTGGCTGAATCCCTTATCATTTTAGAACTGAAGTTCCCATTTTCTTGATAGCTGTCAGCTGAATGCCACTCTCAGCTTTTAGAGGCCACCTGCACTCCCCAGCGCAGGGCCCTTTTATCTTTTAAACTAGCAATGGTGGGTTATGTTGCTCTCACACTTTGAATCTCTCTGAACTCTTCTTCTGCCTCATCTCTCCTACTTTCTCTTTCGCCATATGTTCCTGATAGCTTCTTTCCTTCTCTTCTGATTTTAAGGACTTATAGAATTACAATGGGCCCACCCAGATGTCTCCCCATTTTAAGGCCGACTGATTAGTAACCTTAATTACATCTGCAAATTCCTTCACACCAGTGCCTAGATTGACATTTGATTGAGTAATCAAAGGATGAGAATCTTGGGGCAATGTCTTTAGAATTCTGCCTACCATACTTGGATCATACAAAGCCACAGGATTAAGGACAAAAAGCCCCAAGGGCAACCATCTCAGACTCCAATTTTAAAAACTTCAAATAGTATATCTGAACATAATGAAGTTCCTACTCTTCTTTCAGATTCCTTTTACAGACGACACAGTTGAAATCTAAAGTGCTTTGCCCAAGGCTACAGAACTAATAACTTTTGAGAAGGAGAACAAAGCCTTACCCCAACCCAGCTAAGATAGTGCTCCCCCTATGCATTTCCACCTCCTCTTTGAATAGAAATTTAGTCTTTTTTTTCACCTTGAGTTTTCAGGCAATACTTCAGTGCCAATATCAGTCTTAGGTTTCTACAAGTAAACTTAAGCATTTCTAGATCAACAGTTTCCTCCAAAGCCACACAATGACTTCCTTAAGAGACCTGAATAATCAGCTTGATGTAATGGACAGAACTGGACCTGAAATCAAAAGGCTTACCAGGTTCCTCAATTGTGAGATACAGCTAACAATGACTGCCTCCCAGGAAACAGGAATAACAATGAGAACTCAAGTATCACCATGTTCATGAAGCATGCATTTTGCCTATTGTAAGGTGTGTTGCACATGTCATGATAATAGTGGTGGCATCTTTTTTTTTAAGTCAGAAAGCCATACCATGGCTTCTCCATTCTCACTAGCCAGAGCACTGCAAGAGGAGAAAACATCCCCCAAAACAGTTGCCTAAAGCAATCTTGGCATCATCTGAAGCTATTCCCGCTCTTAAGAACCAGATGAGGTCAGGTGCAGTGGGAGGCTGAGGCGGAGGATCGCTTGAGCCCAGGAGTTCAAGACCACCCTGAGGAACATGGTGAAACCCTGTCTTTACAAAAATTACAAAAATTAGCTGGGTGTGATGGCTTGCACCTGTAGTCCCAGCTACTTGGAGGCTGAGGAAGGGAGCGTCACTTGAGCCCAGGAGGTTGCAGTGAGCCAAGATTGTGCCACTGCACTCCAGCCTAGGTGACAGAGGGAGCCTCCATCTCAAAAAGAAAAAAAAAGAAAAAAGGAAGAAGAAGAACCAAATGAAATTTCTCTATTCCTCTGAATCTTAAATTCCAAAGCCCAGCAAAATGCTAAGACTTCTCAAGACTTGGGGAAAGAAATTCTTTCAATTCCTCATGTTCCCCTCTGTGTCCAGGCTCCTGCAATGTTGCTTACAGTCCCTGCATCTCACTGCATTGACCCAGAATTGAAACTCAGCACTTACTTTTGCTCCCTGAAGTTATCCTCTTTTACAAAGAATTAATGAACTCTGTTTCCCTGGATGTTGTATATTCTTCCTGAGGGAGGAATGTTTCATTGCATATGCACAGCAAACAACTTAAAGACCTCTAGGAGATATTTATGTTTTCCAGAGACTTCCTTGTGACAACCTACCCCTGGGAATTTCTCACTGTGTCTCTGCCTCCACATTCCCCCAGCTTCACCAACTCCCTCTTTCCAACCACACTCCCACTACCCTACCCACCTTCAAAATTCTCTCCCTTCCCAATACAGAGCAATCCTACTCTCCTTGGTTTCCATTCCATAACTTATATGTGTAAACCAGTCACATGCCCCGTAGACCAAAGCCCTTTGCTTTAAGAGGATCCTCCATCTGCCATAGAATAGCTTGAGAAATAGAAATAGCCATTTTTCCTATTATATATGATTAAACCCATATGCTGACTTATGGTCAAAACAGTGAATGGTATTTGTCAAGTGGTTCTGTGGCCCTGTTCTTAAAGGAATTGCCTTTGTCATATTTGTTTTTGTTCCAAAGGTGTCCCTCAGCCTAATATAACTTGGTTGAAGAGAGGAGGATCTCTGAGTGGCAATGTTTCCTTGCTTTTCAATGGATCCCTGTTGTTGCAGAATGTTTCCCTTGAAAATGAAGGAACCTACGTCTGCACAGCTACCAATGCTCTCGGAAAGGCAGTGGCAATGTCTGCACTCCACTTGCTGGGTAAGTGTCAAATTCTTATTGCTCCTTAAGTGCCTCCTGTAATATGCACAAAGTAGGCCCCAGTTTTGTTGATTTTGGAGTTGAGGAGTGAACAAGATGGACATCAGATGGTTTTAACCATTGCTACCACTGCCTGCTTAGAAACGAGCACTAAATTCTAACACCCTATTTTACCACCCTGTATTCCCAGCACCTAACACAGATGTTAGTGTTTGTGTGTGTGATTTTTTTTTTAAACAGAGTCTCGCTCTGTCACCAGGCTGGAGTGCAGTGGCACGATCTCGGCTCACTGCAACCTCCGCCTCCTAGGTTCAAGTGATTCTCCTGCCTCAGCCTATTAAGTAGCTGGGACTATAGGCGCGCACCACCACGCCCAGCTAATTTTTGTATTTTTAGTAGAGACAGGGTTTCACCATGTTGGCCAGGATGGTCTCAATCTCTTGACCTCGTGATCTTGGCCTCCCAAAGTGCTGGGGTTACAGGCATGAACCACCGCGCCCAGCCAGATGTTAGTGTTAAGTAATGGTTTCATGAAGGAATGAAATTGAACCATTGGCAAAATTAGTATAAGAGTATAGAGTCCATTGCTAAACCAAGAGGAGAAAACATGAAAGAGATTTCTCCAAAGCTTTTCTTGTGGGCAGTTAGAGGAGCCCAGAGATATAAAGAGACAGGGGGTGCCAATGCAGGGAGTTGGAATAGCTGTCACGCACAAAGCATTTTGATGCGCATTAATTCTTGTGATACTTATGATAGCACAGTGTTGTGGGTGGTATTTTTAAATCTCATTATATTTATGAGGAGCCTTGGGCTCATAAAGAGTTTGGACTAGTGCCCAAATATGTGTAGTCTGCTCTTTTGGTGCTCTCCCTGCTACCCCTCATGGACTGTTAGTACTAACAAAGGCAGTGGTGTGCCACCATGTGGCTCTTTCCAAAAAGCCTCTGTGTGATCTTCCAAAATCTTGGAATGGAAGAGTTGCAACAGATTGGCTACGCTAACCCTGTCTGGTTCTTGAATGATTTATCCATGCTCCCTGAGAAACCCCAGCCTTGTTTCTTTCTTCTGCCCATCTCCACTCATGAATCTGCATGCTTGTCTCACTCCTACGTGGCATACCGCTTCTCTCAGGAATCCCCTCAAGCCAAGCAGCTCATGACTTTGGTAACTTGATGGAGAGATCAAATCATGGCATTCCTCCACCATCCTCTGCTCTTATGTGCAAGCTTCACAACCTTCCTAAAAGCCCATACTCCTCACCATGCAAGCCTAGGGAACACTGCCCATTCTCTTGCTCCCAGCATTCCTCTTGAGAGGCAGAGCTCTATCCAACCAATCTGCTTCCTCCAGTCCCTTTTGGAATTCTGTTGAATACATTTTTTTTCATCTTGCAATTAGGCTAGAAACCCTGGAAACATGCAGAGATGCCACATGCTAGCACAGTGAGTAACTCTAAACTCCTATAACACCCCACACATCCATATTCACACACACCTCCCAGACCTGTGGTCATGAGCTTGAGTATCCAGGAGCACAGTATTATTATAGAGGACTCATTTCCTAATAGCTGTCTTTAAGAACACCCAAGCTGGACCAATAATTAGATAATGTCTAACTGGTAAAAAGTGCTACTTTTTTTTTCCTCAGAACGAAGATGGCCAGAGAGTAGAATCATATTTCCGCAAGGACATAAAAAGTACGTTCTCCAGGCAACCAACACTAGAACCGACAGCAATGACCCAACAGGAGAACCCCTGCCTCAAGGTCTGGGATTTTGACCTTTTCAGATTTGCTATGTGTGAGGCATGTGTAAGGAAAAGGATTTAGCTAAAAGACCATCTGTGTTTTTCACTTTGCAATATGTAAAATTATTTCTAGGCATTTGGCCAGCCTTTTTCTTGACCCTCAGTCTTTAGTGGTTCAACTTATTCTTTCCATATTGAAACACTTTTTAGAAAAATCCACTCCTGAGGAAGCCTACAGAGCTCATATCTCAAATGTGCACCATTATTTGTGATAATATAGATATTGATTTCCAGTTTCAAAACTATTGCCAATTTGGTAAATATTAATAGATATTAATAGTCTGCTATGAGTATTGGAATTGATTTTTTAATTGTTCTTTTTTCAAGACATAGTTTTCCATGCACACCAACTTTGTTATGCATCAGTGCTTAATCAGGAGAAGCTAATCGAAGGATTACAAGCTTGTAAAACTGCAGAAGGCCAAGGGATCAAGGTAGAGTTAAGAAAATCAGAAATGCTAGAATCACAGGAAACCATTACTGGTTATCTCAGCTCCTTGTAGCTCAAAAATGGGTAAATCACAGAAGGACACAAAGAAACTCTTTTTTAAATTATTTTTTTATTTTATTTTATTTATTTTGTTTATTTATTTGTTTATTTTGAGACAGAATCTCGCTCTGCTGCCCAGGCTGGAGTGCAGTGGCGTGATCTCAGCTCACTGCAAGCTCCGCCTCTCAGGTTCATGCCATTCTCCTGCCTCAGCCTCCCAAGTGGCTGGGACTACAGGCGCCCGCCACCACGCCTGGCTAATTTTTTGTATTTTTAGTGGAGACGAGGTTTCACCATGTTAGCCAGGATGATCTCGATCTCCTGACCTCGTGATCCGCCCACCTCAGCCTCCCAAAGTGCTAGGATTACAGGCGCGAGCCACTGCGCCCGGCCACAAAGAAACTCCTTTTAAACCTCATGTTGTACTCTGTCTATTTTATAGGAACAATAATGGCCACGTCATTTTCACCTTTTAAATCTTGAGCAATGCCTCTCATTTGCATAATGTATCATGCAGAATATAACTCTACCGGTAGGGATTTTAAGAAATGTAGTTTCTAGGCTTTCACCTCCTGAGACGCAAGCGAGAGCACAGAAGGGGAAAATAGTGTTGAGCTGCCAATCAGCAATCCATCACGTTACTTATGACACCATTCTCTTATGGTATTTGTATGATACATTTCTTCTCCTCTTTTAGACATAATACTAACATTATTGTATACCCAAATATCCATTCATTGGACATTCAACAAATATTTGCCCAGTGCTTACTCTTCCCAGGTCTGGGGATGCAGATGACCTCCTCCTTGAGAAGCTCACAGTCTGAAGAGGGAGGCAGTCATGTAAACAGATACTGTAAAGCACTGTGACAAGTTCCATAATAAAAAGATGACCAAAGTACAATGGTAGCACTGAGGAAGGGGCCCCACCTCTCTCTAGAGAAGTCAACTGAGTTTTCATGTAGGTCATTATGTTTGTTCTGGGAAGAGGAAGGAGGAAATTCCAGTCAGAGAAACCATGGTGTGTTGCATGTGACATGGAACATGAAGACCAAAAGAACTGCCTAAAATAAATTAATGAAAAACAAAAAGGATATGGGTGAGGCTGAAGCTATTGGTGAAGGTGAAGCCTTTGGAATAGTCAAACTCTTGGTTTATTGGGACTACTTGCATTGTTCTGCCACCTCCTACATGCACACACACAAACACATACCCAAATATACAATCACACACACACACATTGTGGAATGTCCCAGCCCTTCAAAGGATCCTTAGCTTAGCATTTCAAAGAGACTACTTTATTAATTTAACAAATATTGGTTGCATGGCTAATATTTCACATACCCTGTCCTAGTGTTGAACAGGGTAGTGTTTATGGTCTTGACATTCCAGTAGGAAAGATGCACAAGAAACCAGTAAACAAATAAGTATTTAAGATATTTCTCAGTAGTAAGGGCTATGAGATACACAGTGATAGGAGGAAGCCACTTTAGTGAAGACAGTCGGGATGGGCCTTCTAAGAGGTTATATTTGAGCCCAGACCTAACGGATGAGGTGAAACCATTTGTGCAGAAAAATGAGAAAGAAGTGAAGACCATAAAATTGGAATAAGGTTAATGTGGCCTCAGAATGGAAATAAGATTCATATGACTAGGGTACAGTTGAGGGAGAGGGAGAGGGATATGAGATGAGGTTGGAGAGTGGCTGAGAACCAAATCATTCAGAGCTTTGAGGTCCAAGGTAAAGACTCAAGAGTTTACTCCTAAAACATGGGAGGTCATTGAGGAGTCTTATATGGTAGTGATATGGCATGATCTGCTTTTCAAATGCATTTGTGTCAAAAAGCACTAAGTAGAAAACAAAAACAAGTTATCAAATTGGACGGACCGCATCAAAATTTTAAAGATCTCCTCATCAAAGACACCAATAAGAATAATGAATACATAAGCCATAGACTGGGAAAAATATTGGCAGAACATATGTCTGATGAAGAACTTATGTCTAGAATATATAAAGAACTCCTACAAGTTAACAATGAATATCTCCTACCACACACACACACACACACACACACACACACACAGTGGGCAACAGACTTGAACAGACATTTCACAAAAGATGATATATAGATGGCATCAGGGAAATGGAAATTAAAACCTCAGTGACATACAATTTCATACCCAGTAGAGTAGCTAAAAACAAAAAGACTGACAATGCCAAATTTTGGCAAGAGTATGAAGCAACTGAAACTCTCATGCATTGCTTAGTGTGTAAAATGTTTAGACCACTTTGGAAGACTATTTAGCAGCTCCTAAAATAGTTAAGCACACACCTACCCTCGACCTAGCAGTTTCACTCACAGGTATTTACCTGAAAAAAAAATGTTCACAAAAAGCTTTGTTCACAAATGTTCAACTTATTGATAATAGTCATTGACAGGAGAATAGATTAAAAACTATGGTATATTTATACAATGGGAACATTATTCAGCAATAGAAGAAATGAAATGAACTGCTGACATGCACAATGATATGAGTGAATCTCAAAAACATTATGCTAAGCAACGTAAGAAACCAAAGGCCGGGCGCAGTGGCTCACGCCTGTAATCCCAGCACTTCAGGAGGCTGAAGAGGGTGGATCACGAGGTCAGGGGTTTGAGACCAGCCTGGCCAACATGATGAAACCCCATCTCTACTGAAAATACAAAAATTAGCCGGGCGCGGTGGTGCACACCTGTAATCCCAGCTTCTTGGGAGGCTGAGGCAGGAGAATCGCTTGAACCTGGGGAGGCAGAGGCTGCACTGAGCCGAGATCATGCCACCGCACTCCAGCCTGGGTGACAGAGTGAGACTCTGTCTCAAAAAAAAAAAAGAAACCAAATACACAAGAGTACGTATTATATGAAGTCCAAGAATAAGTAAAACTAATGTATACTGATAGAAATGGACAAACTGCTGCCTGGGAGGGGAGAGCAATCGATTGGAAAGAGGCAAGAGGGGGATGATGAAAATATTACATCCCTTGCTTTGGATCATGGTTACGTAAGTGCTTACAATTGTGAAACCTTGTAAAACTGCACACCTGAGATATAATCACTTTATTGTATATGAATTATACCTCAATAAAAAAAACCACACATTTTAAAAGAAATGCACATGTCCTGCCTTGAACTGCCAAGGTATCTTTGTGAAATGTGGCATAATAGAGTCAGACACACTTGGGATCCAGTCCAGCTAACAGGTGACAGACCTCGGGCAAGTTACTCAGTTTCATTCAGTTTCTGCCTCTGCAAATAAAAATATCAACTTCACAAGATGATCTTGAAAATTAAATGAAAAATTGATTATAAAGTGTCTAACTCAGTACCTGTCACCTGGGAGGTTCTCAGTAAACATATCTACTTTTAAAAAATTATTTTTAAATAAACTGTAATCCTGAGTGTCCAACTAAAAATATATTTTACATTTTTGCTTTGCAAATGATGCCATGTGCAATTTAAAACGAACTTCAAAAATCAGAAGGAAAAACTGGAAAACAAGTGAAAGAAATCACTCTGCTATGTGAGAGAGCCTACGGACACAGCTGGTAGCTATTAATTATTTGCGATTATTACAGGAAAATCTGGCACCTTCTGTGATCACACACAAATCCATCATCATCATGTCCTACCTCATCTTTTGCTGAGTGTCAGCAGGGAAGGGAAAGGCTGTTTGGAATAGGGACTAAAATTTTTAAAAAGCTGGGATTACTGGAGGTGGTCGGCTTCTACTCTTGTAAAGGAAACTCCTACATTTATCTCTTCAGATGTCTCTGTGACAAATTATTTATGCAGTTACAGGATCAATCTGAAGTTTAGATTAAGAATTAATGGAAAAATAGGAACAGAACTCAAATGCATCTTTAACCTTACTGCTTAATCCCTAGTCCCTGTTCCTCCTGCTAAATCATCTTTCGTTTCTCTGCCTGATCCGCTTTTGAGAAATTGAACCCGTTAGGGCATCCCCTAGAGAGGCCCTCCTCTCTTGTCCTGTTGGCTGTGGTTAGAGAACGCTGAGGAGGCAGCCCACTGCTGAGAGTGCCTCCTCTCTCTCTGGGATTTTTCTGGCAGACCCAGCTGGCTGATGATAGTCCCTCTCCAGGCTGTGGTCCAAGGACCCCATTCTGGCCGCCATTCTCACCAGTTATTACAGTAAATTAGTTGAGGGAAAAGAAGATTTAGAGGACTCCCTTGCACTATGAGATGGCTTTCTCTCCATATGCTACTTAAAGAACCAGACTTAAAGAACCAAAAAACATCTCATGGTGGTTTTTGGCCATGTCCTCTCCAGCTCGTCATCATTTCTCTTTTGGGGCTGTCATGATATTTTGTTTTCTTTCCGCAGAGCCTTTTTGGGAGCCTGGTAACTGGTCACATTGTTCTGCCACCTGTGGTCATTTGGGAGCCCGCATTCAGAGACCCCAGTGTGTGATGGCCAATGGGCAGGAAGTGAGTGAGGCCCTGTGTGATCACCTCCAGAAGCCACTGGCTGGGTTTGAGCCCTGTAACATCCAGGACTGCCCAGCGAGGTAAGTGAAGTCACTCTTTGTATCTCATCAACACCAAGTTTTTGTTTGTTTTGAAAGGTGCAGTAATTTGGACACAATAATTCAATAGCTAAGTTTTTTTTTATCACTTACTGTATACTAGGCATCCTGCTAAGTGCCTTACATGGATCACAGTGGCCTGTGAGGTAGATGTTGTTAATTTTCTGTTTCATAGATGGGGAAACTCCCCTAGGCCATACAGTTATAAGGACCAGAATTCAAATTGAGATAGTCTGATTTTAGAGCCCCTGCTCTCAATCACTACCCAAACCTGCTTCCTGCACACACAGTCCTATCAGTTCTTTAAGACTTTAGTGAGGCTAATTTCTTGGGTTTACTTAGGAGATAATTCAGTGGGCCAGAATCACCAGAGGCACTAGTTAAAAACACAGTTCTCTAGACTTGACCCTGGAGGTAAAACCATTAATAAGCTTTCTAAGCAATAGGTAATACAAATCAGTAATTTTTAAATGTCCAAAATCAAATTCATGGCCTCCAGCAAACTTACTCCATCCCCAGTATTTCAGATCTTGATGACTACATCCTAGACGCCCCTCTTTCTCTCACTTCCATCCATTCTTGTCCATTTCCACTGTTACCACTAAAGTCCAAGCCGTCATTGTTTCTTACATGGACTACTCCAGGAGTCTCCTGGTTCTTATTTCCCTCCCTGGAGTACTTTGTCCACTCTCTAAGAATAAAGATATTTGAAACAAATTCATCATGATGGTTCTCTTAGTTTCATTAGGTTTCTACCTCTGCAAATAAAAATATCGACTTCAAAAGATGATCTTGAAAATTAAATGAAAAATTGATTATAAAGTGTCTAACTCAGTACCTGTCACGTGGGAGGTTCTCAGTAAACATATCTACTTTTAAAAAATTATTTTTAAATAAACTGTAATCCTGAGTGTCCAACTAAAAATATATTTTACATTTTTGCTTTGCAAATGATGCCATGTGCAATTTACACATTTATTTTAGGACAAAGGCCAAAATTCCCAGCACTGGGATTGTGACTATCTTGTACATCTTTTTACCTCATGTTTGAAATAGTGCCTAGCAATAGTAGGTGCTCAGTAAATATTTGCTGACTGACTGAGTAAATGAGTGGAAGAATTGAAGTCCCTTCATATTTGGGCCTTGGGCTATCTCTTTTATTGCTTGTCTCTCCCACACTGGTTATTTGATCTCCTTCCATGCTGGTCTTTTTTTGGTCCCTTAGATATACTATTGTGTTTCCTGACTCCGAGGCTTTGCACATACTTCTCCCTCTGCCTAGGACACTGTCCCCTCTCTCTTTACTTAATCATTTCTGTTCATCTATATATACCTCAATACATGTTCAGGGAAACCATCCCTGAACTTGGCCCTCCAAAGTAAATCACGCCTTATGCTGTATGATTTTTATATGTCCTTATCATTCTTCATAATTCTTACCACAGTTGTCTGTTTTGCTCTCCCACTAGACCGTAAATTCTACGGGGAGTAAATCCGCAGGTGTTTTGCTCAATAATTTATTCCTAGCACTTAGCACAATGTCTGCTCCATCATATACTCCCTATAAATATTTATGAACTCATAAATGAATGATTACAACACAGACCCTAGCAGATAGTTGACCAAATAGTACCAAAATCCATAGTAAAAACAATTAACAAATAAAAAAGCATTTGTTGAGTACAAACCAATGAAGAAGATACTAACATCTTACTGATGAGAAACTGGAGAAATGTTTAATGTTATATAGCTCACTGCCCTTGGGCAGATGTCCACACTAGATCCAGTCTCTAAGAGTGCCTTGGAGGAGAGTGGGAGGCAGGGTCACAGTGTAAAGCAAAATAGGTGTCTTTGGACATGTTCTTAGGAGGGCTATCAATATTGCAGGCACCCTAACCGATAGGTCTTCCAGTACCCTTTGTAATTCTCAAAAGGGAGATCTCATGTTAAGGTCATCTGTCAGAAAGCAGCAAACTCATGCTTCAGTAACTTGGAGTAACATGATTGAGAAAGCTGTTTTATGGCATTTCTTGATTTTCAAAACGTGGAGAGAATCCACATTGGGAAATATGTCAGCAGTCTTGTTTCTCAAATATTCTAAAATCTTTGCACACTCCTAGGATAAATAGTCCCACACTTTCATACCTAGCAGAGACCATAGAGATCATCTAATCCCAGATCCCTCTACATCAAGGCTTCTCATCATTTCTGTGCTGAGGCTCCCTCTGGTGGTTTGGAGAAGCCTGTGGCTACCGTCTCAGAGCAAGGTTTTTAAATATGTAAAATAAAATACATTTGATTACAATGGAAACCAATTATATTGAAGTTCATTTAGTGAAATATTTTTAAAGATCTGATATATTGCCGGGTGCGGTGGCTCACGCCAGTAATCTTAGCACTTTGGGAGGCCAAGGCGGGCGGATCACGAGGTCAGGAGATCAAGAACATCTTGGCTAACATGGTGAAACCCCATCTCTACTAAAAATACAAAAAAATTAGCCAGCCATGGTGGTGGACGCCTGTAGTCCCACCTACTCGGGAGGCTGAGGCAGGAGAATGATGTGAACCCGGGAGGCAACGGTTGCAGCGAGCCGAGATCACACCACTGCACTCAGCCTGGGCGACAGAATGAGACTCCGTCTCAAAACAAACAAACAAACAAAAAAGATCTGATATAGATGTACTTCTCTATCAACACAAAAAATAACAAGATATAGTTGTGCTTTAATTTTAATATGGTGATGAATATAAATGATATTTTGAGATACTTGTCGTAATGTGTAAATAGCTATGATTTCTATTGGTAACAAAATCACAGGTATTATTAATGCTACTGTACTTGTGGCCTATGTTTCTATAATTGAAGGAAATATTAAATTTCAGTTAGAGCTTAGTGACAATGAAGACGGAATTCTTTTTCCATCCAAGTATGTGGTTTCCTTGGATAACCGTGGACATCAGGTTAGAAACCCCTGCTCTGCAGTCTCGCAACAGCATCTTTGTCCCAACAGACAAAGCACTCAATATCTCAAAGGTGTCCAGCTCCAAGTTCAGTCTCCTATAATCATTAAAGCATGAACTTTAGAGTCAGATAAATCTAGAATCCAATCCCAGCTCTGCTGGCAGGTTAGTCATGTGGTCATAGCTAAGTTATTCAATTCAGTGGACATCAGTTTCTTTTCTACAAGAATGGGAATAACATGAGAATTATACAAGCTAACATGTAAGTATCTTGCAGGGTGAACAACACTTAGATGCTGGAAATATATTTTCTTCATTTTAGTTTCAGTGAGTTGAACTCCACCTTTTGGAAATTTCCTCCTAAATTTGCCCCAGCTTTACCCTCTAGGGCCACACAAGTAACAGCTCATCATAAACCTGAAGACAGCTGTACCCCATTCCTAAAGTAGTCATCTCTACATGATGACACTGTTGCTCCCGAGTTAAAGAAGGTCTGAGAAAAAGGCTGGGAGTCATCTATGCTGCTTCCCATTCCCATAGCGACATGTGACAGCCTAAGACAGCCGTGGTGTTGGGATCAGCTTTTTCCTTTGATGAGACGCCCCCTCTAAGGTCTGGCATACCAGTCCTTACTAAAGTCCTGTAGTTTTTGTTCCTAGGTGGTTCACAAGTGTGTGGTCACAGTGCTCTGTGTCTTGTGGTGAAGGATACCACAGTCGGCAGGTGACGTGCAAGCGGACAAAAGCCAATGGAACTGTGCAGGTGGTGTCTCCAAGAGCATGTGCCCCTAAAGACCGGCCTCTGGGAAGAAAACCATGTTTTGGTTATCCATGTGTTCAGTGGGAACCAGGGAACCAGGTAAAGCTAACACATCTAGTGTGTGGACAGCACTATCTGTCCACACAGATAGTGTGATAATAATCACAAGGTGATATTAATCACCTTGTTTCCAATAAACTACTTTTGGGGCAGGGGGGCAGGAATCTGACTGGTCTCTGAAATGAATGTATGTCTTTGACCTCAAGGTTTACATTTAGAAATCATAGTATCTCTGTCTTCCAGTACAAAAGTGAACCAAGTTTGGGTTCTTTGAATGCAGTGATGCCATAACAGAAGCTCCAAGGTAGACCAGTTTAGGGCAGTAAGAATAAAAGCAGCCTTCAGGAAAATGAGGCGGGGAACATTAGTGGTATCTGCACAAAAGCCTCAGAATCTTCATCCCAAATGCCACCTTTAATAATGTTATAATAAAAATACTTAGGAAAAAGTTTAATGTGTAGGAACCCATAAATAAAAATATAACACCTTATTGAAACACATAAAAGTTGAGCAAATAAAAGACTTATTATACTCCTGAATGGAAAATCTCAGTACTATGAAGATGTCGATTTCCTTAAATGAATATATGCATGTAATACAATTCCTATTAACATCATAGTAGAACTTTTTTTGTGGAATTAAAGATAATTCTGGCATTCACATGGGAGATAATATGACAATAAAGACATAAATTTTTATTTTAAAAAAGTATTGGAGGTATAGAGAGACTTTCCTCATCCTATGTCAGAGCATGATGCAAAACTGTCATGAGTAAAATAGTACAGCATTAGTGCGGAAGAGACACAGGTTATGATGTATAATCAGAGCTCAGAAACGGACCAGATTGACTTTAACATTTAAAGGCAGTTAATCATAGGAGAAAACATTGTTTTAAAAATAAAAGATATAAAACTACAAAATATTTTTCAAGAAACTAAAGAAGATCTAAATAAATGGAAAGCTGTAAGACTTATTATTACTAGTAACACAATACTCTCGAAATTTATCTACAAATTCAATGTGATCACTATCAAAATTTCATCTGGTTTCTTTGCAGACGTTGACAGTCTGATCCTAAAATTCATGTGGAAATAGAAGAGACACAGAATAACCAAAACAATTTTGAAAAGGAACAAAGTTGCTGGACTCAGACTTCCTGATTTCAAAACTTACCAAAAAGCTATAGTAATCAAGATAGTATGGTACTGACACAGGATGGACATATAGATCAATGAAATTGAATTGAGTCCAGAGATAAACCCATATATATATATATAAAATCAACTGATTTTCTGTAAGGTTGAGAAACCATTCAATGGGGGAAGAATAGTCTTTTAAACAAGTGATGCAGGACAACCAAAAAAGGAAGTTGGACCCTTTACACCACATACGAAAAAATAAAATGAATCAGAGAACTAAATTTAAGAGCTCAATCTATAAAACTATTGGAAAAAAATATAGGTGTAAATTTTCATGGCTTGGATTAGGAAATGGCTTCTTAGATATAACAACAAAAGCATAAGCAACAACAACAAAAATAGATAAATTGGACTGCATCAAAATTAAAAACTTTTGTGCTGCAAAGGAAACCATCAAGAAAGTAAACAGACAACCTAGAGAATGGGAGAAAATGCTTAAAAACTGCATGTCAAAAAGGAGCTTATCTCTAAAATATGTAAAGAATACTTACAACTCAATAATAAAAACACAAATAAACTATTAGCAAGATATACAAATGGCCAATAAGCACATGAAGAGATGCTTTCCATTAGTCATTAAAAAATGCAAGTCAAAACCACAATAAGATACAATTTTTGGCTCACTGGGATGGCATTAGTCAAAGAGATAGTGACAAATGTTGGTGAGGATGTGGAGAAATTGGAACCTTCATGCTGCTGATGGGAATGTAAAATGGTACAGACACTTTAGAAAACGCCCTAGCAGTTCCTCAAAATGTTAGATTAGATCTATTATATGACCCAGAAATTCCACCCCTAGGTATGTATCCGAAAGAAATGAAACATTCAGGATCTACATCCTAGGGCAAAAAAATACAAATAAGAAATGGAGGCCAGGCGCGGTGGCTAACACCTGTAATCCCAGCACTATGGGAGGCCAAGGCGGGCGGATCATGAGGTCATCCTGGCTAACACGGTGAAACCCCATCTCTACTAAAAGTACAAAAAATTAGCCAGTCGTGGTGGCGTGCGCCTGTAGTCCCAGCTGCTCAGGAGGCTGAGGCAGGAGAATGGCGTGAACCCGGGAGGCAGGGCTCACAGTGAGCTGAGACCATGCCACTGCACTCCAGCCTGGGCAACAGAGCGAGATTCCATCTCAAAAAAGAAAAAGAAATGGAACATATGTCCACACAAAAACTTGTACATGAATATTTGTTGAAGAATTATTAATAATAACCACAATGTCATTAAGTAGAAACAACCCAAATAACAACACCCCATAATAATAAAAAAGGGAAACAACTGGTGAGTAGATGTGCTGTGGTATGCTTGCACAATTGAATATTTGACCATCAAAAGGAATGAAGGACTGATATATGCTACAATAGGGCTAAACCTTGAAAACATTATGGTAATTGAAGGAAGACAGATGCAAAGGACCACTCTGCATGGTACCATTTATACAAAGTGTTCAGAACAGGGAAATTTGTAGAGACAAAAGGTAGACTAATGGTTGCCGAGGCCTGGGGAAAGAAGCAATCGGAGGAATTAGGAGTGACTGTTAAAGGTATGGGGTTTCTTTTGGGGATGATGATCATGTTCTAAAATTGATTATGGTAAAGGTTATACAACTCTAAATTCCGTTAACATTTGATGGCAAATTGCATAGTTTGTAAATTGTATCTCAATAAAGTGGTTAGCCAAAAACAGAAAAAAGGCAGTATAAGACAAATTGGCTAGCTAATGTAAGAAAAATAAAATCAGAGCACAGACTCAGAACATACACCAAAATAAATTCTAACTTGATTAAAGAGCTAAGTGTAAAAGTAAGTAAATGCAAGTAGAACTATTATGTCAGTAAAGACCTTTTTAAGCATAAAATAAATTATAAGGACAAATTAATAGGCATTATTATAAATAAGTAAAAATTTTAAGAACTGAATGTCAAAAT
Organism: Pongo pygmaeus; assembly: GCF_028885625.2. NCBI lineage: Eukaryota > Metazoa > Chordata > Mammalia > Primates > Hominidae > Pongo > Pongo pygmaeus. The sequence continues at coordinate 88,604,076 of NC_072389.2, read as the reverse complement.
TTTAAAATTTTTTTCCTGTAATTGAACTCACCTTAGAACAAAAGTCTTCATTTTTGCTCACGGCAGAAAAACCAAAACTTGGCAGACATTTATGGTTTTAAGCATAGTCATTTCCGGACTTAAGCCCAATTGATTCAAGATTTGCCCTGTCATTTTTTTCCTTCTCCCCAGAGGTGGTCTAAGTTTTGTGGGAGAAAGGAGGGTGATATGGTTAGGCTTTGTGTCCCCACCCAGATCTCATCTTGAATTATAATCCCCATAATCCTCAAAATCCCCACATGTCAAGGGAGAGACCAGGTGGAGGTAATTGAGTCATGGGGGCAGTCTCCCCCATGCTGTTCTTGTGATAGTGAGTGAGTTCTCACAAGATCTGATGGTTTTATAAGGGGCTTTTCCCCCTTCGGCACTTCTCCTTCCTGCTGCCTTGTGAAGAAAGTGCCTTGCTTCCTCTTTGCCTTCCATCATGATTTTAAGTTTCCTGAGGACTCCTCAGCCATGCAGATATGTGAGTCAATTAAACCTCTTTCCTTTGTAAATTACTCAGTCTCAGGTATTTCTTTATAGAAGTGTAAAAATGAACTAATATAGTAAATTGGTACAGCAGAGAGAGGGATGCTGCTATAAAGATACCCAAAAATGTGGAAGCGACTTTGGAACTGAGTAACAGGCACAGATTGGAACAGTTTGGAGGGCTCAGAAGAAGACAGGAAGATTTGGGAAAGTTTGGAACTTCCTAGAGACCTGTTGAAGGGTTTTGACCAAAATGCTGATAGTGGTATGGACAATAAAGTCCAGGCTGAGATGGTCTCAGGTGGAGATGAGGAACTTCTTGGGAACTAGAGCAAAGGTGACTCTTGCTATGCTTTAGCAAAGAGAATGGAGGCATTTTGCCCCTGTCCTAGAGATATGTGGAATGTTGAACTTGAGAGAGATGATTTAGGGTATCTGGTGGCAGAAATTTCTAAGCAGCAAAGCATTCAAGATGTGACTTGGATGCTCTTAAAAGCATTCAGTTTTATGCATTCACAAAGAGATGACTTGGAATTGGAACTTATGTTTGAAAGGGAAGCAGAGCATAAAAGTTTGGAAAATTTGCAGCCTGAGGATGCAATGGAAAAGAAAAACCCATTTTCTGAGGAGAAATTCAAGCTGGCTGCAGAAATTTGCATAAGGAATGAGGAGCAAAATGCCAAGACAATGGGGAAAATGTCTCCAGGTCACGTCAGTGGTCTTCACAGCAGCCCCTCCCATCACATACCCTGAGGCATAGGAGAAAAAAGTGGTTTCCTGGGCTGAGCCCAGGAACTTGCTGCTTTGTGCAGTCCGAGCACTTGGTGCCCTGTGTCTCAGCCATGGCTAAAAGGAACCAACATACAACTCAGGCCATTGCTTCAGAGGGTGCAAGCCCCAACCCTTGGCAGCTTACGCATGGTGTTGGGCCTGCAGGTGCACAGAAGTCAAAAACTGAGGTTTGAGAACCTCTGCCTAGATTTCAGAGGAATGTGTGGAAAAGCCTAGATGTCCAGACAGAAGTTTGCCACAGGGGTAGGGCCCTCATAAAGAACCTCTGTTACAGAAGTGCAGAAGGGAAATGTGGGGTTGGAGCCTCCACACAGAGTCCCCACTGGGGCATTGCCTAGTGGAGCTGTGAGAAGAGGACCACTGTCCTCCTGACCCCAGAATGGTAGATCTACTGACAGCTTGTGCTGTGTGCCTGGAAAAGCCAGTCACTTAACACCAGCCCATGAAAGCAGCCGGGAGTGAGGACTGTACCCTGCAAAGCCACAGAGGAGGAGCTGCCTAAGGCCATGGGAGCCCACCTCTTGCATCAGCATGACGGAAGACATGGGGTCACGTCTGGATGTGAGACATGGGGTCAAAGGAGATCATATCGGAACTTTAAGATTTGACTGCCCCATTGGATTTTGGCCTTGTATGGGGCCTATAGTCCCATTATTTTGGCCAACTTCTCCCATTTGGAATGGGTGTATTTACCCACTGCCTGTACCTCCACTGTATCTAGGAAGTAACTAATTTACTTTTGATGTTACAGCCTCATAGGCAGAAGAGACTTGCCTTATTTCAGATGAGACTTTGGACTTGGACTTTTGGGTTAATGCTGGAATGAATTAAGACTTTGGGGGACTGTTGGGAAGGCATGAATGCTTTTGAAATGTGAAAGGAACATGAGATTTGGGAGGGGCCATGGGCAGAATGATATGGTTAGGCTTTTTGTCCTCACCCAAATCTCGTCTTGAATTTTAATCCCCACAATCCTCACATGTCAAGGGAGAGACAAGGTGGAGGCAGTTGGATCATGGCGACAGTTTCCCTCATGCTGTTCTCATGATAGTGAGTGAGTTCTCACAAGATCTGATTGTTTTATAAAGGGGCTCTTCTCCCTTCACTTGGCACTCACTTCTCCTCCCTGCCGCTTGTGAAGAAGGTGCCTTGCTTCCCCTTCACCTTCTGACATGATTGTAAGTCTTCTGAGCTTCCCCAGCCATGCTGAACTGTGAGTCAATTAAACCTCTTTCCTTTGTAAATTACCCAGTCTCGGGTATGTCTTTAGAGCAGTGTGAAAACGGACTAATACAGAGGGGATGGTAAGCTTAGGCAGTTTCTTCCTGACTCTGAAAAAGAGGTGTCTGGTCCACAGAGCTGTACCCTAATCCTCTTTAACTTCCCCCTGGGGACAGTTGGTTACAGTCCCCTTGTAATAGGTCTTCAGCTATCCTGCCTCAGTACATGATCTTAGTACACACAGCATGCATGAGCTTGTAGGCTTTACACTGCATTGTGCTTTTTTGTTCCAGTGTCCTGGACGTTGCATGGGCCGTGCTGTGAGGATGCAGCAGCGTCACACAGCTTGTCAACACAACAGCTCTGACTCCAACTGTGATGACAGAAGGAGGTAGGGGCCCCACCCCAGAGCAGCACACATTCTCTCCTGACTCAGGACAATGATTATAACTGCCTGAAAATGGGATCCTTTCTAGTTTCTACCAACTCTCATAATTGACAGTTTTCAATTATGATTTATTTAGTGTCACCTTCAATAGTATATATTATACTGAAATACTAGTTAATGTGCACTATTTATAATTACAAATTATTTGGATGTTAAACAATAAAGGGACAACACTCTGTGGTAAAAGGGCGAAAAGGATATCATTGAGAAAAGGCAGATACTTCTCCCTCTATATACTAAGTTAATCAAGCCTAATAATATTCCATTTAGGCTTACAGATTAAATCTTCTTAATGCTTTTAATGAACTACTTTATTTCTCTTTAGAAAATGTTTTGATTAGGATATTGTCACAGTGGTTAGCAGATAGTAAAATAAACTTTAATCTTGTTGAGGAGGTTAAAAGTGGAGTTTGCTTTTCTCGTTTTATAAAAGTCTGAGCTGGTAGATGGTTTAGGGATAGAAGAGCTTTGTTCATTGGGTCATCCAGAGATCCAGATGCCCTCCATCTGGCAGCTCTACCATCCAAGAGAACAGCACCCCAGCCAGCAGAAAGTGGGGAGAGAGCCTAGAAGGCACACTAATCAGGGGCTTGGGAGTTCTATTATATCACTCACTTATTGTGTGACCCTGGACTGCCTAGCCACCTAATCTGCAAAGTGGGATATTATCATCCATGTGAACTTATGTTTAGAAAGTTTTAATGATTTAGCTTAGTGTGAAACACGAGGCAGCCTGGGTCATGGAAGATGCTCAATATCTAGCTATTTCTTCCTTTTCCATGTCCTGAGTCTTGCTGGAGAAAATGAGATGACCTTGACAATTGGCTGGGTTACCATTTTGAGCCTTCAGTAAGGTTTGGCAATGTAGAGTCAGTTGCATTTCCTATTCCCCACAAAGTGATTTCAAGCCAAAACCATTCTCCTCAAATGGAAAATGTTTGGAACGGCTGCTCTCATTCTCAACAGACAACCTAAGTTTCCTATTTTCCTGAGAAGATACAGACCACACACAGATTGATATGCATCGTCCCGGATGCTTTACTTTGCATTCACAAAGATATATTTAAAACGCAAATACATACATGGTCACATACATATTTTTCTGAAACTTGCTTTTTCTACCTAAGAATATATTATAGATGATTCCCATCAAGTAAAGATTAACTTTATTCTTTTTAATTTTGTACTTAATATTCTATTCTATTCTACTCAATATTCTGTCTAAATTTTGTACTTAATATTCTGTTGGATATTTTGTACTTAATATCCAATGTTGGACATTGGATAGTTTCAAACTTTTTGCTATTATAAAGGAAGCTTCAGTAAATATCCTGGAACATATATCTTTGTACACAAAGGGTAATATTTTTATAGGGTAGATTTTAGATAATGGAATTGAATTGGTAGGAATGCTCATTTTGATACTACCAAATTGCCATCAAAATTTCTATACCAGCAATATGTGAGAGTTGCCCCCTTTTCATCAACATGATATAGGTTTGCAGTCTTTTAAAATTTTTGCCAATCTGATGGATGAAAATTTATCTCATTGTAATGTGTACTTTCCTGATTACTTTTTTATATGATTTTTTATTCTTCATATTTTTTTCTTGAACTCATCTTCATTTTTTCTTTTCTGCCACCATTACCCTTGGCCAAACCACCATCATATCTCACCTGGTATACTGTCACAGCTGTCCAACTGGTCCCCCTTCATCCATCCATGCTCCTTTCCAACCCAGTCTCCACAGTACAGCCAGAGTGAGTTTTCCCAGATGCAAATCTGATCCTACCACCACCACAACCCAGCTCCCTGCTAGACTAAAATTACTTTAGAGGCTTTACTTGCTCTTAGGAAGATGGACCAAATCCTCAATGTGCCCTATAAAATACCACATGCTTGCCTGGGCATGGTGGCTCACACTTGTAATCCCAGTACTTTGGAAGGCTGAGGCAGGCAGATCACTTGAAGTCAGGAGTTCGAGACCAGCCTGGCCAACATGGTGAAACCCCATCTCTATTAAAAATACAAAATTAGCTGGGCATGGTTGCACATGCCTGTGATCCCAGCTACTTGGGAGGCTGAGGCAGGAGAATTGCTTGAACCTGGGAGGTGGAGGCTGCAGTGAGCCAAGATCACGCCACTGTACTCCAGCCTGGGCAACAGAGCAAGACTCTATCTCAAAAAAAAAAAAAAAAAAAAAAAAAACCACACGCTCAAGTCCTACTTTTCTTCACAACCTCATCCGTTATCTCACGCTGTCTCACTCTTCATGTTCCAGCCACACTGTCCTTCTGTCAGTTTCTCAGATATGTCACATACTTTCCAATCAAAGGTAGCAAAAAATAAGAGGCAGAAAATATAATACAGAAGATAAAGAGTGTAGAAGGATCTATCAAGAGGCTCAAAATCTGATTAAATTGGGTTTTAGACCAAGAGATATGAAAGTGAAATTAAAGGGTAGACTTTTTTTTAATAATGGAAGAAAAATCCTAGAGCTGGGGGTGAGTCAGAGTGGCAGGGAGTCAAGTTACCATTCATTTTCTCTTTTATTTCTGTTTCCTCCAGGATTGGCTGCTCTGTTTTTATAACCTGGTGCTTTTCTTTCATGGTGTTAATATTTTTTCCTCAGATATCTGGTGGTTTATGGATGAGGGATGAAGTTGGTTAGTATAGAAAGCTGTCGAGGGTTTCTTCTGCTGTGTTTTAGCCCCCTTTTTCCCACAGACCTCTTCTGCTGGATTGGTTTATGACCATGGGCTCTCTATAGGTAGGTGAGATGTTAGATCTCACTTTTGAGTGGGTGGACAGGGAGCAATGGAGACCCCTCATTTGCCATAGTAGGGCCTCAGGAAATGTTAGATAGTATTGTAGAAGGAGTAGCATTAGTGGCGTGGGTGGAGGATCAGTGGTGGGCAGGCTGTCTGCTAGTGTTTACCATATGCCCTGGGAAGGTTTTGGGAGCTGTGGCTTCCATTGAAAAGTTATAGAGGGAATGGGAATTGTCAGGGTGGAGCTAGCCCAGACTTATGGCAAGGTGACAACATGGGGACCTACAGAATGCTGAGGACACAGAAAGTTGGTTTCTCAAAATGGTGATTTCTAACTTCTGAAATCAGAATCACCTAGGAAATTTCTGTAAAATAGAGATTCTTGGGCCTCACCTCAGCAGTGAATCAGAACCTTCATGAGATTGCCTGGCCATCTACAGCATTTTAAAGCTGTTTGCTTCTGCCTGCTTTGAATAACCAGGCAGGCTTGGGATCTACTGCCCTCAGAATCAGCAGTTCCATCTGGCTGATAGTGAAAGGAGTTACTTGAGGCAGAAGTGGAGCCAGACTGAATAGAAGTGAGAAATTGAAAAAAGCTAGTAGAAACAGGGTTCCTTTAAGATTTCTGCTGCCATTTCTGCACTCATGCTTCATGTAGAAAACACATGAACCCCAGTTATATGCATAGTGCAGGTGCCCAGACTGCATTCACCTGGCTCAGGTGTCCCTGTCCTGAGTCTTGTCCCTGGCCAGGAGGAAGTTATGCCCTCTACTGGACAGACCTTGCTTTTTATTTATTATTATTTTTTCTACTGTATCCTTAGTGACCAGCCTCTAAGCTTTCCTGGGCTTCAGCTTCTGTGTTGGTCCATAGCTCCCTGTGCCTCTCTCATTCTTTGTATTTAGAAAGCTCAGTAGTCCTGTCTTTGACTTCCCACTGGCCCTGCCTTTCATTGGAGCAAAAGGGGCTGTTTTACAATCCTTTGGGCTGGAAACAAAAGTCAACTTGGAATGATTTATGCAAAGAGGGTGAGGGATTTATTAATAAGACAAGACCACCCAATACTTGTGCACAATAATTTGGTATTCTTTTAAATATATTATTTGAATATTTGTTCAAGTTTCTTCAATGGAAAGCTGATCTCTGTATAGGGATGGTTGAGGAGTACTCAGTCTCTTCTCTGTTGTTCAAAGTGACTCAGTTTTTGGTCCCTAAGATTCATACCCACTGGGGAAAACAAAAGCAGCTAACAGGACACCCACCTCTTCCATAAACCGTATAAACAGTTTGGTGGGACAGCACTGTGTTAAGTAAACCCTTTGATAGAGTCTCCCCCTACTGGCTAATCATAGGATTACTTCCAACTACGTGCAATACTGTCAGAGTTCTTGGATATCACAAATTTCTCCATTTTATTACATTTCCCGTAAAACACTCCTTATGGATTTGTGTGCCCTGATAAAGAACGTTTAATAGGACAACAAAAATATCTCATAGAATCCAAAGGGAGAACAGGGAGCATGCAGTCAGACCTCAGGAAGGACTACAACTAAGAAATGGGAAGTCATTGTTTTTTTTCTCTTCTCTCATCTCTGCAGTTCTGTGTGTTTCTGCTTCATTCTTTGCTTTTTATGAAAACTGGTTTTTTTCTATATTTCTGGCCGATGTGGAAGAATATAGTCACCTAATACTCCACGCTTCAGGTTTGCATGCCTGGTTCTAGCAACCTCCAAATCCTAAGAGAAATATATTTCTTCAACCAGCTCAAGTTAGGGCCCTCTTCCAGTCATCTTTGGAACTGGAAGACACTCTCAAGCAGTGCAAATATGTCTTCAGGAGCCCTGCCTTAGGGAACAAGGGCAGATACCCCAAAGTGGGCCCACTAAGTTTGGCTCTATCCTCTTTAGCATATGTCTTTTCAAAAATCAGAGAGTATTAACTTTCCATCCTGTTTTAAAAGGCAAGGAAATCAGAGATACATTCTTATTCTCATATGGTCTTCAGTAGTTTCTGACTGCAAGTCTTGGTGTGACCTAAATGTAAAAAAGAGTACTTCTTTTAGCAGACAAGATTGCTCACATATGAAGTCATACACCACAGTATGTTTTGAGTGCTTACAAACAGAAAATTGAAGTCTCGTTAACGAATTTGAGGTGGCTTATTGTAGATCATTCTAGTAAATAATTCTCTTCCTTGCCAAGATTGATTTCTTCCAGCTAGTCAGGATGTGTGTGCCTTGACTTGGTGTTGGAAGTCAGTGGAAACATATGATTTGCTTGCCATGCCCTCTTCATCAGAGCACATCTAAGCAGGTGCACTCTGCCCCGGGTGGTGGAGAATGTTGTCACTGTCGTTCTAGCCTATATGGCATAAAAGCAGAGGAATATCTTGGTCTTAGACTCTCCATCCAACCTTTAATACATAGTATGGAGTAAGGTAAAAAGGCTTGGTCCCAGCAAAAAGTTACACCCTGCCTCTCCTATTTTTTGTTTTTCTGTTTTGTTTTTCACTTCAGACCTACCTTAAGAAGGAACTGCACATCAGGGGCCTGTGATGTGTGTTGGCATGCAGGCCCTTGGAAGCCCTGTACAGCAGCCTGTGGCAGGGGTTTCCAGTCTCGGAAAGTCGACTGTATCCACACAAGGAGTTGCAAACCTGTGGCCGAGAGACACTGTGTACAGAAAAAGAAACCAATTTCCTGGCGGCACTGTCTTGGGCCTTCCTGTGATAGTACGTACACCTCCCAGGTATCTCCACTGCCCCAGAGGCCTTGATGGCATCAGATCCTGATGCTACCATCACTGCACCAGAGACTACTAGTGATTACCTCATCAGTGTCCCAACTGAGGGGTTATTCAGAATGGATTTGGTAGCTTGGGACATCAGGGGATGAACTCCTTTAGGTGGGTGCAGCTCCATGTTCTCTAGAGAAAAAGCAGTTGGATTAGTAGCATGCCAGCATCATTGGTTACTGCCTTTCTGACAAGCACTGGCAGTCTCTCCACACACTTCTCTTCTGCCTGGTAGTCTTACGTGCTAAGACAAAAATTCCATGGATGGGCTTGGGTATGTATGCTGATGTCCTGAAATTACATGTAAAAATTGTAGGTTTATTTTTCTAGGGAGCAGGTGTGTAGCTTTCATAAGTTTTTCAAGGAGTCCATGACCCTGCAAAAGTTAAGCATTGCTGCTCTGAGAACTCAAAGGAGCAGCATGGGCGAGAGGGACTGGGAGGGCCCAGAGAGCAGCGAGAGGTCACTTGGCTGAGCTGAAACGGAGTCCAATGCACTTCTGACTCTTGTGCAAAACAATGGCCCTGACCCAAAGCTGGTTTCTTCACCTCACTCTGTGATCTCAATTTATGGCTTTTCATAAAGTCAAATAATTTTTAATTAGGTCTCTAATAAGCTATATGTTATAGATTTTTTTTCTTTTTTGCAGGAGACTGCACAGACACAACTCACTACTGTATGTTTGTAAAACATCTTAATTTGTGTTCTCTAGACCTCTACAAACAAAGGTGCTGCCAGTCATGTCAAGAGGGATAAACCTTTGGAGGGGTCATGATGCTGCTGTGAAGATAAAAGTAGAATATAAAAGCAATTTCCCCATGTCGCTGACTCAAAAACATGTATTTCTTAAAAGACCAGATTCTATGGATCAAACAGAGGTTGATGCAAAAACACCACTGTTAAGATGTAAAGTGAAATTTTCCCATGGTAGTTTTATATTCCAATTTTTAAAAATGATGTATTCAAGGATGAACAAAAATACTATAGCATGCATGCCACTGCACTTGGGACCTTATCATGTCAGTTGAATCAAGAAATCACCAAGATTATGAGCGCATCATCACATGCTGCCTCTTTCCTGTGATTTGTAGACTAGCAGAGTGGTACATCCTAAAAACCTGGGAAACACAGCAACTGATGACTTCCTCTTCTCTCAAGTTGCAGGTTTTCAACAGTTTTATAAGGTATGCGCATTTTAGAAGCTCTGGCCAGTAGTTGTTAAGATGTTGAGATTAATGGCATTTTCATAGATCCTCGGTTTAGTCTGTGAAAAAGAAACCATCTCTCTGGATAGGCTATCACACTGACTGACCCAAGCGTTCATGGAAGCGTGGCATCTTGTCCTTGCTTTTAGAACACCCAAGAAAGAAAACACAGAGTAGATATTGCCGCCATTGGTACAACGACAGAAATCTATGATCAAATGAGGCATCTTGGAAGTCAAAGAAGAGGGAAAGTTAACCTTTTCTACTGATTTTGTAGTATATTCAGAGCTTTCTTTTAAGAGCTGTGAATGAAACTTTTTCTAAGCACTATTCTATTGCACACAAACAGAAAACCAAAGCCTTATTAGACCTAATTTATGCATAAAGTAGTATTCCTGAGGATTTTATTTTGGAAAATTTATAAGAAAGTAATCCAAATAAGAAACACGATAGTTGAAAATAATTTTTATAGTAAATAATTGTTTTGGGCTGATTTTTCGGTAAATCCAAAGTGACTTAGGTTAGAAGTTACACTAAGGACCAGGGGTTGGAGTCAGAATTTAGTTTAAGATTTGGGGAAAAGGGTAAGGGTTAGTTTCAGTTTTAGGATTAGAGCTAGAATTGGGTTAGGTGAGAAAGGAAGTTAAGGTTAAGGCTAGAGGTGGCTTTAAGGGTTAGGGTTAGGACCAGGTTCAGTCAGGGTTGGACTGGGTTTAGATTGGGGCCAGTGCTGGTGTTAGTGATAGTGTCAGGATGGAGGTTAGGTTTGGAGTAAGTGTTGTTGCTGAAGTGAGTTCAGGCCAGCATTAAATTGTAAGTTCTGAAGGTGATTTGGTTATGGGGTCTTTCCCCTGTATGCTACCAGTTGTGTCTTTAGATGGCACACAAGTCCAAATAAGTGGTCATACTTCTTTATTCAGGGTCTCAGCTGCCTGTACACCTGCTGCCTACATCTTCTTGGCAACAAAGTTACCTGCCGCAGGCTGTGCTGAGCCTAGTTCCTGGTCAGTAATAACTGAACAGTGCATTTTGGCTTTGGATGTGTCTGTGGACAAGCTTGCTGAGTTTCTCTACCATATTCTGAGCGCACGGTCTCTTTTGTTCTAACTTCAGCTTCACTGACACTGGGATGAGCACTACTGTATGTGGAGGCTTTGGTGATTGGGAATGGATGGGAGACAGTGAGGAGGACACACCAGCCCATGAGTTGTTAATCATCAATCACATTTGATTGTTGAAGGTTATTAAATTAAAAGAAAGATCATTTGTAACATACTCTTTGTATATATTTATTATATGAAAGGTGCAATATTTTATTTTGTACAGTATGTAATAAAGACATGGGACATATATTTTTCTTATTAACAAAATTTCATATTAAATTGCTTCACTTTGTATTTAAAGTTAAAAGTTACTATTTTTCATTTGCTATTGTACTTTCATTGTTGTCATTCAATTGACATTCCTGTGTACTGTATTTTACTACTGTTTTTATAACATGAGAGTTAATGTTTCTGTTTCATGATCCTTATGTAATTCAGAAATAAATTTACTTTGATTATTCAGTGGCATCCTTATAAATGTAGGCAGCTTATGTGTGTTATTTTTTGGTAGCCTTGGGTCTTGTCACCGTGGTTGCGCCTTCGTCAATCTAAGAGCCACCCCAGTGAGTTTGATTCCCTGGACTGTCCTTCAGAGTGTGGATTACAAGACTCAGAGCAGATCTCACAAAGGTTCACTCTAATGCCCTCATTTTACTCATTTACATATTGTGAATCACATTTAAAAGAATCTCAAGAGCAGCAGAAGAAAGAAGTCCCAAACAGACAACCTGAAACAGGTATTGAAGTAAGTGGTAGTTGGAAGAGCAAGCGGTACTAATAGCCTTTTAATTTTTTAAAGACTTTTTTTAGAGCAGTTTTAATTTCACAACAAAATTGATTGGAAGGTACAAAGATTTCCCATATATGCCTCATGTCCCAACACATATATAACATCCCCCATTATCAGCATCCCCCACCAGAATGGTACATTTGTTACAATTGATGAACCTCCATTGACACATCGTCATAGTCCAAAGTCCATAGTTTACAAGAGCTGGTATAAATCCCACTTAGTCATGGTGTATAATTCATTTTATAAATTGTTAGATTGAACTTGCTAATGTTTGTTGAGTATTTTTGCATTTGTTTTCATGAGAGATTGGTCTGTAGTTTCCTTCCTTCCTTTTTCATGAGAGGCCCTGCCCTGCCCTGCCCTGCCCTGCCCTGCCCCGCCCCTCCCCGCCCCTCTCAGCAAGCCTCCCTCTATTGCATTGCCCTGCCCTGCCTCACCTCTCTCAGCAAGCCTCCCTCTATTGCCCAGGCTGGAGTGCAGTGGTGCGATCTCAGCGCACTGCAACCTCTGTCTCCTGGGTTCAAGCATTTCTCCTGTCTCAGCCTCCTGAGTAGCTGGGATTACAGGCCCGCGCCACCAAGCCGGCTAATTTTTGTATTTTTAGTAGAGACAGGGTTTCACCATATTGGTCAGGCTGGTCTCAAACTCCTGACCTCAGGTGATCCACCCGCCTCTGCCTCCCAAAGTGCTGGGATTACAGGCATGAGCCACCATGCCAGGCCAGTTTTCTTTTCTTGTAACGTTTTGTCTGGGTTTGGTATTAGGGTGATACTGGCCTCATAGAATGAGTTAGGAAATATTAGCTCTGCTTCTGTCCTCAAGAGATTGTAGAGAATTGCTATTTCTTTCTTAAATGTTTGGTAGAATTAACCAGTGAACCTGTCTTGGCCTAGTGCTTTCTGGTTTTGAAGATTATCAATTATTGATTCAATTTATTTAATAGAAATAGGCCTATTTGGATTGTCTGTTTCTTTTTGTGTGAGTTTTGGCACATTGTTTCTTTGTATGAAATTTGACAGATTGTGTCAAGGAATTGGTCTATTTCTTCTAGGTTATAAAATTGTAGGCAGAGTTCTTCATGATATTCCTCTATTATCCTTTTAATTCTCATAGTATTTGTAGTGATATCTCCTCTTTCATTTCTCATATTAGTAATTTGTATCCTTTCTGGTTTTTTTTTCTTAGCTTTGCTGGAGACTTACTGAGTTTATTGATTTTTTTCAAAGAACCAGTGTTTATTTCATTTCATTTCTTCTGTTGATTCCTTATTTTCAATTTCATTGATTTCGGCTCTAATTATTTCTTTTCTTTGTCTTACTTTGGATTTATTTTATTTATTTATTTATTTATTTATTTAGGAGACAGATTCTCATTCTGTCACCCAGGCTGGAGTGCAGTGGTGTGATCTTGGCTCACTGCAACCTCCTCCTCCCAGGTTCAAGCAATTCTAGTGCCTCCACCTCCCGAGTAGCCAGGACTATGGGTATGCACCACCAAGTCTGGCTAACTTTTTGTATTTTTAGTAGAGACAGGGTTTTGCCATGTTGCGCAGGCTAGTCTTGAACTCCTGAGCTCAGGCAATCTGCCCACCTCAGCCTCCCAATTACAGGCATGACCCACCGTGCTTTACTTTGGTTTTTTTGTTTTTTTTTTTTTTGAGATGGAGTCTTGCCCTGTCACCCAGGCTGGAGTGCAGTGGCTCCATCTCGGCTCACTGCAACCTCTGCCTCCTGGCTTCAAGCGATTCTCCTGCCTCAGCCTTCTGAGTAGCTGGGACTACAAGCATGCACCACCACGCCCGGCTAATTTTTGTATTTTTAGTAGAGACAGGGTTTCATCATGTTGGCCAGGCTGCTCTCAAACTGCTGACCTCATGTGATCCACCCCACTCGGCCTCCCAAAGTGCTGGGATTGCAAGCGTGAGCCACGGCACCTGACCTACTTTGGATTTAATTTGCTCTTCTTTTCTATTTTCTTCAGGTGTAAACTTAGAATACTGATTTAAGATCTGTCTTCTTTCCTAATATATGTATTTAATGCCTTATATTTCCCCATAGCACTGTTTTTACTGTATCTCACAAATTTTGATAAATTGTGTTTCCATTTTCATTTGGTTCAAAATATTTTTAAATTTCTCTTGAGATTTTCTGACCCACATGTAACTTAGAAATATGTTGTTTAATCTCCACGTATTTTGAGATTTTCCAGTTACCTTTCTGTTATTGATTTATAATTTAATTCCACCATGGCCTGAGAGCAGACATTGTATGATTTCTAGTCTTTTAAATGTGTTAAAGTGAAGAAGAGGGTGGAGCCAAGATGGCCGAATAGGAACAGCTCCAGTCTACAGCTCCCAGCATGAGCAACACAGAAGACGGGTGATTTCTGCATTTCCAACTGAGGTACCGGGTTCATCTCTCTGGGGAGTGTCAGAAAGTGGGTGCAGGACAGTGGGTGCACTGCACCGAGCCTGAGCCAAAGTAGGGGGAGGCATTGCGTCACCCGGGAAGTGCAAGGGGTCAGGGAATTCCCTTTCCTAGTCAAAGAAAGGGGTGACAGATGGCACCTGGAAAATCAGGTCACTCCCACCCTAATACTGTGCTTTTCCAATGGTCTTAGCAAACGGCACACCAGGAGATTATATCCCGCGCCTGGCTCGGAGGGTCCTACGCCCCCGGAGCCTCGCTCATTGCTAGCACAGCAGTCTGAGGTCAAACTGCAAGGTGGCAGTGAGGCTGAGGGAGGGGTGCCAACCATTGCCGAGGCTTGAGTAGATAAACAAAGCGGCCAGGAAGCCCACCGCAGCTCAAGGAGGCCTGCGTGCCTCTGTAGACTCCACCTCTGGGGGCAGGGCACAGCCAAACAAAAGGCAGCAGAATCCTCTGCAGACTTAAATGTCCCTGTCTGACAGCTTTGAAGAGCGTAGTGGTTCTCCCAGCACGCAGCTAGGGATCGGAGAACGGGCAGACTGCCTCCTCAAGTGGGTCCCTGACCCCCGAGTAGCCTAACTGGGAGGCACCCCCCAGTAGGGGCAGACTGACACCTCACACGGCCGGGTACTCCTCTGAGACAAAACTTCCAGAGGAACGATAAGGCAGCAACATCTGCTGTTCACCAATATCTGCTGTTCTGCAGCCTCCGCTGCTGATACCCAGGCAAACAGGGTCTGGAGTGGACCTCCAGCAAACTCCAACAGACCTGCAGCTGAGGGTTCTGACTGTTAGAAGGAAAACTAACAAACAGAAAGGACATCCACACCAAAACCCCATCTGTACGTCACCATCATCAAAGACCAAAGGTAGATAAAACCACAAAGATGGGGAAAAAACAGAGCAGAAAAACCGGAAACTCTAAAAATCAGAGCGCCTCTCCTCCTCCAAAGGAACGCAGCTCCTCACCAGCAACGGAACAAAGCTGGATGGAGAATGACGAGTTGAGAGAGGAAGGCTTCAGATGATCAAACTACTCCGAGCTAAAGGAGGAAGTCCGAACCCATGGCAAAGAAGTTAAAAACCTTGAAAAAATTCAACAACGCTTCACGCTAAAAACTCGCAATAAATTAGGTATTGATGGGATGTATCTCAAAATAATAAGAGTTATCTATGACAAACCCACAGCCAATATCATACTGAATGGGCAAAAACTGGAAGCATTCCCTTTGAAAACTGGCACAAGACAGGGATGCCCTCTCTCACCACTCCTATTCAACATAGTGTTGGAAGTTCTGGCCAGGGCAATCAGGCAGGAGAAGGAAATAAAGGGTATTCAATTAGGAAAAGAGGAAGTCAAATTGTCCCTGTTTGCAGATAACATGATTGTATCTAGAAAACCCCATCATCTCAGCCCAAAATCTCCTTAAGCCGATAGGCAACTTCAGCAAAGTCTCAGGATACAAAATCAATGTGAAAATCAGAAACATTCTTATACACCAAGAACAGACAGCCAAATCATGAGTGAACTCCCATTCACAATTGCTTCAAAGAGAATAAAATACCTAGGAATCCAACTTACAAGGGATGTGAAGTACCTCTTCAAGGAGAACAACAAACCACTGCTTAACGAAATAAAAGAGGACACAACAAATGGAAGAACATCCCATGCTCATGGGTAGGAAGAATCAATATCGTGAAAATGGCCATACTGCCCAAGGTAATTTATAGTTTCAGTGCCATCCCCATCAAGCTACCAATGACTTTCTTCACAGAATTGGAAAAAACTACTTTAAAGTTCATATGGAACCAAAAAAGAGCCCACATTGCCAAGTCAATCCTAAGTGAAAAGAACAAAGCTGGAGGCATCACGCTACCTGACTTCAAACTATACTACAAGGCTACAGTAACCAAAACAGCATGGTACTGGTACCAAAACAGAGATATAGACCAATGGAACAGAACAGAGCCCTCAGAAATAACACCGCATATCTACAACTATCTGATCTTTGACAAACCTGAGAAAAACAAGCAATGGGGAAAGGATTCCCTATTTAATAAATGGTGCTGGGAAAACTGGCTAGCCATATGTAGAAAGCTGAAACTGGATCCCTTCCTTACACCTTATACAAAAATTAATTCAAGATGGATTAAAGACTTAAACATTAGACCTAAAACCATAAAAACCCTAGAAGAAAACCTAGGCAATACCATTCAGGACATAGGCATGGGCAAGGACTTCATGTCTACAACACCAAAAGCAATGGCAACAAAAGCCAAAATTGACAAATGGGATCTAATTAAACTAAAGAGCTTCTGCACAGCAAAAGAAACTACCATCAGAGTGAACAGGCAACCTATAGAATGGGAGAAAATTTTTGCAATCTACTTATCTGACAAAGGGCTAATATCCAGAATCTACAATGAACTCAAACAAATTTACAAGAAAAAAACAAACAGCCCCATCAAAAAGTGGGCGAAGGACATGAACAGACACTTCTCAAAAGAAGACATTTATGCAGCCAAAAGACACATGAAAAAATGCTCATCATCACTGGTCATCAGAGAAATGCAAATCAAAACCACAATGAGATACCCTCTCACACCAGTTAGAATGGCAATCATTAAAAAGTCAGGAAACAACAGGTGCTGGAGAGGATGTGGAGAAATAGGAACACTTTTACACTGTTGGTGGGACTGTAAACTAGTTCAACCATTGTGGAAGTCAGTGTGGCGATTCCTCAGGGATCTTGAACTAGAAATACCATTTGACCCAGCCATCCCATTACTGGGTATATACCCAAAGGATTATAAATCATGCTGTTATAAAGACACATGCACATGTATGTCTATTGAGGCACTATTCACCATAGCAAAGACTTGGAACCAACCCAAATGTCCAACAATGATAGACTGGATTAAGAAAATGTGGCACATATACACCATGGAATACTATGCAGCCATAAAAAAGGATGCGTTCATGTCCTTTGTAGGGACATGGATGGAGCTGGAAGCCATCATTCTCAGCAAACTATCACAAGGACAAAAAACCAAACATTGCATCTTCTCACTCATAGGTGGGAACTGAATAATGAGAACACATGGACACAGGAAGGGGAACATCACACACCAGGGCCTGTTGTGGGGTGGGGGGAGTGGGGAGGGATAGCATTAGGAGATATACCTAATGTTAAATGACGAGTTAATGGGTGCAGCACACCAACATGACACATGTATACATATGTAACTAAACTGCACGTTGTGTACATGTACCCTAAAACTGAAAGTATAATAAAGAAAAAAATGTGTTAAAATGTTTCTATTGATCAAACAGATCGTTTATTCAAAATAATAATTAGCAATAATATATTTGATTATAAATTAAGAATAAGAACAATAAAAGTTTTCATTTTATCTTCACTTATTCTTATTCCAATGCTCTTCCTTTCTTGATATACATCCAAGTTACTGACGTGTATCATTTTCCTTCTTCCCAAGGAAATTTTCTTTAACATTTCTTTCAAGGCAGGTTTACTGGCAACTAATTCCCTCAATTTTTGTTTGAGAAAGTCTTTATTTCTGCTTCACTTATGAAGAGTAATTTCACAGAATATAGAATTCTAGGTTGGTGGTGCTTTTTTTTTTCCCTCTCTCAACACTTTAAATATTTCACTCCACTCTCCTCTCGCTTACACAATTTCTGAGAAGTTGGATGTAATTCTTAGCTTGACTTCTCTATAGGTAAGGTGGTTTTTTTTCCTCTGGGTTCCTTCGGAATATTCTCTTAATCTTTTGGTTTTTTTTTTTTCATAGTTTGTAACTTAGGTGGCTACATATAGTTTTTCTGTGGGCATTTATCCTGCTTGATGTTTTCTGAGCTTCCTGGATCTGTGGTTTGGTGTCTCACATTGAGAGAAATTCTCAGCCATTATTGTTTCAAATATTTCTCCTGTTTCTTTCTCTTCTGCTTCTGGAATTCCCATCACATGTATGTTACATCTTTTGCAGTTGTCTCACAGTTCTTGCATACTCTGTATTTTTTTCAATCTTTTTCTCCTTTTCAGTTTTGGTGATTTCCATGAGATATTCTCAAGCTCAGAGATGTCTTTCCTCAGCAGAATCCAGTTTACTAATAAGCCTGTCAAAGGCATTCTTCATTTTTGTTACAGTGTTTTTAATCTATAGCATTTCTTTTTGTCTCTTTCTTACTATTTCCATCTCTGATTAAACTGCCCATATATACAGAGCATATATACTAACCTGTGAATGCACACACACACACATCTATTTTTTTGTGTATCTATGAATTCATACTGAGACTCTGCACACTATTTCAGCACCATAGGGTTCAATATAATCCGCATCTTTTTATTTTAAGTTCTGGGGTACATGTGCAGAATGTGCAGGTTTGTTACATAGGTAAACGTGTGCCATGGTGGTTTGCTGCACCTATCAACTCACCACCTAATTAGTAAGCCCAGCCTGCATTAGCTCTTTTCTCTAATGCTCTCCCCCACTGCCTTCCCCTGACCAGCCCCGGTAAGCGTTGTTCCCCTCCATGTCCACGTGTTTTCATTTTTCAGCTCCCACTATGAGTGAGAACATGTATTTGGTTTTATGTTCCTGCATTAGTTTGCCGAGGATAAAGACTTCCAGCTCCATCCATGGCCCTGCAAAGAACATGATCTCATTCCTTTTTATGGCTGCGTAGTATTCCATGGTGTATATGTATGACATTTTCTTTATCCAGTGTATCATTGATGGGCATTTGGGTTGATTCCATAACTTTGCTATTGTGAATGGTGCTATCTGCATCTTTTTCTTATTTGTAACTTATTTCTCTGATAGAAGTCTGGCTGTCGCTATTTACACTATATTTTTTCAGTTCAACCTTATTATACTCAGTTTAGAATTGATAACACATACCTCTGTCAGAGAAAAAAAATTAAAAACTAGAGTACAATGTTCATATACAATTATTTTTGTCTTTAGCTTTATAGTAGCCAATTTGAACACTTGTCCAAAATCACTTAGGTAATCTCCTTTCTTCTCAATGCCACATCCTGGGTGACAGTTTTCATAATTTACATACTGTAAAATTAACTTGGTGGATTCTAATGGTTTTGACAAATGCAGAGTTGTATATCTACCACCAGTTTCTTAGTTCCACTCCACCCCAAATTCTTTTGTCCTGCTTCTTTGCAGTCAATTGCTTTTACCCCCACCCCTAGCAATCATTTACTATTTTCTGTCCCTATAGTTTTGCCTTTTCCAGAAATTTATACAAATTGAATTATATAACATGTAGTCTT
Organism: Pongo pygmaeus; assembly: GCF_028885625.2. NCBI lineage: Eukaryota > Metazoa > Chordata > Mammalia > Primates > Hominidae > Pongo > Pongo pygmaeus. The sequence goes on along the minus strand of NC_072389.2, from coordinate 88,584,698 downwards.
TTGGGTATGGCTTTTTTCACTTACCAAAGTACATTTAAGTTCCATGCATGCTGTTGGGTGAATCAACAAATGTTGAAACAACAAAATGTTGTTTGTTCCTTGAACTGGCTTTATTTATGGATAGATGTTCACTCATTTACCATTTGAAAGACATGTGGGTTGTTTCCAGTTTGGGGTGATTACAGATAAAGTTCTATAAACATTCATATACACATTTTTGCATAAACCTACATTTTCACTTCTCTTTGATGAACACCTAGAGGTGAGTTTGCTGGGTCATATGATATGTGCATGTTTATAAGAAACTATTAAACTGATTTACAAAGTAGCTGTACCATTTTGCATTCTAATGAACAATATGTGAGTGTTCCAGTTGTCCCAGACCCTTGCTAGTATGTGGTATTACCAGGTTTGTGTGTGCAGTGGTTTTTTTGTTTTCTTTAAGCCATTCTAGTAGGTATGTAGTGGTATCTTAGTGCAGTTTTAATTTGAACTTCCATAATGACTATTGATGTTAAGCATCTTTTCATGTGCTTCTTCACTGCCTTTTCTGGGTTGAATTGTGTCTCCTCCAAAAATGAAATTCTAACCCTCACTACCTATGAATATAATCTTACTGGAAAATGGGGTCATTGCAAAAGATCAAGTTCAGGTGAGGTTATCAGAATGGGCCTTAATACAATGTGATTGATGTCCTTATAAAAAGGGGAAATTTGAAAACAGACGCATGCACACAGGGAGGATGCTGTGTGAAGATAGAGACAGAGCTGTACAAGCCAAAGAACACCAAAGATCACCAGCAAACCACCAGAAGCTAGGACAAAAAAACGGAACCGATTTTCCCACACAGCCTCAAAACCAGCCCTGCTAACACCTTGATCTTTGGATCTGTGGTCTCTGGAACTGAGAGATAAATACATTTCTATTGTTTAAGCCACCCTGTTTGTGTACTTTTCATAGTAGTCTTAGCAAATTAAGACACTATCTGTATATCTTTTTCGGTGAAGTATCTGTTTAGAACTTTTACCTATGTTTTTGTAGTTGGGTTTGGTTTGCTTTGGTTTTGCTATTGCTTGCTTACTCTCTATAAGCAACTCCCAGCCACATTTCCTTGTTAGTCATTATAGTTCCATGATGGCTACAATTAAAGAAGTCTTGGCCAGGCGCGGTGGCTCGCGCCTGTAATCCCAGCACTTTGGGAGGCCGAGGCAGGTGGATTGCTTGAGGCCAGGAGTTTGAGACCAGCCTGGCCAACATGGCAAAACCCCATCTCTACTAACAGTACAAAAATTATCCGAGCATGGTGGCATGCACCTGTAGTCCCAGCTACTTGGGGGGCTGACGCAGGAGAATCGCTTGAACCCAAGAGGCAGAGGTTGCAGTTAACTGAGATTGCACCACTGCACTCCAGCATGGGTGTCACAGCAAGACTCCGTCTCAAAAAAAAAAAAGAAAAGAAAAGAAAAGAAAAATAAGTTTTAACACAGATATTGGATGGGATGGAGAAATGCCCCTGGCCACCCTAGAGAGCATCTATCAAGCTGTGTGCTGTGTTTATGAGAAGGCTGGGGAGGGATAGTATTGATGAAAGTCCTGTGTCTGTGATACAGGGTGAAAATCTGCACTTGGATGCAAAAGAGCATTGAATGACACGGGAAAAAAAGCGAAAGCCTTAACAAAATGAAAGAGTCCTGATGTTTTACTGGACACCGCAACCCTTTCAAAACCATGTTGTCAGCATGTTTTTAAACAGTGTTTTTGAAGTTACTAACTCATGATTGCAAGGTTCACTTCCTCGACTCTGTTGAACTTTCAGAGGTCTCCCCTCTGCTTCCTGAATATCATGAGGATCTTCTCACACAGCGATTCTCAGAGAAGGCCTTAGATTATAGTTTTGTATAAAAGCAAGCCTGCAAATGTGAGATATTCAGAAGCTGGGATGTGGGTTTCCCAGCCTCTGACTGAACACCTCCCTCCTGCCTTGAAGGGCTTTTAAGAAAACTTTCAAAATAGACTTTATTTTTTTAGAGCAGTTTTAGGTTCACAGCAAAACTGAGTGGAAAGTACAGAGTTCCTATATGCCTCTCCCCACACACATGCGCAGCCTTCCTCACTATCAACACCCCCAGCCAGAGTGGTACATTTGCTATAGTTGAGGAACTTACATGGACACATTATCACTCAAAGTCCATAGTTTATGTTAGGGTTCACTCCTTACATTGTCTGTGCAGTTTTTATAAATCATAAAGCCTTTATTTCTAATTTCAGTCTGTGGTCTCATTTTACACAACAAGGGTTTCCAGAGAGATAGGGTAGAAATGGGATGGGACTGGGGTAGAAACCTACTGACTTTTATCTCTGAATTTTCCTCCTTTCTTCATTAGATTTATCCAAGTTTGGCATAGTGGAATCTGGCAGGTTGCTAAGTAATATTACTAGTTTCCAGACCTGTTAAAATGTTTTTTGTGTGTGTTCCCGCATAGTATTTCAAGGAGACCTAAGAGGAGAATGAATCAGGGATTGCTAGCTTTCCACCAACATAGCCTGGAAGTCCCTTTAACTCTTTCACAGAGATAGAGGGTCCCTCTGTGCCTATTTTTATGCTGTTCCCACCTTCCTGTTTTTCTTGATCTGGCAATTTCCTACTTATCTTCCAAGATTCAGCTCACCTGTCTATCCTCTCTGTAAGGAAGACGTTCCTGAAATCCCAGGCTGAATGTCTTACATTGTTCTCTGTTTCAATCTCTATTTTCACACCTGTTATACTGAGTGTTAGATTATGGGGAAACACCATTATTCATCTTCAATTCTTATGATGGCAATTTGCCTCTGGAAACTCTAGTAGATGTCTTATTAAGGGTGACCTTTGTCCAGAGAGGAGACCACCCCCATTAAATTACAAAGGGATTTGAATATCCAGCACTGGAATATGGGACGGGATGAGAGAGTGCTGTAGTATTCCCTTATTTTTAATTCTGGTTATACATTATTGTTTTGTACTTAAAAAGTAAGAACATCTACTTATGTATAGGTTAACCTAGACAGAACTTTATTAAAATGCTGTCTTTAAAAAAAAATTAGGTACAGAAATCTTGAAAATCCGTTCCTTTTATTGATTTTATTAATGTTGCATAGAAATATAAAGTTTCACACACCATACTTTTACTAATAAATATAAATAAGAACAAGTTACTTTTGAACAATTAAAATAACCAAATATTAATGATTTTCAATAAAATATATTTTGAAATAATTCTGAAGCCATAAAAGACTAAATATGCTAAAATAAATCATATTCTCCCATAATGCAATTATTCAATTTTTTTTAAAAAAAACCACCCAATAAGAGTTTAATTCATTGGGAAACTTTTAGCATTTATAAATGCAATAGAGTGTTTCTACTATACTTACTGGCATCATTCCTTTCCTTATCACTTATCTTCACACTGGAAGAGGTGAACCAGGTGATTATGCCCCCTGCTGGGGCTCCTGCCTCTAAACAGTGACTTGGCCTGGCAATTAGGTGCAAAATTACCTACATTTACCCTAAAGATTTCTTCAGAGCTGTCAGTCTTCCTAAAACTACCCTAGCGAATACTTTTTCCTTTCTGCAGATACTGTTACTGAAACCACTGTATTTACCCCATTCCAAGCTTTCCATTCTCTGTTAAGAATTTCTCAGGTGCTCATGAAGTTTTAAAGGACAAGACTCCTCACATACTACTCATAGCTCAAAGCAAGTTAGGTTATTTTACAATCCTTGATACAGGCCAGAAAATGAGGATTGGGTAAGTAATTATCCTAATTTGAAAAGGAGAAAACAAGTACAAAAAGAGATTGAGCAATTTTTTTAAACAATCCTCTACATTTGTACTTTAAGGATTAAAATGTACCATATAGTCTGATGATCAAAACAAACTCTTTTTGAGAACAGACATCATTTTACAAATAAAGACACTGAGTCTCAGAGATATGAGTCACTGTCTAAGGTAGTACAAATAGAAATCTATATTATTAGAACTTGAACTCAGGCTGGGTATAGTGTCTCATGCCTGTAATCCCAGTGCTTTGGGAAGCCAAGGCAGGATTCAAAAGCAGCCTGGCCAATATAGCAACAACCTATCTCTACAAAGTATATTTAAAAAAATAGCCAGGTGTGGTGGCACACCCTTGTAGTCCCAGCTACTTGGGAGGCTGAGGCAGGAGGATCACTTGAGCTCAGGAGGCTGAGGCTGCAGTAAGCCATGATCATGCCACTGGACTCCAGCATGGGTGACAGTGAGACCCTGTCTCTAAAAATAATAATTAGTTAGAACTTGAACTCAAGTTCTTTGATTCCCAGCACACAGAGCCTTTCCTTGCCACACCACAGTGCCTCTTGCTAACTTGAACATGGTGAAGAGCAATGCAGCAGTCTGTATACCACCAACCAAAACTTGACTCAGTGGATGCTATGTAGATGCTGTGAAGTCTGAGTAAAATGAATTCTGTTGCCTTGGAAGAGGAATCCATGTATCATTTTCAGTGTTGTCCTAGATAATCCTGATGTGCTTGATAAATGACAGCTGCTATGTGAATAACCATACAATTGCCATAATTATAAACAGAATTATAAATAATAGACTGGGGACAAGCTGCTAAGCAGTATGTTGAGTATTAAAATGGTACATATGGGAATCTATATTATTCAACCTTCCAAAATGCACATTAAAGAACAATCTTGGTTAAAATATCAATACAAAATGGTTTTAAGATTCTGATTTCTTATAATACATTTTCCAATTTTCTTGTTTAAAAATATAAAACATGATTTATTATATCGGCCGGGCGCAGTGGCTCACGCCTGTAATCCCAGCACTTTGGGAGGCCGAGGCGGGTGGATCACGAGGTCAGGAGATTGAGACCATCCTGGCTAACACGGTGAAACCCCATCTCTACTAAAAATACAAAAAATTAGCCGTGTGTGGTAGTGGGCACCTGTAGTCCCAGCTACTCGGGAGGCTGAGGCAGGAGAATGGTGTGAACCCAGGAGGCGGAGCTTGCAGTGAGCTGAGATTGCACCACTGCACTCCAGCCTGGGCAACAGAGCGAGACTCCCTCTCAAAAACAAACAAACAAAAAGATTTATTATATCATAAATTTTTTTCACTACAAAAATTGAGTTTTCTCTTGGAAAACCAACAACTTGCTAGTAGCTTCCTTTTAAGCACATTTTGGTTATTAGAAGGCCTTCACTGTGGGAGTAATCTTGCGGAAGAATTTATGACCTTGGGAATTTGTGTTTTCAAAAATATAACCTGGAGGAGAGGGATAGCTAGCTGGGCAAATTTCCTGTTTTTTCGGTGTGTACTCTACAGAGTACATGGTTACATCATCAAATGGAACAGAACTCTTAAAAGCAATATTTAAAGGTTTGCAACTCTCTGTTGGGATCAATTCATGTGGCACATAGTGAGATCTGAAAGTGCTCAAACCATCAAATTTTCCAGATGGGTTGGGAATCTGCTGCTGCTTCTTAATAAGTCCTTGATGATGACTTTCCCATGCTGGAAAATCTTCTTTCATGGTGCTTTTTCCTTGGAAAGGAAAATTGTTACTTCTTTTTTGAGAAACTGGCCTGATGGGAACAACACGGTTGGCCTGATACGGAACATAATCAAGGTGGCTTGTGCTGTTTAACAGCATGCTACCTGTAGGAGGCACATACTCTGGTACTTTCTTGACCTCAGCTGGTGGGATTTCCCATGGCTGAAAACTTTCACGGAATTCAGTGCTTCCTTCAAACCGAGCATTCTGGGTCACTCTGGTGTGTACAGGTCTGCAGATTTTTGCAGTTTCACCAGTAAGACCCTGAAAGTCATACCGGTGAGTTGTGAGATCCTCAAAGCGTTGGTCAGTTGGTTTGTAAACTTCTTTTGGCCTTTCAAACTTGAGTTCAAGCTGATGAGGTATATAATCAAGGCGATGACTTGTAATACCATTAAAAGGGGCTGTAGAACGTTTGACCACAGAGGAGGGTTTAAAGCTTTGCCTAGGCTTTATCTCCTGAGGAACAAAGTCATCCTGGAATGTAGTTGAATTTTCAAATTTCACAGTGGGGGGTTGGTAAGTTTGTTCTGGCTTATAAAGTTCACTTTTATGAAGGTCCCAAGCTCTATAATCATCTTGAAAATTAAAACAAAGCAAAAACATTTTTAAATGCTGAAGAAAACAACCATCTTCTAAAAATCATAACTGACTTCTCTCATTGCCAAACATCTTTCCATTTCCTTTAGAAATCTAAACAATAATATCAGAATACAGTTTCTCTGATTCCTTTCAGATTCGTTCTTTTTCTTCATTTCCACCTTCCTCTACCCATCTCCTCACTTTAATACATATAACTTTCCACTTTCAGATTCATCTGATTACATAACAAAGGAAAAGCACATCTGAGCCTGATTGTGGATAGTTCTTGAAAGCCAAAAGGACTGTGTTGTAGGTGAGGACAGAGTTTAGGAGATTATGGTTGTATTCCTAGGAAGTGGTTGGGATTTTAATTACAACTCACAAAATGCTAAGGTATGTCTAAAATCTGGGGCTTGAAATAAAATCAAGTGCCCTCACATGTGGGCAATAGTAATACAGGTATTACTCCTTGCTTTGGAGAGACTCATCAAAGGGGAGAAAATTTTAATTCTGGTATACTCTAGGAAGCCTACAGAAAGAACTCCTTGAGCAAAGATGCAGGGTAACTTGTGCTATCCCAGAAAGATCACTGGCTTCAACTTTCCCTCATGAAATGGACTTTAAGGCATTCCCAAAAGAGAGAGAGGGCCTTCTAGAGGCCAGAGGCCTTAACTGAATGCCTTCAGAGGTGTTTGAAATTGTAGAATTTCAAGTGACCGTTAGAGCAGAGTTCTGGGGTTTGGAAGTTAAATAACCTTAAGCCTACTTCCTGCAGTTTACCTAGACTGTGGAGCATTTTGGGTCACTCTGGTGTATACAGAATGATGACTTGTAACACCATTACAAGTCGGTAATGGTACACTTCACTAAAACTGAAATGCTTATATTTCAACTAACGATTATTTGTGTTTTCTATTTCTCCATGAGGAAGATAGTAAGCTAGGAAATACCATAGAATTGACTTCAGGCCAAAATATGTATTTCTAAATACCAAAAGTTAATTTATAAAAGATAGAAATTTATTACACAAGATAATATACTAAAATCTGGACTAAAGTCTATGCAATATTTACAGGAAAGGTCAAACCTTGAAAACTTATTATGGTGGATATCTTCTTCGAAGAGAAAAAATGCTTACCCATTTCTGCCAAAATGGCCAAGTTTTGGACTAAATGATTAAGTTACTAATGTCTGGATGAGGGAGTGCACCTGACTCAAGAATAGGCGACCTTTAGGCTAGCAGAGACCTATAAGACAAACTGACAGAAAAGATGAGCTAGATCAAGCATTCTTATTCTTGTAAACCTAAAATTGAAAATAATGAGTGAGATAGAAATGGGAGAATTGAAAAGGATGCCAGGAAGTAGAGCCGAAGAACTATGGAAAGCTGAAGTTACATTCAAAACAGACCTGTAAGGAAACAGAAATGATAACTAGGCAGAGATGGCCAGTTAGTAAAGTGGCAATCAGAGCAGATGAGTGAAGGGAAGTGATGATGCTGTGAGAGAAATCATGTAGCTCATTGTGGAGATGAAAGGAAAAGCTGTTCCTTCAAGCTCCCTGGGCACCTGATAGCTTTCCATTTTCAGTTCACATGAAGCTTTACCAGAGTCTTTTTTTCTTGAGGTACCATGAGGGAATCTCTCTTCTTTGCAAACTGAAGCATAAAAGTATAACACTATTTTTCACTAGCTAAAAGGAATCACAGATGTTATTGAAGGTTTATAGTTCCACACAATCATATAGGGAGAATTCTTGCTACCACGCAAGAGAAAAAAGATTCTCATTATAAGAGAGTAAACAGAAGAGAATATTTCTCCCTCACCAAACCAGCTTTGGTTTTCAAAATGGAAGCAAGAATTTGGACACTGAGAGATGGATGTGATAGCATACAATAGTATGAATGTAAGTTCTACATAATTGCAGAAAATTGATTTTCTCTTTATAAATATGCCTATGCTCATATGCCTGGAATATTTATTATCTGTTATGGAATATTTGATAACATTCCAGCAGCATCTTTAAAACATCATAATCTTTATCATCTGTGTTTAGTATTTTATGATACTTATGGAAAAACAAACAAGAAATCAATGCTGTCCACATCTAACAATGCAGCCTGGTTATGTGGCAGCTCCACTATTGCCCTTGTTAGATGTTTCCTCAGCTCACTTTTTATGTCTAGCCACTAAAATCTGGTTAGAAAGTTTATTCTCTTCTGAACAGGTTTAAGTCCAGGAAGTGCCTGAATGCACTTGCCCACTATTTGTATACACAGCTCCAACCCCATTTTAATATAGTGAGCTGTTCTAGGTTCTTCTTTGAGGACAAAAGTCTTGAGTTGCTTGTGCTAGTTCTTTTTCCTGGTACTTGGGACTGCTCCCTGTGGTGTCTTGTGGTACCAAGGAATTGGAAACTACTTTTAGAAAGTCAGGGGACATCATCCTCGGCCTCAGCTTTTTCAATCTACATATCACCAATCTACTCCCATGGTTTTAATACTACCTGTAAGGTGGTGACTCCCAAACTTGAATCCCTACTTCAGACCTCCCTTCAAACACCAACCCACATATTTATCCACCTACTAGACATCTTTATTTGGATGTCCCTCAGATAAATGAAAACTTAGCATGCCCCAATTAATTATCTCACTCAGACTTACATTCCCCAGAAAATAACATATCAACAAAGTTTCTATTATGAATTTGGCAACTCAGGCTAAGGTTCTGTTTAATTGACTTTCTCTCCCTCATTTCCTTCTCTCCTTTCCAAGTAGTTTTCAAATACTGTTGATATTACCTTCTAAATATTAATTTCTTCCTTCTTGAAGCAAACATGGAATGAATGGCAACCTGATAAAATTGTCGAAAATAAGAAAAAGAAAAAAGAAGAGGCCACAATGTAAAGTAAACGTCTATAAGGTCTGTAGTGCTATTCTCTTTCATTCTTGATATTTGTAATTGGTGTCTTCTCTCTTTTGGTTTATTAACTTTATTATCTTTTAATAGAACCAATTTTTGGTTTGTTTTTCTCTATTGTTTTTCTGTTTTCAAATTTATTGATTGCTGCTGTTATCCTCATTTATTTCCTTCTACTTTGCTTTGGATTTAATTTGCTCTTATTTTTCTAGTTTCATACAATGAAGGTTTAGACTATTGATTTAAGACTTTCTTTTCTAATATGAACCTTAAATGCTATAAATTTTCCTCAAAGCATTGCTTTAGATGCATCTCAGATTTTGGTATACTATATTTTCATTAAATTCAAAATATTTTCTAATTTCTTTTACTTTTGCTTAAAACCATTCGTTATTTAGAAATTTGCTGTGTAATTTCCAAATATTGGGGGATTTTCCAACTTTTTTCTATTATTGATGTTTAATTCAATTCTGTTATGATCAAAACCACAGATTGCATGATTTCAATTCTTTTATGTTTGTTAAGGTTTGTTTTATGGCTCCGAATATAGTTTATCTGAATGAACGTTTCATTTGCACTTGAAAAGAATGTGTATTCTGTTATTGTTGACAGAAGTGCTTTGCAAGTGTCAATTTGGAAAACATTGTTAATAGTGTTGTTCAGGTCTTTATATCCTTATTCATTTCCTGTCTATGTTCTATAGATTACTTAAAGAGAGTGTTGAAGTCTCCAACTACAAATGCATGTTTTTACATTTCTTATGTTAGTACTATAAGTTTATATTTTGTGTATTTGAAGCTCAAGTGTTAAGGGCATACACATTTAGAATTTTGTGTTTGGGAAATGGAAGGTGAGTGTGTGGTGGTTTCTCTGTTGTTCTGGTTCAGCTTCAGTCTTAGGCAGTCCCTGTGCCCCCGGGCCTCATTAGCAGCGCTATCTCAGTGCACCTGCTCCTTCACTTGATGTAGTAGGTCTCTAATTGTTACTCCCGAGACAGTTTCTGTTCTTTCTTCATGTTCAAGGTTTGGTTTTATTTTGCTTCTTGTTGTTGTTTTTCTTTATCTTTCCTCAAGGTACAATACATCTTCAGCTATTCATTGGGGTCGTCAGAGTGATGTCTCTCCCACAGTGGATTAACGCTTTTGTTCTGTAGGTTAGAGTCATTCAAATGGAGCTTCCTGCTTTTTTTTTCTTTTGCAACAACAACCATTCTTCTCTCCATGCCCGTGCTACGAAGGAAACTTTCTGTGGCCTCCAGCCTTTCTCCCAATCTTTCTGATGATCATAGAGTGAACATCCATAGGGAAGAGTCTATGAGTGGTTTTGAACTCCCCCTTTAGTGTCTGAAGTTCTCAGAGCTTCTATACTCTCACAGTAGTTCACACTCAAGTCTTTAGCAACTAAAGATGTAAATGATTTATTTTATCCACTTTTGTAACAGCTAGTCTTCATTCCATGCCCTGCTTTGGGTGAAACAGTGCTTGCCTCCTGTCTCAACTGGGTGGAAGTTGTTTTTCCTTAATGTCAGGCTAATTGGTTAACCTGTGATCTCAGGTTTCTAAAGGATTCATACAAATTTATGATTTTGTAGATTATCTGGCTTTTTCTTATTGTTATGTTGGGGACATAATCTTTCTGACTTTCTGCATCCTACACAGAATCTGAAAATTTTGGAATTCTTTATGGTGAGGTTTAAAATTACACCTTCAATTCTACAAATTCAATTTCCTTTACAGATATAGGGCTATTTTGACTTTTTATTTCTTCTTGGGTTACTTTTGGTAAATTGTATTTTTCAAAAAATTTATCCATTTTATGTAAGTTGTAAATTATTGGCATATTTTTAAAAATAATATCTTTTTAATGTGTGAAAAATCAATCTTTGAGTTTTAATCAAAATATTTTGTTCATTTACACTTAATGTAATGATCTAGCTGGGCTTAAGTTGACTGTATTGCTATTTGCTTTTGATTTTTCCCTTCTTTGTTCCCATACCCCTTATTTCCTGCCTTCTTTTGTATTAATAAATGGCATTTTTATTATTCTACTTTACTATTAGAATTTTATCTTTCTATGTTTTAAAAATAAAAATGAATTTTTGACTTGTCATGAGATTTTTCTGGCTCAAACTTAAATGGACATTTTTACCACGTCTAGCATGGAAGAACCTGTAAGCAATTTAATTCTATTTAACTCCTCTTGCCTTTTGTACCACTGTTCTAACGTATTTTACTTTCATATTCGTGTAAAAACATAATATAGTAATTTTGACTTTAAGTTGTCAATATTCTTTTATATTTACCCACATATTCACCCTTTCCATGTGCTTCATTCCTTCCTGCATTTCATGCTTCTATCTGGAATAAGTTTCCTTTTAACTGAACAATTTCCTTTAATACTTTTTGTAGTAGGTATCTCAGCTTTTTCTTTTTTGTCTGAAAACATTTTTACTTTGCTTAAATTTTTAAAGGGCATTTTTGCTAGATATACAATTCTCAGATTTGCTGGCTTTAAAATTCTAGATCCTTCTGGCACCTTTAGCACTTTTAAAGTGTCATGTCACTGTCATGTAACTTCCATAGCTTCTGTTGAAAAGTCACGTATCATTCTGTTTAAAAGTCAGATATAACTTTTTCTTTTTGTAGATAACGTATAGTTTTTCACTTGCTACTTTTAAGACTTTGTCTTTACTTGGTTTTCCGAAGTTTGACAATAGTTGTCTAGGGTGGTTTCCTATGTGTTTATTTTGGAGTTTGCTGAGCTTCTTGAATCTGTGGGCTGATTCTTTCATCAATTTTGGAAAAGTCTTGACCATTATGTCTTCAAATATTTCCTGGTTCTTCATAGGCCTCATAACAGTTTACTATATGCTAGATGTTGTGTATAAGAGAATTGTAAAAACTAAAATCAATGTTATTTTCAACAGGAGACAATTTGTTCTTTCCTATGGTAAAATACAGGGCAGGTCACCTCATTCTTACCAGAATCTGAGCTAGATTAGGGCTCAATGGCACCTTTAGTTAGACATAGTCTTACTCTAGTTTCAAATGTCTCAAGAACAAGACTTGAGATGTGTTTGTAGTAAGGCCCTCATTCTAGTGGAACTCTCTTCTAAGCACTTACTCTCAAATAAGACTGTGGTATATTCCTGTGGGATTTTTCTGGCCCAGCCTCTCAGCACACCATACTCCCTTCCCTGCAAACACGTAGTGAATGTCTCACATTGAAAACCAGCCATGTATCTAGGGCTCTTCTAGATTTCAATTAGTCCTATCAGCCCACATTCAAGTGTTCCACTGCTTTCTCTTTCCCCTACTATAGTTTCTCTGCTTATGCCAAGCTCAATCCTCAGCATAGGCCTAGACTTGACAAGTGTTCCCAGAGAAGTAAATGGCTGGCCATATCAACTCACTGAGGAAGGGCTCCTATCTCTCTGAAATTTTAGTTTTTTGCTTCTACAGCTGTCTGGTGCCCTTAAAAGAAGATTTTAAAAAATCTATACTTATGTCAAGCCCCTCAGCCTGGCAATCAAGGTTCTTCCCAAACTGATCTCAATCTACCTTTATAGAATTACACCCCAATCTCTCATCCCTGAAACCTTCTGGTCCTCACCATGTGTACCGAATAACTTTTATTTTTTGGTTCAATGCTTTTTTACTCATTTCATACCAGTTTTTAGAAAATTCCTCCTCTTTCTATATATCAATACTTACTAGTCTCTGATGCATTCCCAGACTGGCCTGAAGTGATAATTCACCAAGTATAAATTCTTGAAGTACTGTTTGTTCCACTAATTTTCCAGTGAATTATGTCTTCCCCTAATGATATCTCATATTTATTTATAGTATGGCAATTTCATTTTTCATGCTATTGTTTTTTTAAACTCACAATTATAAAGTTTCTTTTTATATAGTCCATATTTTATTTTTAAATAAAAATTGTATATATTTAAAATTTACATGAGGTTTTATATATACACACACAGTAAAATGATTACTAAAGTGAAAAACATATCCATCTCCTCACAGTAACCTTTGTGTGTGTATGCATGTGTGTGCATGTGTGTGTGTGGTGAGAGCACCTGAAATATACTCTCAGCAGATTTCCAGTATACAGTACAGTATTATTAACTAGAGTCATGATGCTGTACATTAGATCTCTAGATTTATTCATCCTATACAACTTCAACTTTATACCTCTTGCCCAATATTTCCCAGTTTCCCCCACTTCCCTGCCCCTGGTAACCATCATTCTATCCTGTGCTTCTATGTATTCAACTCTTTTAGATGTATACATTATTATTACGTATATTATTACATAATATATAATGGAATATATGTGTACTATATATATTCAGACATATATTTACACATCACATTTATTTATTCATTGATTGATGCACATTTAGGTTGCTTCTTATCTAGGTTACTGTGAATAATGCTGCAATAAATAAGAGTGCAGCTATTTCTTCAAGATACTGATTTCATTTCCTTTGGGTATACACCAGAGGGGATGTTGCTGGATCATATGAAAGTTCCATTTTTAATTTTTGAGAAAACTTCATATTGTTTTCCATATGGCTATACCAGTTTACATTCCCACCATGTACAAGAATTCCTTTTTCTCCATATCCTAACACCTGTAATGTTTTATCTTTTCTATAATATACATCATATCTCATTGTGGTTTTGATTTGCATTTATCTGGTGATTGGTGACGTTGAGTACCTTTTCATGTATCTATTGGCCATTTGTATGTCTTCTTTGGAAAAATGTTTACTCAGGTACTTTGGTCAATTTTTAATCCAATTTTTTTTTTGCTATTAAGTTGGGTAAGTTCCTTATTTTTTTGAATATTGACCCTTTATGTGATACATGGTTTGCTCATATTTTCTACCAATTCATAAGCTGCATTTTTTTTTGTTGTTGATTGTTTGCTTGCTGTACAGACACTTTTTAGTTTGGTGTAATCCATTCATCTATTTTTGTTTTTGTTGCCTGTGTTTTTGGAGTCATATCCAAAAAACCATTGGCAAGGTCAAAGTCAAAGAAATTCCCTATGTTTTCTTCTAGGAATTTTATGGTTTGAGGTCTTGTGTTTAAGTCTTCAATTCACTTTGAATTGGTTTTTGTGTATGGAATAAGAAAAGACTCCAATTTCATTCTTTCATATGTGGATATTCAGTTTTCCCAATACCATTTATTTCACTTATTTTAATTTCAGATTCAGGGATTATATGTGAAGGTTTGTTACTTGGGTATATTATGTGATGCTGAGGTTTAGCCTTCTAATGATTCCATCATTCAATTAGTGAACATAGTACCCAACAGGTAGTTGTTCGACCTTTGCACCCTCCTCTCCCTTTCTCCTTTTGGAATCTCCAGTGTTTATTGTTTCCATCTTTGTGGCCATGTATACCAAAGTTTAGCTCCCACTTACAAGTGTGAACACACAGTATTTGGTTTTCTGTTTCTGTGTTAAATTACTTAGAATAATTACCTCCAGTTGTATCCTTGTTCTTGCAAATAATATTTCATTTTTTTATGGCTGCATGGTATTCCATGGTATATACATACTGCATTTCCTTTATCTGATCCACCATTGATGGGCACCTGGGTTGATTCCATGTCTTTGCTATTGTGAAAAGTGCTACAATGAATGTACAAGTGCAGATAGAATGATTTATTTTCCTTTGGATATATACCCAGTAATGGGATTGCTTGGCTGAATGCTATTCTAACTGGTTTGAGATGGCATCTCACTGTGGTTTTCATCTGATCATTAGTGATGTTGAGAATTTTTTCATGTCCTTTGCCCACCTTTTAATGTTATTTTTTCTTGTTGATTTATTTAACTTCCTTATAGATTCTGGATATTAATCCTTTGTTGGATGCATAGCTTGTGAATATTTTCTCCTATTATGTAGCTTGTTTGTTACTCTGTTGATAGTTTCTTTTCCTGTGCAGAAGCTCTTTAATTTAATTAAATCCCATTTTGTCAATTTTTATTGCATTTGCTTTTGAGCACTTAAGATATAAATTTTTTGCCTAAGGCAATGTCTAGAAGAGTATTTCCTAGGTTTTCTTTTAGGATTTTTATAGTTTGAGGACTTACATTTAAGGTTTTAATCCATCTTGAGTTAATTTTTGTATATAGTGAGAAGTAGGTGTCCAGTTTCATCCTTCTGCATATGGTTGGCCAGTTTTTCCAGCATCATTTATGGAATAGGGATTCCTTTCCCCATTGTTAATTTTTGCCAGTTTTGTTGACAATTAGGTGGTTGTAGGTGTCTGGATTAATTTCAGGGGTCTCCATTCTGTTCCATTGGTCTATGTGTCTATTTTTGTACCAGTACCATGCTGTTTTGGTTACTGTAGCTTTGTAGTTTAGTTTGAAGTTGGGAGATGTAATGCCTCTGGCTTTATTCTTTTTGTTTAGGATTGCCTTGGCTATTCAGACTCTTTTTGGGTTCTATATAAATTTGAGAATCATTTTTCTCTAATTCTGTAAAAAAGTGATATTGCTAATTTGGTAGATTGCTTTGGGTAGTAGACATTTTAGTGATATTGAATCTTCCTATCCATGATCATGGAATGCTTTTCCATTTGTGTAGTCTATGATTTCTTTCTCCTTGTAGAGATCTTTCACCTCCTTGGTTAGATGTATGCCCAGGTACTGTGAGTGTGTGTGGCTACTGTAAATGGGATTATGTTCTTGATTTGGTTCTCAGCTTGAATATTATTGGTGTGTAGAAATGCTACTGATTTTTGTATATTGATTTTGTATCCTGAGACTTTGCTGAAGTCATTTATTAGGTCTAGGAGTCTTTTGGCAGGATCTTTAGGGTTTCTTACGTATAAATTATACTGTCAGCCAAGAGAGATAATTTGACTTCCTCTTTTTCTATTTGGATGCCTTTTCTTTCTCTTGCCTGATTGCTTTGGCTAGCACTTCCAATACTATGTTGAATATGAGTGATACGAGTGGGCATCCTTGTCTTGTTCCAGTTCTCAAAGGGAATGCGTCCAGATTTTTGTCCATTCAGTATGATGTTGGCTGTGGGTTTCTCATAGATGGCTCTTATTATTTTGAGTTGTGTTCCTTCAGTGCCTAGTTTGTTGAGAGTTTTTATCATGAAGGGATGTTGAATTTTATCAAATGCTTTTTCTGCATCTATTGAGATGATCATATGATTTTTGTTTTTAATTCTATTTATGTGGTGAATCACATTTATTGATTTGCATATGTTGGACCATCCTTGCATCCCAAGAATAAAACCCACTTGACTGTGGTGAATTAACTTTTTGATGTGCTGCTGGATTTGGTGTGCTAGTATTTTTTGAGGATTTTTTCATCTGTGTTCAGGGACAATGTAGTTTTCTTTTTTGTGTTTTTGTCAGATTTTGGTATCAGAACCCTACTAGTTTCATAGAATGAGTCAGAGAGGAGTCCCTCTTCCTCAATTTTTTGGAATACTTTCACTAGGATTGGTACCAGCTGTTCTTTGTATGTCTGCTAGAATTCAGTTGTGAACACATTTGGTCCAGGGCTGTTTCTTTTTTTTTTTTTTTTTTTTTGGTTGGTAGGTTTCTTACTACTGATTCAATTTCCTTACTTGTTATTGATCTGTTCAGGATTTCTCTTTCTTCCTGATTCAATCTTGGGAATTTGTGTTTCCAGGAATTTATCCATTTCCTCTAGAATTTCTAGTTTGTGTACATAGAGATGTTCATAATATTCTCTGAGGATCTTTTGTATTTCTCTGGGATCCGTTGTGATGTCACTTTTGATTGTGCTTATTTGGATGCCTTTTTTTTTTGTTAATCTAGCTAGTGGTCTATAATCTTGTTTATCTTTTCAAAAAGTGAACTTTTTGCTTCATTGATCCTTTGTACGGTTTTGGGGGTCTCAATTTCATTCAGTTCTGCTCTATTTTAATTATTTCTTCTGCTAGCTTTGGGTTTAGTTTGTTCTTATTTTGCTAGTACTTTTGGTTGCAAGGTTAGGTTGTTAATTTGAGATATTTCTATCTTTTTGATGTAGGCATTTAGCACTATAAACTTTCCTCCTAACCTTGCTTTTGCCACATCCCAGTAGTTTTGGTATGTTGTGTCTCAATTTTTATTTATTTCAAATACTTTTTTTTTTTGAGATGGAGTCTTGCACTGTTGCCCAGGCTAGAGTGCAGTGGCACAATCTCGGCTCACTGCAACCTCTGCCTCCCGGGCTCAAGCAATTCTCCTGCCTCAGCCTCCCAAGTAGCTGGGATTACAGGCACCCGCCACCATGCCCAACTACGTTTTTGTATTTTTAGTAGAGACAGGGTTTTACCATGTTGGCCAGGCTGGTCCCGAACTCCTGATCTCGTGATTTGCCCACCTCGGCCTCCCAAAGTGTTGGGATTACGGCATGAGCCACCATGCCTGGCCTCAAATACTTATTAAATTTCTGCCTTAATTTCATTGTTTACCCAAAAGTCAGTCAGGAGCAAGTTGTTTAGTTCATGTATTTGTGTGGTTTTGAGATTTCCTCTTGGTACTGATTTCTATTTTTATTCTACTGTGGTCTGAGAAGATACTTTGTATTATTTCAATGTTTTTGAATTTATTGAGACTTCTTTTATGACTGAGAATGTGGTCAAACTTAGGGTATATTCCATGTGCAGATGAGAAGAATGTATATTCTGGGGTTGTTAGGTGGAGTATTCTGTAGATCTCTATTAGGTCCAATTGGTCAAGTGTTGAATTTAAGTCCAGAATTTCTTAGTTTTCTGTTTTGATGATCTGTCTAATGCTGTCATTGGGGTGTTGAAGTCTCCCACCGTTTTAGCGTGACTGTCAAAGTCTTTTCTTAGGTCTAGAAACATTTGTTTTATAAATCTGAGTGCATATATAATACATTTAGGATAGTTAGGTGTTCTCATTGAACTGCACTCTTTATTATTATGTAATTAACGCCCTTCTTTGCCCCTTTTTACTGTTGTTGGTTTAAAGTCAATTTTATCTGATACAAAAATAACAACTCCTGCTTTTTTTGTTTTCTATTTGTGTGGTAGATCTTTTTCCATCTTCTACTTTGAGCCTATGGGTGTTGCTGCATGTGAGATGGGTCTCTCAAAGATAGCAGAAGGATGGGTGTTTTTTTTTTTTTAATCCAATTTGCCACTCTGGGTCTTTTAAAAAGAGCATTTAGGCCATTTACATTCAAGGTTAATATTGATATATGGGGGCCGGGCATGGTGGCTCATGCCTGTAATCCCAGCACTTTGGGAGGCCGAGGCGGGCGGATCACCTGAAGTCAGGAGTTCAAGACCAGCCTGACCAATATGGTCTCTACTAAAAATACAAAAATTAGCTGGGCATGGTGGTGGGTGACTGTAGTCCCAGCTACTCAGGAGGCTGAGACAGGAGAATTGCTTGAACCCAGGAGGCAGAGGTTGCAGTGAGCTGAGATCGTGCCACTGCACTCTAGCTTGGGTGACAGAATGAGACTCCGTCTCAAAAAATATCTATATATATATCTATATATAGATATAGATAGATAGATAGATAGATAGATAGATAGATAGATAGATATGTGGGGTTTTGTTCCTGTCATACATAGTTCCTTTGTAGTCTCGATTGTGTAGTTGCTTTATAGGGTCTATGGCCTATGTGCGTGCAAGCCAACACTATTGAAAAGACTATTCTTCCTCCATTGTGTATTCTTGGCACCCTTGTCAAAAACTAGCTGGCTGTAATATGCTTGGGTTTATTCTGTGTTTTCTGTTCTGTTTCATTGATCTATATGTCTGTTTTTATGCCAGTACTATGTATTATTTTGGTTACTATAGCTTTGTAATATAATTTGAAATCACAAAGTGTGATGCCGGAAACTGCTTGGTACATAGTAAGATCAATATGGTAGCCACTACTATTACTACTGCAAGACTTCACGGATTGCTTTTTTCTTCTGGACTCTATTGGCACGTGACTTATTTTGTGATTAAACTGTCTTGTGTTAATCAATATTTGCTGCGTATGTCTGTAAGTTTCCCAAAGAAACCCAAAACCCTCACTAAATTATTCTATTCACAACATAACTTCTTAGACTAATTAACTGTTTTCTCACCCGCTCCAATCCATTTCAGTCTGGTTTCCAGCACTGCCACTTCCCTAATACAGCTCTAAGGTTCACAGTGTCTTCCATGTGATTAAATTCATCGAACGTTTTTAGTCCTCATCTTACTTGACGTCTCCAACAGTAATTGACATTACTGTCCACACTGTCTGTTTCTAGGAAACTTTCTCTTCCTGACTTCCTGATTATTTCTTTCCAGTCTCCTATGCAGCTTCATCTACCTCTACTCAGTCATTAAATACATGTTAGCGTTCCTCAAGACTTGGACCTACCTACACAGTCTTCTTCTCATCCACTGTTCACTCCTGAGGATAACTCTTCTACTCCCACAGCTTAGATCACTACCTAGATCGAAATAACCCTCAAATTTACATCTCAGCTTAGACCTCTTCTCTGAGCTCCATACCAGTATCTACGATGGTCTCTTGGATATTCAATGGCAACTCAAAACTTAATATGTCCCAAATCAACTCGCTATTTCCCCTCAATAAATGTGGTCCTTTTTGCTTTTTCTCTGTTTAAGTGAACACTATCACCATTGTTTCAGACGCATAGTCAGAAATCTAGGACTCATCCTTTATACCTTACTACTCTCCCCTATCTAGTCCATCATCAACTGCTGTCAATTTTGCCTCATAAATATCTCTCAAATCTAACCACTTTTCTCCACATCTGCCACTACCATAATATGCAAAGTTTTTGCAATAGCTTATTTGAATCTCTTTAATAACTTTTGAAACTCATTTACCCACATCCACTCTAGTTCTCCCTCCAATCTTTTCTCCACATGGCACCTGAAGTAATTCTTTCCCATGTAAATCTGATGAGGTCATTCTTGCCCTCCTCTCCCTAGCCTCTTCCTTATCTCCCTTCCTCCTCCACTCCACCCTCCACCAAAAAAACAAGACAGAAAAGAAACCTTCATGGCTTATCACTGTAAGGACATAGACAACATGGAACATGGCTTAAAGGCTCTGCCTGGCCTCCTTCACTAGTCTCAACCCTCACTGTGCTTCCTCTTGCTTTCTCTGCTCCAGCTGGCTTTCTCTGATAATTTTCTCTTTGCCATGCTCCTTCCTGCTACATGCTACTCTCTCTCTCTCTCTGCTTGGAATGCATTTCCTTCCCCCTCTTAATCCAGTTAATTTAACATCCTTCAGGTTTTGACTCATTTTTCTCATTCCCCTGATAAAGTCAAACTCTTGTTCTGGCTGTCAAGGCATCTGTGCCTGTCCTTCATAGATTTTATCACTGTTGCAATTTTAGACTTATTTTGAGTAATGTTTTTGATTACCATTTCTAATAGATTGTAATATCTGTCAGCACAGAGATCATTACTGCTTTTGGTCACCACTGTATCCCAGGTGCCTAGTATAGTGCTTGATGCTTAATAAATGCTTAATAACTTTTTATTTAATGGATGAAGAGTAGTAGAAATCACATACCTCTGCTTCTCAAGACATGTGAGTTGTTCTTTGCTCTTTCCAAATACAAGCTAGAAGGGAATGGGCTAAAACGCAGTCAGGAAGTGGGAGAATCAGGAAGGGAAAAGCAAAGCAAAAGCTTAGAACTCTCAGTTTCTCTGGTTAGACAAGTGTTAGAAAGTATACCTCCAAACCCAAAGCTGCTTTCTATGGAGTAGTAATAGAGGGTGAATGCAGTCTTATTCATCTGATGTATCCTGAAACATTTGATGTGTCTAGAATCCTACTCCTTCAGGGCAGGCTTCCTGCCAACTCTGGCAGTCATCTAAGTGAGCTACAACTGTACTGCTATAAAGGATCCAAAATCTTGTACAAGTTCAGACACCTCTTTACACAGTCACTTCCTGTACTATACAAAGGTACAGAAAGCTTCTTTGTTTGTAGGGATAAATCCATTTTCTACTGCTTAGACAACACAGTCAACATGAGGGAGTCAAGCAAGAGTTTCAAGCTCCTAGATTATGACTTAGAAATACTGCTAGTTTCCCAGTGAAAATGCAAAGAAAAGAACCAATGTCCCACTAAGTGAAGAGAAGAAAATTTAAGAAATGAATATTTTAGTTTTATTGGCATTTTGGACCTTTGGGACATTGCTTTCTTTTCTTTTCTTTTTTTTTTTTTTTAAAACTATTAAGGCTTACTTGAATAAGTCAGTAGGGGAAATCCAGAATTGAAAAGCAACTGCCTTTTAAAAGAAAGATATGGCAGGTTAAATCTTCTCAATTTCTACATTTAGAACTGGTTAAAAGCAAAATCTTTGTTCAATAAATACAAATAATGTAAAATTTATTTCAAATCTCTAATATGAACCATTAAGGCATCAAGAAAGAAATATTAATAAGTTAAAGTGAAGACAAAAGAACCATTCCTATTTAATCAATCTCAACCAGTTATTCAATTTCTTCACATCATTTATCATAATCCATAATTATCTTAGTTATTTATCTGATATTTTTATTTCTGGACTTTCCCACAAGACTATAAACAACAGTAAAGCAAAGACCTTCTCTGTTTTATGTTCCATGTCATCCTCATTGAGTAGTCCAGTTCCTGACCCGCTGCACTGAATCAGTGGCAACCGAATCACCAGCAATGCTGGTTAAAAACGCAGTTTCCTGAGACCCATTCTGTTATCTACTGGCTCTTTTAGATGGAGCTCTGGAGTCTGCAATTTTAACACTTCCAGATGGCACTACTGCATACCAAAATCTGAGGACTAAGTAAAATCTTCCATCTGTGGAAGAGCCATACACCTACACAAGTAACTAGTCACCAAAATATTATTACTGCAAGGAATGCCTGAAATGTTAAAAATATAAATATTAGACTAAAAGTTTGAGTCTCTACCTTTGCTATGTAAGAATGAGCTGCATCTGAAATGAAATGAAAATGGCTAACACCAAAATCTAAAGCTATTACAGAGCATTTTTAAAACTCTAAATTATAGAAATATGATGTCTGAGTTCCTTGAAAGCAGGAACTTCAACTTGTGAAAGGAAAATAAATCTTGGGGCCCCCAAATCACTAAGCTAAGGGGAAAAGTCAAGCTGGGAAATGCTTAGGGCAAATCTGTCTCCCGTTCTATTCAAAGTCATCCCTCTGCTCACTGAGATAAATGCATATCTGATTCCTTCCTTTGGAGAGGCTCATCAGAAACTCAAAAGAATACAACCATTTGTCTCTTATCTACTTATGACCTGCAAGCTCCCTCCCAGCTTCGAGTTGTCCCGCCTTTCCAGAAGAACCAATATTCATCTTACATATATGTTGACTGATGTGTGTCTCCCTAAAATGTATAAAACCAAACTGTGCTCTGACCACCTTGGGCACATATTATTGGGACCTCCTGAGGCTGTGTCACCGGCACGCGCCCTCAAACTTGGCAAAATAAACTTTCTAAATTAACTGAGACCTATCTCAGATATTTGGGGTTCACAAACTCATTGATATTTTTATACTTAAAACCAAGATTGTACCTTGAATATAGTATACACATTAACAGTGTAAATCAAATAATGAGTAAATATAATACTTAATCCACCTAACTGACAAAAATACAGAGAGATCAAAAAAGGTCAGTCCAAATGAAAAGTATAGACTTAAGAAGATTTTTGTTCATCACTCACTGAACAAATATTGGGTACCTACTATGTGCTAGTAGGCATTGTATTCGTTTTCTAAAAATAGAATGCTGAGATAACAATAGACTTAGTTCCTGCTTTCATGAAACACTGAAACTAATCTAATGATAAATAACAGGAAGGTGCTTTGGGAGCTTACATAGAAGAATTTTGCCTAATCTGAAAAGTATCAGAGAAGGCTTTTTCAAGTGATAATTTAGTTGAGATCTGCAGATTGAATGAGCATTAGCTAGAAGAGGGAAGGAAAATTGCAGGTAGGGAAAAGAGTATCTTGGAAGACCCTGAGACAAGGAAACCTGGCACTTTTCAAAGACATGAAAAATGGCCCATGGGATGGAGCATAAAAGAGTGAAAAGGACACTACAGTGAAAATGAATTACAGAAGTAAGTAGTGAGGAAACCATGCTTCTACATGGTTTTGGTAAGGATTCTGGTTTGTGTTAAACACAATGGGAAAGTTTAAGAGTATTTTAAGCAGAAAAGTAATAGGATTTGGTTTGCACTTGGGCAGGCTGAAGTATTGAAAACAGATCAAACTGCAAAAACTAGAGTAGATTCACATATTATACTTAGAAAGCGACTGCATTCCTTTAGGTCAGGCTTGTCCAACCTGCAGCCTATGGGCTGCATGCGGCCCAGAACAGCTTTGAATGAGGTCCAACACAAATTCGTAAACTTTCTTAAAACATTATGAGATTTTTTTTGTGTGATTTTTTTTTTTTTTTTTTTTGGCTCATCAGCTATGGTTGGTGTTATTGTATTTTACATGTAGCCCAAAACAATTCTTCTTCCAATGTGGCCCAGGGAAGACAAAAGATTGGACATCCTGCTCTAGGTGGTGGTGACAGTGGAAAGTAGATAAATATGAGATATTTTAGGAAGTTGAAAAAACGACAGAACTTTTTATATCCCTTTTTCTTCTCACACTTTGTCAATCTAACTTAATTCTCATTTTTCTGTTTTTTTTTCAAGTTGTGACTTAACTAGTCTCTTGCTTATTAGATTGGTTCCATTTAAATCAACGAAACAGTAATTTAAATAGCTAGAAAACTTTATTGACACCAGAATAGTTGGGAGAAAAATAAGTAAAGCAAATAGTTACTAAATATTTACTTAAATGTAGTTATTCCTTCCATTTTACCACGGCATGCTCGAATTTCTTGCTTGGGTTTAAGACTCTGAGGTGGAAGAACATTGTCATACATAGGATATTTTTCCAAATATTCAGTTGTAGGGCAAAACACCCCAGAATTTTCATAAATCCTTGTGGTTCCATGTGGACAATCATGTCGCCTGTGCAAAACATAAACTGAAAGATTAACCTTAAAAATCATTTTGCGTTGTAACTGCATTTTAATCAGAGACCTCCAATAAACTCACAATTTCTAAATTCTAGAGCTTTACTGAAAAAAAAACTGTTTCCTCTGTAATGGTGTTTATAAAAACAATCAATAAATAATGGTCTATCCCTGTCTGGCAGAAGCAAAACTATTAAGTGTCTCATAACAATTTAGTGTCTTGTTACACTATAGAAGCTGAAAAGCTAATACAGAATTTCCTATGCTCTTACAGAAAGCTTCCACATACAATTTAGGTTTCACCTACTATGTGTATTCACATGATACTTTGATTCAGAACAGAGCTACATAAGGAGAGAGTCAAGGCACAACATTTATTTTGCTTTCATGGAACATAATAGAGGCAACAAGAGATTGGAGCTAGAAGTCGTTAGGCGGCATCTTGATTTGCAAGCTGGTTTCCTAACTTGGCAGCTTCTTGACCTTGGAAGAGACCAGTGATTCTGGAGTCTATAGCTCTGTTGCAATTTTTTTATTGTGGCAGAGGCAGTGGCTCCCTTGTCAGTCCTGTTCTGTGGTAAAATGTTTGGAAGTTTTTCCTGGAAGCTTATTTTGAAAATGATTTCTTAAGTTCTTCCAAGTGAACTATATATATACTCCTTAATAAATTCCTTTTTGCCTAAACTAACCAGAGGAGATTATGTTATCCATAATTAAGAACCTTGACCAATATATCATATAAGCTAATAGTATACAGTAGAGTTATTTAAGAGAACGAGGGTGGCCTTTATGCATGGTCATTGGAAGATGGTGAGATTGTAAATAGTAAGAAACTGGATTGTAGAATAGTATGCTCAGGGTTTTCCGTTCCAAGATGGTCGAATAGGAACAGCTCCGGTCTGCAGCTCGCAACGTGAGCCACACAGAAGATGGTGATTTCTGCATTTCCAACTGAGCCTCCACTGGTGACACCCAGGCAAACAGGATCTGGAGTGGACCTCCAGCAAACTCCAACAGACCTGCAGCTGAGGGACCTGACTCTTAGAAGGAAAACTAACAAACAGAAAGGAATAGCATCAACATCAACAAAAAGGACATCCACACCAAAATCCCACCTGTAGGTCACCAGCATCAAAGACCAAATGTAGATAAAATCACAAAGATGGGGAGAAACCAGAGCAAAAAAGCTGAAAATTCTGAAAACCAGAGCGTCTCTTCTCCTCCAAAGGATTGCAGCTCCTCACTAGTAATGGAACAAAGCTGGACGGAGAATGACTTTGACGAGCTGACAGAAGTAGGCTTCAGAAGGTCGGTAATAACAAACTTCTCCGAGCTAAAGGAGGATGTTCGAACCCATTGCAAGGAAGCTAAAAATCTAGAAAAAAGATTAGACAAATGGCTAACTAGAATAAAGAGTGTAGAGAAGACCTTAAATGACCTGATGGAGCTGAAAACCATGGCACGAGAACTATGTGATGCATGCATAAGCTTCAGTAGCCAATTCGATCAAGTGGGAGAAAGGGTATCAGTGATTGAAGATCAAATTAATGAAATAAAGTAAGCAGAGAAGTTTAGAGAAAAAAGAGTAAAAAGAAACAAACAAAGCCGCCAAGAAATATGGGACTATGTGAAAAGACCAAATCTATGTTTGATTGGTGTACCTGAAAGTGACCGGGAGAATGGAACCAAGTTGGAAAACACTCTTCAGGATGTTATCCGGGATATTATCCCCAACCTAGCAAGGCAGGCCAACATTCGAATTCAGGAAATACAGAGACCACCACAAAGATACTCCTTGAGAAGAGCAACCCCAAGACATATAATTGTCAGATTCACCAAGGTTGAAATGAAGGAAAAAATGTTAAGGGCAGCCAGAGAGAAAGGTCGGGTTACTCACAAAGGAAAGTCCATCAGACTAACAGCTGATCTCTCGGTAGAAACTCTACAAGCCAGAAGAGAATGGGGGCCAATATTCAACATACTTATAGAAAAGAATTTTGAACCCAGAATTTCATATCCAGCCAAGCTAAGCTTCATAAGTGAAGGAGAAATAAAATTCTTTACAGACAAGCAAATATTGAGAGATTTTTGTCACCACCAGGCCTGCCTTACAAGAGCTCCTGAAGGAAGCACTAAACATGGAAAGGAACAACTGGTACCAGCCACTGCAAAAACATGCCAAATTGATGGTAAAGACCATTGATGCTAGGAAGAAACTGCATCAACTAACGGGCAAAATAACCAGCTAACATCATAATGACAGGATCAAATTCACACATAACAATAGTAACCTTAAATGTAAATGGGCTGAATGCCCCAATTAAAAGATGCAGACTGGCAAATTGGATAGAGTCAAGACCCGTCAGTGTGCTGTATTCAGGAGACCCATCTCATGTGCAGAGACACACATAGGCTCAAAATAAAGGGATGGAGGAAGATCAAATAAGCAAATGGAAAGCAAAAAAAAGCAGGAGTTGCAATCCTAGTCTCTGATAAAACAGATTTTAAACCAACAGAGATCAAAAGAGACAAAGATGGCCATTACATAATGGTAAAGGAATCAATTCAACAAGAAGAGGTAACTATCCTAAATATATATGCACCCAATACAGGAGCACCCAGATTCATAAAGCAAGTCCTTAGAGACCTACAAAGAGACTTAAAGACTCCCACACAATAATAATTGGAGACTTTAACACCCCACTGTCAATATTTTAGACAGATCAACAAGACAGAAGGTTAACAAGGATATCCAGGACTTGAACTCAGCTCTGCACCAAGCAGACCTAATAGACATCTATAGAACTCTCCACCCCAGATCAACAGAATATACATTCTTCTCAGCACCACATCACACTTATTCCAAAACTGACCACATAGTTGGAAGTAAAGCATTCCTCAGCAAATGTGAAAAACAGAAATCACAACAAACTGTCTCTCAGACCACAGGGCAATGAAATTAGAACTCAGGATTAAGAAACTCACTCAAAACCACACAACTACATGGAAACTGAACAACCTGCTCCTGAATGACTACTAGGTAAATAATGAAATTAAAGCAGAAATAAAGATGTTCTTTGAAACCAATGAGAACAAAGACACAACATACAAGAATCTCTGGGACACATTTAAAGCAGTGTGCAGAGGGAAATTAATAGCACTAAATGCCCACAAGAGAAAGCAGCAAAGACCTAAAATCGACACCCTAACGTCACGATTAAAAGAACTAGAGAAGCAAGAGCAAACAAATTCAAAAGCTAGTAGAAGACAAGAAATAACTAAGATCAGAGCAGAACTGAAGGAGATAGAGACACAAAAAAACCTTCAAAAAATCAATGAATCCAGGAGCTGGTTTTTTGAAAAGATCAACAAAATTGATAGACCGCTAGCTAGACTAATAAAGAAGAAAAGAGAGAAGAATCAAATAGATGCAATAAAAAATGACAAAGGGGATATCACCACAGATCCCACAGAAATACAAACTACCATCAGAGAATACTATAAACACCTCTATGCAAATAAACTAGGAAATCTAGAAGAAATGGATAAATTCCTGGACACATACACCCTCCCAAGACTAAACCAGGAAGAAGTTGAATCTCTGAATAGACCGATAACTGGCTCTGAAATTGAGGCAATAATTAATAGCTTACCAACCAAAAAAAGTCCAGGACCAGAAGGAATCACAGCCGAATTCTACCCGAGGTACAAGAAGGAGCTGGTCCAATTCCTTCTGAAACTATTCCAATCAAAAGAAAAACAGGGAATCCTCCCTAACTCATTTTATGAAGCCAGCATCATCCTGATACCAAAGCCTGGCAGAGACACAACAAAAAAAGAGAATTTTAGACCAATAGCCCTGATGAACATCGATGCAAAAATCCTCAATAAAATACTGGCAAACTGAATCCAGCAGCACATCAAAAAGCTTATCCACCATGATCAAGTTGGCTTCATCCCCGGGATGCAAGGCTGGTTCAACATATGCAAATCAATAAATGTAATCCATCACATAAACAGAACCAATGACAAAAACAACATGATTATCTCAATAGATGCAGAAAAGGCCTTTGACAAAATTCAACAGCCTTTCATGCTAAAAACTCTCAATACACTAAGTATTGATGGAATGTATCTCAAAATAATAGGAGCTATTTATGACAAACCCACAGCCAATATCATACTGAATGGGCAAAAACTGGAAGCATTCCCTTTGAAAACTGGCACAAGACAGGGATGCCCTCTCTCACCACTTCTATTCAACATAGTGTTGGAAGTTCTGGCCAGGGCAATCAGGGAAGAGAAATAAATAAAGGGCATTCAATTAGGAAAAGAGGAAGTCAAATTGTCCCTGTTTGCAGATGACATGATTGTATATTTAGAAAACCCCATCGTCTCAGCCCAAAATCTCCTTAAGCTGATAAACTACTTCAGCAACATCTCAGGATACAAAATCAATGGGCAAAAATCACAAGCATTCCTAAACACCAATAACAGACAAACAGAGAGCCAAATCATGAGTAAACTCCCATTCACAATTGCTACAAAGAGTATAAAATACCCAGGAATCCAACTTACATGTGAAGGATCTCTTCAAGGAGAACTACAAACCACTGCTCAACAAAATAAAAGAGGACACAAACAAATGGAAGAACATTCCATGCTCATGGATAGGAGGAATCAATATCGTGAAAATGGCCATACTGCCCAAGGTAATTTATAGATTCAATGCCACCCCATCAAGCTACCAATGACTTTCTTCACAGAATTGGAAAAAACTACTTTAAAGTTCACATGGAACCAAAAAAGAGCCCTCATTGCCGAGAGACAGTCCTAAGCAAAAAGAACAAAGCTGGAGGCATCACACTACCTGACTTCAAACTATACAAGGCTACAGCAACCAAAACACCATGGTACTGGTACCAAAACAGAGAGATAGACCAACAGAAAAGAACAGAGCCCTCAGAAATAATACCACACATCTACAACCATGTGATCTTTGACAAACCTGACAGAAACAGGAAATGGGGAAAGGATTCCCTATTTAAGAAATGGTGCTGGGAAAACTGGCTAGCCATATGTAGAAAGCTGAAACTGGATCCCTTCCTTACACCTTATACAAAAAGTAATTCAAGATGGATTAAATACTTAAATGTTAGACCTAAAACCATAAAAACCCTAGAAGAAAACCTAGGCAATACCATTCAGGACATAGGCATGGGCAAGGACTTCATGACTAAAACACCAAAAGCAATGGCAACAAAAGCCAAAATTGACAAATGGGATCTAATTAAACTAAAGAGCTTCTGCACAGCAAAACAAACTACCATCAGGGTGAACAGGCAACCTATAGAATGGGAGAAAATTTTTGCAATCTACTTATCTGACAAAGGGCTAATATCCAGAATCTACAAAGAAGTTAAATTTACAAGAAAAAAAACAATCCCATCAAAAAGTGGGCAAATGATATGAACAGACACTTCTCAAAAGGAGACATTTATGCAGCCAACAGACACATGAAAAAATGCTCATCATCACTGGTCATCAGAGAAATGCAAATCAAAACCACAATGAGATACCATCTCACACCAGTTAGAATGGCAATCATTAAAAAGTCAGGAAACAACAGCTGCTGGAGAGGATGTGGAGAAATAGGAACACTTTTACACTGTTGGTGGGACTGTAAACTAGTTCAACCATTGTGGAAGACAGTGTGGCAATTTCTCAAGAATCTAGAACTAGAAATACCATTTGACCCAGCTATCCCATTACTGGGTATATATCCAAAGAATTATAAATCATGCTACTATAAAGACACATGCACACGTATGTTTATTGCGGCACTATTCATGATAGCAAAAACTTGGAACCAACCTAAATGTCCATCAATGATAGACTGGATTAAGAAAATGTGGCACATATACACCATGGAATACTATGCAGCCATAAAAAAGGATGAGTTCATGTCCTTTGCAGGGACATGGATGAAGCTGGAAACCATCATCCTGAGCAAACTATCACAAGGACAGAAAACCAAACACTGCATGCTCTCACTCATAGGTGGGAACTGAACAATGAGAACACTTGGACACAGGGCAGGGAACATCACACACGGGGGCCTGTCGTGGGGTGGGGGCAGGGGCATGGATAGCATTAGGAGAAATACCTAACATAAATGACGAGTTAATGGGTGCAGCAAACCAACATGGCACATGTATACCTATGTAACAAACCTGCACATGTGCACATGTACCCTAGAACTTAAAGTATAATAATAATAAAAAAGAACACCTTCAAAGCAATAAAAAAAAGAATAGTATGCTCAGAATATTCTCCTTTTTTGTTTAAAAAAAAAATCAGTGCAGGCTAGGTGCAGTGGCTCATGCCTGTAATCCCAGCACTTTGGGATGCCGAAGCAGGCGGATCATGAGGTCAGGAGATAGAGGCCAACTTGGTGAAACCCCGTCTCTACTAAAAATACAAAAATTAGTTGGGTGCGGTGGCGCGCGCCGGTAATCCCAGCTACTCGAGAGGCTGAGGCAGGATAATTGCTTGAACTCAGGAGGCGGAGATTGCAGTGAGCCGAGATTGTGCCACTGTACTCCAGCCTGGAGACAGAGTGAGACTCTGTCTCCAAAAAAAAAAAAGAAAAGAAAAGAAAAAAATCAATGCATATGTAAAACAAGTCTTAAAGAACATTTGTTATCTGTGGAAGATAGAATTATGAAGGCATTTCGTACAATTTTTGCTCAGATTTTTATGACACCTCATGTGTATTTATTTATTGCATTATCAGAAAATAAAGATAAAACCCTTAAAAAACAAAAAAATCACAAACAAAAACAAAAAGTAAAATCACACCATTCTAAGGGTAGCCCTCAACATAATGAAGACTGAATTTCCTAACGGTTGAATGGGAAAGGAACTTACATTGAATATGAATTAGAAAAAAAGTAAAAATTTTCTCCTGCATCCCAGTCTGCAGATTCATACACCCAAAGTTAATTTGTTGATATTTTAATCTACATCTAATTACGAACTGTGTTTATTATGAGACTATCAAAAAAACTGCTTTCCATCAACATGCAGGTGTTTTCTTTGAAGAGGGTTACAAATACAAAGGGATTGACACGTTCATATTTATTTAGCAAATAATTATCTAATCCCTGGGTCAACTGAAGCTAAGGAAGGAGAAGACTGTGTTTATAGGTGATGGAAGGTTGTTAGATAGGACTCACAGTTGGATTCTAGGTTTCAGGGTGGGGACTACTGTACTGCCTTTCAGTCAGACGGATTCCAAAGAACTGCTGCCTGGATGGGAATGGGAATATGGTCTGGCTGGGAGGATAGAAAGCTGCAGATGAAAGAAAATGTGATATGGGTTGCACACTCAGGGCCTTGAGCACTGTTCTTTCTCATCTTTGTGGTGGGGGATGATGGGGTGGAAATGCACTCTCCCAGTCGGATCACATCCCACTACTCACCAGCGTTATATCCCGTCGCTGCTTCACATATATTACTTACCTGGCCCGGGTGGCATTTTACTTTGCATCCTTGATTGGGAGTCTCAGGGGCTACGAACAAACGTCTTACCCCCGGGTAGCCGGCGGGTGCGGAGCGAGTATTCGCGGGGCCGGATAAGTGCGGAAGTCGCTGCGCCCTTGTCCCTTCATCTGCGGGGGACGGCCACTCTCAGGGTTCCCGAGGAGCCGGCTCCATGTACCTAGGCCCTAGGTCGGCTCCCAAGCCCCGGCCCGCCGCTACACCAGCGGTTTCTTACCGGCAAGTACAAATCTGACACAGACACCAGCTCCTCGTGCTCTTGGCTCCCAGAGTTTCTTCACCGCCCCTCAGCACTTGCAGCTTCTCCACTCCCACAGCGCCCGCTGTAGTCAAGGCAACAGAGGGATGCCCGGTGACTGACGCGGCGCCGGCTTCCGGCGGCGTAAGAGAAGCGGCCGCGCGGGCGTTCCGGACCCGCAGAGTTCTCGGCGTTTCCGAAGCTCTCGGTGTGGCGGTGACCTGGCAGAAGGAGTAGGGCTGGTGGGGCTGCCGCAGCCGGTGAGTGCGGGCTCGCGCTGGGGGCTGGCATCCTCCTCGGCCAACCTCTGGGCGGTGCTGGAGGACCCCGCTCGCTGAGGCTGTGAGGTGGGAACCCGGGCTGGGGCCGAGCGCGGGCTGGGAGCGGCGGTCCCCGGAGTGTCGCTTCCAGTTTGGGGCCGAGGCGGTCGCCTGTCTGTGTGGACCCGGGATCCTCAAATAGAACAAATCCGGGACTCTGCAGAAATGAAGGGCATGTAGTGTAGAGGTTTTTCCTTTTTATTTAGAAAGGAATGAAAGACCGGCAGTGCACCTGCTTGGATACTAAGCACGTGACCCAAAACTTTGTTCGGGCTCCGTGGGCAGGAATAAAGCTGGGTATTTGACCTCGCGCGAGGACGAGCGAGAATGTCAGAATGAGAGACTTGGGGGAAGACTGAAAAGAGAAAGGGAGCATCTTCTTCAGCATTTTCTCTTCCTCCTGCATGCAACCCTTCCTGTACGTGGTCATTGGCCTGGAGAAGTTTACCCGAGTACTCCTCCACCGGCAGGGTTACTGGTGTCACTGTGCACCCAGTCCCCTCGAGCTGCATGATTCATCGCAGCCTTTGGATCCGGAAGGATGAGCAAACTCCTTAAGTGTAATCATGGTAGGATACTGACTTTAGTGCTCGAACTGGACTTAGGTCTCGGTGGTCTATCTCATCAATAAACATTCACTGGGTTCTTGGTTTAAGGGATTTGAGAGGCCTTGCCACCTCCCAGCGTTTATTATTATTTTTTTCTTTTGCCCCGACCTTTAGTCTCTGGACCATTTGTAATACATATTTAATTTTTAGACACAGGAAATAATCATGGTGCTCAACAGTTTGGATAAGATGATTCAACTCCGGAAAAACACTGCCAACATCAGGAATATTTGTGTTTTGGCTCACGTTGACCATAGTAAGAATACTTTTTAAATGGCTTATTTTGATAAATAAGGGAGGTGTGTCTCTGTATGTCTCAGTGGCGTGAAGCTGTGGGCAGCTGAGTGAGAGTGGTGTTTGCTAAGAAGCAAGTCTTTCCTTTAAAAGTTTTCTGTGATGTTAGGGAAGCCTGCTTTGCTATAAAGCATTTGAAATGAACACGGTTACCTAGTGAGTAGCGTTCTTCTATATAGTATGTCATGTTGTTTTTTAAACCAGAACTTGAATTTTTTGTTTTTGAAATGGCTTTACATATAAAATGTCTATAGTCTTGACATAATGTCTTTAGAGTTTGTGGTATGTAATCCTATTTAATTCATCAGATATTTATCAAACGTCTGTTAAGTTCAAGATATTTTGCCAAGTATGTCAGAACGTGGAGATTTATGAGTAGGGCACCAGCCCAGCTGTAAAGGAGGTTTTTTTTTTGCGGGGGGAGGACGGAATTTCACTCTTGTTGCCCAGGCTGGAGCTGTAGAGGAGGATTTAAGGGGGAGCAGAGCAAAATGAGACAAACATGAGAAAAAAGTAGATTCTAATGTCGGGAGAACTAGAGGATTGAGAAATGAGGGATTAAGAAAAGGCCTCACAACATGATTAGTATTAGAGATGACACTTGAAGGGGGCTCAAGATGACAAATGGAGATAAACATTACAAGTGGGAATGTGTCATCAAGGGGAGAAGGAAATGTAAGTGGTCAAAGCCCAGCATCTGGGAAAGGCAGAGATAGCCAACGCGTGGTGTGTGTGCTTCTGACCGATACTGCTGCAACCCCATAGCGCTCCCTCGTGCTAAGCCTCCTCTTGATTTCAAACCCCTCCGTAGTTTAGGTAGCCATAGCAAAGTGATTGGGATGGGCATGTGAAATAAAGCCTATTTACCATCCTAAAGGTGAAGGACTAGTCGGCGAGGTGAAGAAGCGGGCTGAGTCATATCTCATAGGAACTAGGATAAGAGTTAAGTGCTCCAGCTCTGAAGTTAGACAACCTGAGTTCAGATCTCCATTTTCAAGTTACGTACTTTGCCTTTCTGAGCTTCAGTATACAGCATCTGTAAAACAGGATGAAAACTATACCCACTTTATAGGCTATAGGATCAAATGTGATAATAACGAGAGGGAACGTAAATGCTTCACCATGAAAACGATTATTAGTATCTACTATTAGGCAGTAGGGAGCCTTTGGGGGAAAACATAGAGCAGGAATGATGTAATCAAATAAAACATGAGAAAGATTAGACTGGTAGACATACTTAGGATGGATCCAGAGTCAGAGGTTAGGTGGCTGTTGTGATTGATAGAAGAGCTGAAGTGATGGAAACTGAAAGAAAGACAGATAGTGGATCACTTTACAAGTGAAGCCAGCTGAGAATGAGTTTTAGTACAAATCCAGTGAGTAACCCCTGCCTCCATGAGTTTTTATAATTTTACTGCTCACATTTTGAGAACATGAAGGCTGATAAAAGGGTTTTTTTTTCCTTTATGAATTTAATCAAGTGGAAAGTCAGTGGGGTGTAACAAATTAAATGTACTCTTTAAAATTATGTTAAACTGGTACTATCCTAGAAAACCTGTGATTCATTCAACAAGTATTTTCTGAAGGTCTTCTATATGACAAGTGTTGTTCTGGTCCTAGGGATACCGCTGTGAATAAAGCAAAATTCCTGCTTGCTTGATAATTATTTTCTAGAGAGGTATATACTTGATGTACTTAGAATAAATTCAGCTTTATTGGGTCGCAGGAAAGTGATGCTCTAGGATTATATGCTAATACATATTTACATGGCAGACAGATAGCACAGTGTTAAATATCTTCAGTTCTCCTACTCATTGGTCTCTGGTTTGAACTATACAGAGATTCCATAGCTTTGCTGAAGTTCCTAAAGTGCAATAAAGACCTATCTTGAAGGAAAAAACCCTCCTTTGCTTACTCCAACCCAGTTGTAGTAATTATGCATACCCTTGACATTCTTTACACAGAATCACCTGTTTATATCACACAGAATTGCATAGACTTTAGTTGTATGTAGTCTGTTTAATAAAGGTAACTATAAATATATACAAAGATTCTTTTGCTATAAAGGAGATTCCTATGCTTAGATTTGGTTACTAGGTTTCATTGGTTGTTATAGTTTATACCCTCCACGGGCTGTATTACAAACAGTAAGAGATATGGGTAAAGTTCCTGAATTTCTTTGATAAATAAGTATTTTCTTGAGACAGTTTAACTAGCAAATTCCAGCTGAGGCCATGCGTGGGGAAATATGGCAGAAGAGTATGTTCAATTGTTTATTGATGATGTTTTACCCAGTATGCGTTTCAGAGAAAAAAAATTACTGCTTTTTGTCATTCTGTGCTGTCAGGGGCTTAATTTGATAAACATGGTCATGGTTCTGGATTATAGGATAATTGATGTAGTAATTGTGATAAACTTGATCAAATTCTTAGAGGACAAATTATAGTAACCGTGTAAAACTCAACAGGTATTCTATATTTTGATTGGTTTGGTGGTTTGCCCTA
Organism: Pongo pygmaeus; assembly: GCF_028885625.2. Taxonomy (NCBI): domain Eukaryota; kingdom Metazoa; phylum Chordata; class Mammalia; order Primates; family Hominidae; genus Pongo; species Pongo pygmaeus. The sequence continues at coordinate 88,549,043 of NC_072389.2, read as the reverse complement.
TCACGGAAAAGTGTGTTTTTCTCTGTATAAAGTCTGCCTCAATTTAAGAAAAATTCTCTACTTTAAGAAAAGTTGCTTGACAACTTTCAGATGAGGTTGATCAGGTCCACAGGGTTGGAGACAAGATTACAGCATTAGAGAGTGCTAGCATCTGTGTCCTTCCAGATGATAGTCTGTTCGAGAGTCTAATCAAACTCTTTTGTCTTTTTCACCTAGCATAGGTAAATAGAAAATCTTTACTAAACCAATTCTTATGACCAGATTTTAAATCTGTAGGTATGATCCATCCCATGACCCCTTTTTAAAAAGACATAGATTTGAATCGATGTTACTGTTTTAACAGGAAAAACTACTCTGGCTGACTGTCTTATATCTAGCAATGGAATCATCTCCAGCCACCTAGCAGGCAAGGTATGTTATTATTTTATAAATACTTGTTGCATTTCAGTATTAGCTGTCAACAATGTGATGAACCATTTTCTGTGTTCTTTAGCGATCCAAAAGGGTATAAAATATAGTTCTTGCATCTAAAAGCTGCCAATCCATTTTGCAAGATAAAATTGCTGGTGAGAAAAAGTTACTTCTATATTGTTTGTATTGCTTTATATTAATATTTTGTAAGTGCAAAAGTGAGTTTTTGCAACAAGCAAATGATACACAATTGTGGAAGATTTCACAGCAAAAGATTATTTGTAGGTGAACAAATTGGGTGGTTTGAGGAGAAGACAGAAAAGCTATCAGGTGGTGGGAAATAACATGGATAAAGGCTAATTTGTGTGTTGTGCTTTGAGTGGAGCGTTTGCCTAGAGACTAGTGAGAGAGAAAACACACTGGCAGGGAGGATGTGTAAGATGATAGAAGACCTTAAAAGTTAACCTAAGTATCAAAGGAAAGCTGCTTATGCCTGAAGATTGTGATGAAAATAGTGGGTTTTTTGGTTTTTGTTTTTGAGACAGGATCTCACTCTGTTGCCCAGGCTAGAGTGCAGTGGTGTGATCATGCACGGCTCACTGCAACCTCGCCCACTTGGGCTCAGGTGATCCTCCCACCTCAGCCTCTCGGGTACTAGGGACTACAAGTGCATGCCACCACACCTGGCTAATTTTTTTTGTAGAGACAGGGTTTTGCCATGTTCCCCAGGCTGATCTTGAACTCCTGGGCTCAAGCAATCCTCTTGCCTTGACTTCCTAAAGTGCTGGAATTACAGGTGTGAGCCACCACACATAGCCTGAAAATAGTATTTGAGGAAATAAAATTAAAGAGATCTTTATTTGTAGCTATGAGTTGAAAGGGCTTGGAATAATTTACTTGGCAGTAGAAAAATAAAGATATATTCGTTTCCGTAATGAATTTAGGATATGAACAACAGGGTTTATCAGGTGACAGAGAAGAGAGAGAAGAGGAGATGGAGGAGCAAAATTGAATCCAAAGTAGATCCAGTAGACTTGAAGGTCGATTTGGGAATTGATGTGTGGGTTGGGAGGGAAGCTGGCCCAAGATACTATCTAGAGGAGGCTGAAAAAAACTAAGTTGAGTGAAATAATGAAATGCTTATATTTTCCCCACTTGAGAATTTAGAAAAAGTATAATAACTCCAAAGTAAGTAGATGAAATAATGAAGCATGAATTAATGAAATAGTAAACAGACATTTTATAGAAAGGATCAGTGAAGCCACAGTTTGTTTTTGAATAAGATTAACATAACTAATGAAGAGTGAACCCTAATGTAAACTATGGACTTTAATTAATCATAATGCATCAATATTGATTCATCAGTTGTAACACATGTATCACATCATATACTAATACAATATAGATATAATGGGGAAACTATGTGTTGGTGGGAAGAGAGAGTATGTGGGAACCTTCAGTTGATTCTTCCATGAACTTAAAGTTGCTCTAAAAATATAAAGTTTATTAATGTAAAAAATTACTAGCAATATAGACAATTTTTGATTGTCTTGACTAGAAAACTTTTTTGTTTTGCTTTTCATTGACGTTGTTGAGGAATGTTTGACCCTTTTGACCTGCTAATGTTCCTAATGTGGCTCACTGTACTTTGGACATATACAAAGCATAGTGTATATAAATAAATATTTTTGAATGAATGACTTTAAAGAAGGGTAACACAACTGACAAAACACCAGCAAGATGATCAAGAAGAAAAGAGAAGAGGCAGAAATAAGTGATACCCAGAAAGAAAAATGCTACAGAAGTGAATACGGTAATAATAGGATATAATGAACAACTTTATGCCAGTAAACTTAAAAGTGCTAAAATGGAAAAATGTCTGGAAAACATAACTTGCTAAAACGGAGTCAAGAAGAAATAGGAAACTTGAATTATTCTATAGTCATTTAAGAAATTGAATTGGCTGGCAAAAATCTTTCCGTAAAGAAAAGACCCAGATTGTTTAACTCTCCAGTTCTGCCAAACATTCAAGGAACAAATAATTTCAGTCCTACTTAAACCATTGCAAAATATAGCAGAGAAAAACCAAACAATCGGGGAGTATTCTCCAAATCATATGAAGATAGCATAACTTTGATACTAAAAGTCTGTTAAGGATAATACAAGACAGGAGAATTGCATACCAACCTTGTGATTATGGATGCAAAAATTATAATCCTCATTAACAAACAGAATTCAGCATAGTATAAAAAGATGATTATTCATATCCAAATCGAGTTTATCCCAAGGAATTCAAGATTGGTTTAACATGTAATTTCACTATATTAATGGATTAAAGGAAGAAAATCATGATCATGTCAACAGATATAGAAGACGTAGTAGAATTCAACATCTATTGTGATAAAACCTCTTTGCAATGTAGTTACAGAAGAGAACTTCTGTAATCTGAAGTGGAATATTTATAAAAAACCTACAATGAAGATTGAGCTTAATGATGAAGTGTTAAAACTTTTCTATTCATAGCCAAGAATAAGGCAAGAATGGCTGTCACACCCTTCTGCTCATTGTGTTATAATTTCTACTTTACATTGTACTGGAGGTTCTAGTTGCAGTGATAAAGCTGGAAAGAAAAATTAAAAGTGTGAATTTTGGACAGGAAGAAGAAATGTAGATAAATTGCTAGGATATTAGTAACAATTTGGCAGGTTTCAGGATATGAAAACCATTGAAAAGAATACATGAGCAATAAATAGGTAATATACAGTAATTTAAAAACATAAACCATTTAAATAGCGTAAAAAATGTACCGTGCTGGGCATGGTGGCTCATGCCTATAATCCCAGCTACTTAGGAAGCTGAGGCAGGACAATTGCATGAACGCAGGAGTTTGAGGCTGCAGAGACCTGTGACAGCAACTACACTCCAGCCTGGTGGATAGCACAAGACGCCATCTCTTCAAAAACAACAAAAACAACAACAATAACAACAAAACCTATAAGATATTGGAGAAAACTAAGACGTATTATGAATGTATTGATGTATTGTAACCTGTGGCCTGGAATAGGCTGAGGCATGAAATTGACTGATGGCTCAGAATAGTAGGCCTAGAACTTCTACTTTAGATTGTACTGGAGGTTCTAGTTGCAGTGATAAAGCTGGAAAGAAAAATAAAAAGTGTGAATTTTGGAAAGGAAGAAAACAAAAATGTAGATAAATTGCTAGGATATTAGTAACAATTTGGCAGGTTTCAGGATATGAAAACCGTTGAAAAGAAGTATACGTGAGCAATAAATAGGTAATATACAGTAATTTAAAAACGTAAACCATTTAAATAGCATAATAAATGTACCTGTGCTGGGCATGGTGGCTCATGCCTGTAATCCCAGCTACTTAGGAAGCTGAGGCAGGACAATTGCATAAACCCAGGAGTTTGAGGCTGCAGAGACCTGTGACAGCAACTGCACTCCGGTCTGGTGGATAGCACAAGACGCCATCTCTTCAAAAACAACAAAAACAACAACAATAACAACAAAACCTATGAGATATTGGAGAAAACTTAAATGGAAGGATATACCATATTTGCATATTGGCTGACTATTTTTTAAACGACATTTAAAAAATATTGATCTGTAGATTCAGCAATTCCAGTAAAAATTCCAACAGATTTTTGAAAATTTCAACTTGATATGCTGATTTTAAAATATATACAGAAGAGCAAATAAACCAATTAACAGCCGGGACTGAAGAAGGGTAGGGTATGGAAATACATCTTACCCACTGGCAAGACTTATTATCAATGTGTTGATGTGTTGTAACCTGTGGCCTGGAATTGGCTGAGGCATGAAATTGACTGATGGCTCAGAATAGTAGGCTGGCATTTCAGATCTGTGGGAAAAAGATGAACCTTTCAAATGGTTCTTGGGCAATTGGTTATCCCTGTGGAAAAAAAAATTGGACCTCTAGTTAACACCACACACAAATCAATTGCACAGTTAAGATATTTTTATTTAAAAGCAAAACTAAAGCTTTAGAAAATAATATGGGCTAATATTTTTATGACCTTAAAGGAAGATTTCTTAAGACAAAAATGTGCAAATGATTTTATAAAATGTTAATAAACTACTTAAAATTAAGAACATATTTATCAAAGATGCCAGAAAGAAATGGAAAAACCAAGCCTGGTAACTGTGAAAGATATTAATAACCCACATATAACTGACAAAGGACTAATATTTAGAGATTATACATAACTCCTATCCAAAACAAAATAAATCTTTATTACAACCAGTAGAAAGGTGGACAAAAGGCTTGTATAGGCAGTTCACAGAAAAGGAATGTTAAATGGCCAATACGAGAAACTTCTAAAGGGATACTTAATCCCATTAATAATAGGAGAAATGTAAATTAAAACCATGAGATGCTATTTATCACCCATCTTAAAAAGTAAAGTCCAGCAGTATCAGCTGTTGAAGTTATGAATCAAAAAAAGCACTATTCCACTGTGGATCAGTCCAACTATTTGGAAAATAATTTGGAAATATCAAGTTAGGTTGAGGATGTGCAGATTTAATAACTCAGAAATTCTACTGGTAGGGAGTGTACAAGAGACCCACAACTGTTCATATCAGTGCAGTAATAGTTACAAAAAACTGGAATCAGTCTCCATGTCCATCAATATCCACCAGTGAGGGTCTCCATCTCATTCTCTAGACCTTGAAGTGCATCTTTTTGTTCCCAGATCTGATTACAAAAGTTAATTCTTCTACCCTTGTTTTCAAACTTCTCCTTTCAAGACTCAGACCATCCAGTTATTCACCTTTCCAGTCATTGTCAGCTCCTGGTGATGTTTCCTGTTCATTAGTGACTTTGGCACCCAGCCTCATAATTGTTCTTTTCAGCTGAATCTTCTAAGGTGGCTTTTACCATCCCTGAGAATGACTTCTTCAACAGCTTATCCTCTCAACAACGTTGATTCTCCACTTCACCTACCCGTTGTCATGACTACTTTCTGGATTTTAGCATCACCTTGAGCTATTCATCTTTGACATTTCAAATTTAAATACTTCCTTCTCTACAATCTTTGATTCTCCCAGCTGTTTCTTTCACCTGATGTTCTCTAGTTTTTTGACTCCCATCAGCCTCTTTCTTCATTCACTTCCTGCCTCATACAGCCCAGATTTGTCATTTCACTGACAGTCTTGCCAGCATCTTCAGTCTCTTTGGTTCTTGACTTTCTGTCATATTTTTCCCAATAAAACTTTAACCCTTGATAAAGTTAATTCTCTACACATCTTCATCCTTGTATTTGGGCTAGGTTCTCAAGTGGTCCTCCAGACTGCCGGCAGATTTCCCATCTCTCTCTCTATTAGGTCTTGCTTATTCTTCTCAGCAGCTATTTTAAACCTTCTGGTCTCCTTCAGCCTACCTGTCATCCCCTCCTCCACAATCTTAGCAGACATTCTTACTTTCTATTTCACAGAAAAGAGAAGAATTCTCACCTGCTTGCCACTGTACCTCAAAACGTAATGGTATGGGCATTTTTGTTTGCCTCCTGTCACTGGCAAAAACCTGTGCTCTGGTGATCTTCTGTTTATGATCTTTTCTTCAGTATCTTCCACCACTCCCTCTGTACTGGCTTGTAACCGTCAGCTTTTAATCATGCTCAAGTCTGTCTTGTCTTAAAAAATACATAAATCCTTCTTTCAGCCCCACATTCCTCTGCATGTTTCCTCTTCCCACTTCTTAGTCAAAGTTATACTACAATTACTTTCTCAATTACTCTGATGATAGGACCCGCACCTTATAGTAATGACATGCATTAGCAGTGTGAAATTGGTCCTTGATCTATGACCTTCTCTCCAGGGCGATGCTAGGCATAGAGATACTATAAGTAAGCGTCAACCTTTTTTTTTACTCCAGGGTTTCTTATTCTGGTTCTTATTCTTATACCCTTCCAAGCAAAACTGCCAATGATCAAAGGAATCAAGACAATGTGGATGTGTAATCATTAGATTTACTATCTACACAGCAGGCCTTCAAAGGTGGAGAAGTTCTCAGTGATGTCAGAGTTCAGGGTGTGGCCACAGTACTGGGTGGCAGATGTGGACTGGCATCATACTGAGAAAAACCAAAAGTGGGTGAGGCAAAATGTAATCAGAAGTGGTCTGTATGTGGTCTAGTTTCATGTTGCAGGAAGGTCAGGAGAGGCCTTTGGGTTGGGTTTGTGCAGCAAAAGAAAACTTAATCAGTTTGCTATTGATAGTTGTTTCTAGATCACTTTTTCCTCTCATTTTCCTAACCCATGTCACTTTTTTTTTTTTTTTTTTTAAAGACAAGAGTCTCATTCTATCACCCAGGCTGGAATGCAGCAGTGATCATAGCTCACTGCAGCCCAGAACTTCTAGACTCAAGCAGTCCTCCTGCCTCAGCCTCCCAAGTAGCTAAGACTACAGGCATGTGCCATCATGCCTGGCTAATTTTTTAAATTTCTTGTAGAGATGATGGTCTCGTTATGTTGTCCAGGCTGGTCTTGGCTCGAGTGATCCTCCTGTTTTGGCCTTCCAAAGCACTTGGATTATAGGTGTGAGCCACTGTGCCTGACCCCATCTCAGTTTTGACACATACTGTCAGAGTCAACCACCCTTCACCTCTCCTTGTGGCAGCCTTCTCATAAAGATGGTTACCCTGTTACCTGTGTCAGCTTTACAATTGTGCTTTACAATTCTGTCAAATAAGCCATATTAGTTGATTTATAACTTACAAAGTTATATATTGATTTAAAATGTAAAAACATAGTATTGATTTAAGATATAAAAGGTAACCAGGTTCAGTGGCTCACATCTGTAATCCCGGCACTTTGGGAGACCGAGGCAGAAGGATCACTTAAGGACAGGAGTTTGAGACCTGCCGGGGCAACACAGTGAAACCCTCTCTCTACAAAAAATAAAATAAAAATTACCCTTGTGTGCCTGCAGTCCCTGCTACTCTGGAGGCTGAGGCAGGAGGATCATTTGAGCCCAGGAGTTTGAGGCTGCAGTGAGCTATGATTGTGCCACTGCATCCAGCCTGAATGTTACAGTGAAACCCTGTATCTTAAAAAAAAATTAAAAAATAAAAAGTGGTATTTCCTGTGGAGGGAGACTTGTGGTTACTTTATAGTTGGTGTACAACTTATGTATATAATTGTTATAAGTTCATACATAAGGAATTTAGGAACATATCTTCAGATAACTCAGGTTCTGCCGGTATTTCTGTTATTTTTGTTGTCAGGCAAAATACTCTACCAATACACTGAAACATAAAGGACACTTTCAGGAGGTTCAGATCTTCATCCATAACTTCAGTTTTTCTTTTTTATTTTATGGAAAGTTTTCTCTCATCAGCTTTCTATGTATGCTTTAGTGAGCATTTCCAGTGTTTTGGAAGTTGAACACTAAACTCCTTACATGAAGTTTTACTGAATACAGAGATGTTTTGGCAGGTCCTAGTGACAAGTGTGCACCTTCTGTGAGACAATTATCCGTGGCACTTTAAAACCATGGGCAAGGGAGCAATTCTTTTCCCATAACTCCCTATTAGCAGCAGAAATTGTCTGGAAGATATCTCCCATAATTAACTTCAGGTCTTCCAATTTTTTTTTCAGTTCCCTGGAACATAAAAAGATTGGATTGTTGCTTGACTGATTAGATCTGTGCCTTGAAATGAAGCAGTTTAGTTTGGAATGCCTGGGAAATAAAGCAGCAGCATTCTGTCCCTGAATGCTATTGTAAAGATTAGTTCAATATGTAGCTTCAGGACTTTATTACAAATCAGAAAGATCATTTAGCATGCTTAAAAAATTTTGTCTCCTGAAAAGTGTTATGCATTTTCTGCTTTTTAAATAATTTCCACTAGCAATAATAATAATATCTAGCATGATAAGCCCTGTAATTGTTTTAATATATTTTTTAATTTGATCACACACACACAAAAGTGGTAAATGGCATTTTTTAAAGAGACATAATGTGGCTGAAGTCACAGCAGAAGAGCTGTGCTTGGGGACTTTTTTTCTCTAATGGATATGGGACTTCTTTCCCCAACCTTTGAAATTTAGGTTAACGTTGTTTGGAAAGGGTTAAGATGAAAAAGGCATTGAAAGAGGACTTGGGAGGCCTGGCTCAGAGCCAAGCCTTTGTCAGCTGTGTAACTGATCATGGCATTTCCTCTTTCTCACCATTAAATACCTTTGAGAAACTCCAGGTTAAACAGAGTTGGACAGACTTCTCACAGGGCTTCTCTGAACCTTTAGTATGTATGTGTGATGTGAGCTCCGAGGCTGGCTGTATTTGTCAGCTGTATTATTTGATCAGACACTTAGTTTTTAGGAAGTAGATTTTCAGGTGGAAACACTTGGTGTATCTCTAGCTTTCAGTTCCTCTCTAGATCTGAACCTGCCCTTCCTGAATGAATTTCAAAGAATCTGGAAATGGATGCGTAATTAAGGGAGCATAGATAGGTAGATCGGTATTCGTTTTTCTGAGTATTCCCTAAAAGGTCTAACTCCTATGAAAGTAAGAGCACTGTTGTATAGGAAGCCTGAAATGTCTGTACGAGTGCATTTTTAGACTCTGTAAAGAACTTGACTGGAGACCCAGTCTCTGAAACTTCAGTATCAGGTCCCGGTCGTATCACAAAGGATGGGAAAGCGCTTGAAGTTCTCCCACTCTAAAGTCTGGAGTTTAGCCAAATGAACAGGCAAGTGTTGTTTCCCCAGTTGCAAAGTATGAAGGAATCTAAGACGTGAGAAGTGACTGAGATGGTTAGATAGCCCTGGGTATGTTTCTGGCTTCCTTCTTTTGGGACCTTGGGTCAGTCTCTTACCTTTTGAGGGCATTAGCATGTTTTTCTATGGAATAAAGGCTTAGGCTGAGAAAATGCTGAGGGATTCTAAGAATCTCACAGCTTTAATTTTATATAATAGGACCCTAGACCACTACTAGACATGCTCCTTTTTCTCTGGTGTACTTGGTTGAGATCATGATACTTATTGAAAATGTTGGCTAGGAGAACTGGTGTGAGATCTGACAGTGAAAGGCTCGATTGAGGTCCAGTGGACCCTTGCTCCAGGGCTCTGGTTATTTGACTTCTTAGATTTTCACTGGAGATCTCCATGGTCTTCTCTGGTTGGAGCCTTCTCTGGTGGTTTCAGCAGAGCAGTGGTTCCTCATAAAGCAGTTTGCATGAAAAGACCAGGAGGCAGCAGGGAGGAGTGGTACTGACGAAGGCAGTCTGTTGCTAACTGATGGCAGTCTTTCCCACTGAGCCTCAGTACACTTGGGAATGCTTCACCCGGTGTTTTAGGAATTCATTAGCAGTGGAATCTTGGCATGTGAGATGAAAGTTACTGCCTTCTGAGTGTAGTGGTTAGAGGTATGGTCTTTGGATTTAAGTGGATTTGAACTTCTGCTCTATCATTTTGAATTGTGTGATCTTAGTCAACCTCAGAATTGGATTCTAGCTGAATGTCCTTGAGAAAAATACTTAACTTTTCTGTGCCTTAGTTACCTGCTATATAAAATTGGGCTAATAGTTGTAACTACTACAGGGGATTGTTGTAAGTAAGCATTAGATAATTATGCTTTATGTATTATGCTTAGAACAATGCCAGCCATGAATAGGCAGTCCACAGATGTTAAGCGCTGGTTGTGGTTATTGCTGTGGTGGTATTTATCATCAGTATCACCTAGGGCACAAGCGAAGTCATTGAAATTATATTGGGGGAAAATCCTTTAACTGTCCCATAAATTGCAGGTTGAGCATCCCAAATCTGAAAATCCAAAATCTGAAATGCTCCAAAATTCAAAACTCTTCAAATACCAACATGGCACAAAAAGGAAATGCTCATTGGAGCATTTTGGATTTCAGATAAAGGATACTCAAGCTTATAGTCATTCTTGAGCACATTCAAGTTGACAAACTCTGAGTTAAGGGGGAGCAAAAGTAAAGTATATGTTTGAGCGTTCAAATAATTATTCTGTCTTTAAAAGAGAATTATATCAAATTTATCAATAATGGGGAATGAGTATAGAATTCTATAGCATTACTAATTTTCCGCATGGTATACTAAGTTGTGTTTAATGATAACTCTCTATAACCTAGGATGATCTTTTTTTTTTTTTCTTGTTTGCCTGGGACTAAGGGCTTTGATGGGATGTGGGAATTTCAGTGCTAAAACCAGACAACTCAGGATGTGCCATCACCCTACTATAAATTTAATACATTTGTCTGTTGAGACTATTGAAGGAGATATTAATAGGAGAGCACATAGTGCACTGCTTGGCACATAGTAACTGCTCCTTAAGTTGTGGTAGAATTGAGTTTAAATCTTTTGTAGCATTAAGTCTAAATCTACGTATTTTGTAGAATTGAGTCTAAATCTAAATCTTGATTGAGCAGATTCATACACTGCTCTTTGACAAATTGTAGGGAAGAACTTGGCCAACTGCTTTGTTGTCCCTTTGAACAGCTTTTACTGTCAGGCTCTTGGGCATTGATCTCTTTCAGTTTCAATTTCCTAAACTGTAAAAGGAGAATAGTAGTATGTATCTCACAGGGATATTTTAAGGATTTGATAATATGTGATTAGCACATTAAAAGTGAATATCACAGTGGTTGGCTCCTACTAAGCTCTTAAGTGGTAACTATTAGAATAATAAAGTCCTTTAACATTTTATATAGATGCCATTTGGAATCAGTAGTCCCATCAGTGGGGAAAGTTGGAATGATAGCTCTTGACTGAGTGTTTGACTCCTTTAGCTTTGCTCGGTTTTTTCTTAAAAGCTTTCAGCTTTCTTATTCTAGAATGCCTGAGGAAGAGCATTGTATACCTGCACAACTGAAAATGTGTGTTTACAAATTGTATTTTAGATAATGAGGAGTACCTGATTAATCTGATAGACTCTCCAGGACACGTGGACTTTTCCTCAGAAGTGTCAACTGCTGTTCGCATTTGTGATGGACGCATCATTGTGGTAGATGCTGTGGAAGGAGTCTGTCCACAGGTAATGGATTGTGATGAGAAAATACTTAAATGGTTAAGGGTGAGGAAAGAAGGGGAACTGACTGACTTTAGGCATTTCACCGACAATCACAACATTGGTTTTATATTTCACATTTGGTAACGTTCCAGTATGTGATGGAGTTAAATCACCAGAGTTCTGAAGGGATCTTAGAGATGATGACTTTAATTTAACATAGTTTGTTTTTGTTTTTGTTTGTTTTGAGACAGAGTCTTGCTCTGTCACCCAGGCTTTAGTGCGGTGGTGCGATCTCAGCTTACTGCAACCTCCGCCTCCTGGGTTCAAGTGATTTTTATGCTTCAACATCCACATAAACTGGGATTACAGGCATTTGCCACCATGCCTGGCTAATTTCGGTATTTTTAGTAGAGACGGGATTTCGCCATGTTGGTCAGGCTAGTCTTGAACTCCTGGCCTCAAGTGATCCACCTGCCTCAGCCTCCCAGAGTGCTGAGATACAGGTGTGAGCCACCGTGCCCAGCCTTATTTATCCTTCTTAACTGTCAGTTTCATACAGGCAATAATGAATTCTTGTCTGTAGTCCTTTGCTACTGTGCTGTATACATACTTTGTGAACGCCTATTGAATACCTTTGTGTGACTGGCATAGTCTAGAGTGGTTATTAATCAAGATTTTCTAACGTGCTCTAATTATTTCAAATCATGAGTTTTACATTTTTCTTTCTGTTTTTATTAGACACAGGCAGTTCTGTGACAAGCTTGGCTTGAAAACATCCATCCAGTTTTAGTGATTAATAAGATAGATCACTTGATAGTGGAACTGAAATTTACCCCACAAGAAGCCTATTCTCACCTCAAGAGTATTTTAGAACAGCTATTTTAATTTTTAGTATCTAAAAAATTTAGCCTCGAAGAAGAGTTGTAAGGAAGTTACTGAGCTGGGTATGAGCCATTGCTACAGAAAAGTGAACTTTTCCACTTCAGATTCATACATGTTGGTGTTATTCTACAACAGAGGCAACAGAATAAGCATGTTCTCAGTAGTCCCTTCCATCTCTTGGAAGCACCCATCATATAAAGCTTGGACAATAGGCTCTCTTGTTTAAAACATTGTATCTTGGTTCCAAAATGAAGCAATATTAAGATCTTATTACCTGTCTATAGTATTTTATTACCCGTTGTTAGAGGAAATTTTACCCAAGCATTCATTCATTTATTTATTCAGCAAATATTTCATAGATATACGTTGAATAAATGAATTGTCGAATGTCCATTGTGCACTAGGGATTGTGAATGTAAGATGGACAGGTCAGAATCCCTATTTTCAAGGAGCTCACAGTATAGTAGGGGAGACAAACAAAGAGATATTTGGAGAACAATGAGATAAGCCCTGGGTGTGATATGACAGCATAGATAAGGGCCATCTAACCCAGTCTGGGTCAAGAGGGAAGAATGAGTTAGAAATCGTAGAATGGAAACCTTGAGATGGAAGTAAAGTAGGTGTTTGCCAGGTAGGCAGTTGGGAAAAGGACATTCAAAAGAGAAAGAATATGACAGGCACAGTCATAAAGGCAAGAAAAAACACAGTACAATGTTTCATTTAAGGAACTGCAAATTGTTTTATAGCTGATTAATTAGATCATGTTAAACAGTGGCAAGAGATGGGAAAAAGGATATGGATTTAGATGTTGATGAACCTTGTATGCCATGCATAGGAGTTTGAAATTTCTTCCTCAAGACAGTGGAAAGCATTGATGAGAGCAACTTGAGTATATTTATTTGCTAAAGGCAAGAAACAATAAAAGTAGAACAGTGAAAAAGAATGATGGATGGATATCATTCCCTGTAGAAATAGGAATAGGTAAAATAACTCCTGCCCTGCATTGGCAGGAGAAAGGTCAGTGGTATTTGCAGAGATAAGTGAGCTTGTAGATAGGAATGGGGGGCACTTGAAGGAAATCTGAGTAATAGGTTCCATTTTCTTTCTGAGGTAGGACACAAGATTACTGCCTATTTGGGAGTGAAAGTAGTTGAGGATTAGGAGTTGGGAAGAGGGCCTGAGAGAGTAGTGCACATTTCAGACAACCGATGTGAGAAATGGTCAAGGCAGTGGACTGAGGTTACAAACTAGGATTGTGGGGTTGGAAATCATGAGTACTTTGTGATACTAGGCCTCAGTACTGAAAAACAAATTAAGGATATGACACATTAACATTTACATTAAACTAATAATAATAATCACAAAATGACCTTCCAAAAACCTTATAATTTAGTTATGCTGAGTTTAGGAAGAATGGATACATCTAAGTTATTCACTGATTGTGGATGTCACTTCCATTCGTGTGTGCTTAATGAGCCCAAACTGACTGATGATTCTAGCCCTAACACAGGTTAAACAGTGTTTCTCCTGCGGTGAGCGTGCTAAGCATTTGAATGACGCTCTGCCATTTCACCATCTCTCCTAGATTAATGTGCTCACAGGAACTCTTTTTACTTCTAAAGTCCTAGGAGAAAGAGCAGAGAGAGAGACTAAATCCCAAGTGAATCCAAATTCTGAACAAGGAGAGCAAGTATATGACTGGAGCACTGGCTTGGAGGACACAGATGATTCTCACCTTTACTTCTCTCCAGAACAGGAAAATGTGGTGTTTACCAGTGCAATAGATGGGTGGGGCTTTGGGTAAGTCTGTTTGAATCTGATTAAATCTCTGCAGATTTTATATGCAATTGGTTTTTTTTAGTGAAACTTTTTATTTTGAGATCACTATAGATTCACCTACAGTTGTAAGCGATAATACAGAGAGTTCTCTGGTGCCCTTTACCCAGTAACTGCCTCCTATCCATGATAACATCTTGTAGAACTGTAGTACAATAATCAAGCAGGACTTTACCATTTGCCATCAATATACAAAACATTTCTATCACCACAAGGCTCCCTCACGTTGCCCTTATATTGCCACAGCTACTTTCTTTCCATGCTCAAACCCTTTTTAACCCCTGACAACCATTTATCTTATCTCCAAATTTCTCATTTCAAGGGTATTACAGAAATGGAATCAAAACAGTATATTATAGACGTGGAACCAAAAAAATAGGTAATATTTTTTAGACTGACTTTTTTCACTTAGCATGATTCTCTAGAGACTTATCCAAGTTATTGCATGCATTAATACTGTAGTTGGTTCCTTTCTGTTGCTCAGTAGTATTCCGTGGTGTGGATGTGCCCCAGTTTAACTATTCACCCATTAAAGGACAGCTGGTGTTTTTTTTTTTTTTCCTTTTTGGGCCATTATGAGTAAAGCTGCTATAAACATTCATGTGTAGGATTTTGTGTGAACATAGGTTTCATTTCTCTGGAATAAATGCCTAGGAGTGCAGTTGCTGGGTCATATGGTAGTTGTATGTTTAGTTTTTAAAGAAACTACCAAACTGTTTCCAGAGGGACTGTACCATTTTATATTCTCACCAGCAATGCATGCATGAGTGATCCAGTTTCTCCAAATGTCCACGTTTGGTGTTGTCACTGTTTTCATTTTAGCAGTTCTGTTGGGTGTGTACTAATATGATATTGTGGTTTTAATTTGCGTTTTCCTAACAGCTGGTTTACCTTGAACATCTTTTCATGAGCTGATTTGTCATCTGTAGGTCCTCTTGGGTGAAAAGTCTTTTCACATCCTTTCCCATTTTCTTATTGTGTTTTTTTGGTACTCCTGGGTTTTGAGAGATTTTTTTCTATTCTAAACACTAGTCCTTTGTGCTTTGCAAGTATTTTCTCCCAGTGTATAGTTTGGCTTCATATCCTTTAACAGTGTCTTTCAAAGTGAGCAAAGTTTTTCTGTTTGTTTGTTTTGTTTTGTTTTGTTTTTTTTGAGACAGAGTCTTGCCCTGTTGCCCAGGCTGGAGTGCAGTGACTCAATCTTGGCTCACTGCAACCTCCGCCTCCCAGGTTCAAGTGATTCTCCTGCCTCAGCCTCCTGAGTAGCTGGGACTACAGGTGCGCACCACCACTCCCCGCTAATTTTTGTGTTTCTTTTAGCAGAGATGAAGTTTCACCATGTTGTCCAGACTGGCCTCAAACTCCTGACCTCAGGTGATCCTCCTGCCTCAGCCTCCCAAAGTGCTGGGATTACAGGCATGAGCCACTGCTCCCAGCCATCAAAGTGAGCAAAGTTTTTAATTTGGCTGAAGTTTCCTTTATCATCTTTTCTTTTTATGGATCTTGATTTTAGAGTCAAGTTGAAGAACTCTTTGCCTAGCTCTAGATCCTAAAGACTGTCTCTCATTTTTTTCTAAAAGTTTTTGTTTTACCTTTTACATTTAAGTCCATGACCTATTTTGAGTTAACTTTTGTATAAAGTGTGAGGCTTGTGTTGAGGTTTTCTTTTGTGGCGGGGAGGGCCTATGGATTTCCATTTACTCTAGAACTCTTTGTTGAAAAGGTTATCTCTTCTCCATAGAATTGCTTTTGTGCCTTTGTCAAAATGCACAATTTTTTGTTGGGCATACTTGTGTGGGTCTGCTTCTGAGTGTTTTGTTCTGTTCCATTAATGTATGTGTCTGTCTTTCCAACAGTACCACATAATTTTGATTAGTGTAGCTACATAATAAGTCTTGAAATAAGGTAGATTATTTCTGTCCACATTATTTTTATTTTTCAAAATTACTTTTGCTGTTCAAGGCCTTTGCCTTTCCATGTAAATTTTATAGTAATCTCACCTATATCTGCAAAAACATTTTGCTTGGATTTTGATGGAAATTGCTTGGTAAACCTGTTAATTTGGGGAGAATTTTGACATCTTTGCTAAGTTGAATCTTTTCTATTCCGTGAACACTATGCCTCTCCATTTATTTAAAATTTTTAAAAATTCTTTTATGAGCATTTTATAGTTTTCAGCATATAAGTGCTACGCATGTTGAGTTAGATTTACACTTAATTTTTCATTTTTCTGAATGATTATAAATAATATTTTTAATTTTGGTGTTGACACATTCATCGAGTATATAGAAATACAATTAATTTTTGTATGTTGCTCTTGTATACTGTCACCTTGCTGAACTCACTTGCAGTTCTTTGTAGATATTTTGGAATTTGCTATGAGACAATCATGTCTGCAAATAGGAATTGTTGTATTTTTTTCCTTTTGTATCTGCACGCTGTTTTCTCTTTTGCTGATTGCACTGGCTAGAATTTCCAGCACTATTTGACTGACAGTGATGAGAGTGGATATCCTTGCCTTGTTCTCGGTCTTAGGAGGAAAGCATTAAGCCTTTCACCATTAGAAATAATGTTAGGGCTGCAGGCTGTTTTTGGATATCCTTTATCAAGTTGAGGAAGTCCCCTAATAATCTTATTTTTCTGAATGTCATTATTATGAATGTGTCAAGTTTTGTCACATACCTTTTCTGTATTAATATATTTGTATGATTTTTCTTCTTTAGCTTGTTAATAAGGTATATTATATTGATTGATGTTTTTGAATATTGAGCCAGTCTTGCATTTCTTTATAGATTTTATATACAGTTGATTTTTAACTTTAACTTTATTCTTGAATAAATTCAAATGTATACCACAAAAGGATCCCACTGTATTCCTTAGATCAGTTTATTTCCTGTCAGTTTTTTATCTTCTTGAAGTTGTTTATACATAGATGAACAAATATATTTATATCAACTTTGATACCAACAGTAGCAAAAGTTAGTCTAGCTTTATTGAGGATGTACATATGCTAAATATTGAGTTAGTCACTTTATTTAAATTATTTCACCAAAAACTCTGACAACACTCCTTTGAAATAGATATTAGTATTTATTATCTAAGTCTCAAGAACATTAAGTAACTTTTGTTCAACATCACTCAGCTGCTAAGAGGCAGAGCTGATATTAAGATTAAAGTCTGCCTGAGTCTGAAGCCTATGTTTTCTTTACGTGATTCTTCTCTGGTGTCTTCCCTATGGGGTAGAAGGATCCTTATTTCTTCTTATTGCCTCTCCCGAATTTGTACATGCTGAGGCAGTGTTAACAGTGACATTAGATTTCAGAATGGAGTAGATAATTGATCACATTTTTCAACTGCAACAATTTCTGACTTGTGGAATCAAAAAATCCAAATGTAGTTAAAAGATTATTGCTTTGAGAAAAATGTCTGTGGTTTGGATAGATAATAGTGGGACCATAACGACCTTTATTTTAGTTGGGGCTTGATATTGTATGTAATTTGCAGGGATCATAGAACTAGAAATGATGCACTAGGAGAAAACAGAGTCTCTTCATGAAATTTATATCAGTGTGACTTAGAATTGGAAAGAAAGAAAGGATCAGGAGCTGACTAGAATGCAAGGCTTGGGAGTAGCCTAACAGATCTCTGGCTTCATTTTTTAAAATGTATTTTCCTTTTTACAGGAACTTGTTCTCCAATTTCCCTTTGACCAGATTTTGTCTTGGGCAGGGCAGTGTAATATAATATCATAATTTTCTGTTTGTAATAAATTATAGATATTTTAGTCCATTTGATGACTAGATCATACTAGAGCTAAATAAATTGAAGTAATGCATATATGATGAAAATAGAAATTGTGAACCTGCTGAGAATTTGCACTTTTCATATATGGTTGATGGATTGTCATTATCACCTTTCTAGGCCTCAGTTTACTTATCTGAAAAAACAAGAATATTGGGCTAAGATGATTTCAAGACTTTCTTCAGATTCATTCACAGTGATTCATTCAATCGTATAATAGGGTCGTACTTGTTGATTTCCTGATTTGTGAGCATTCTGCTAGTAAGCCACAAGGTGTGAGGCTTGTCCCTTTCTTACAGTGATTTTCATAAGTAATTTAATGTTTTATGCTAATTTTAGTCTAAATCACACAAATTGGGGGAGGTTTATTGTGGAAGGAAAAGGAATGGGGAGGAAGTTGAATGGATAGAATAAGGGTGATTTACATAGCCCTTACTTTTGACATTTTTAGATACTATCAGCCAATAAATGAATGTTCCCCTGTATTAGACAAGGTCAGATTTAGAGATTGGCATTGTCTGTTGTCAGCAAGTTGATATGTGAATTTATGGGAAAGTAGTTGTAGAAATGAAAGCACCAGAGACTTTTTTTGCTTCCCATTTTCCTCTAAAATGCCAGTTAATAGGCCAAGTTGACAGCTGCGTGTGTCACAAAAGGTGTAAAATGAACACATTCCAGAATTTGCAAGATGGTTCTATAAACTCTGCAGTGGGAAAGGATTAAGAAGTGTGACTAGAGGCTGAACGTAGGTCTTCTGCCTAAATCTATCCTGTTAATTGATGTTAATCTGGGAGAGTCTGCTCTGAAAAGCAGAAGCACATTGACTTGGATGGGTAGCATCAAGAATCTAAGTTCTTGTTTTAGATACATAGAACTGAGTCCTCAACCTTATAGAATAGGGACAGGAGAGAAGAGACAGTGAAAAGCCCTTTGTATTAAATATACTTGTCTTTGTATAACCGAGTCTTAGAATTCTGTAGTTAACATTAATCCACTGGGTAGTGTGGAGGGCAAAAGGGTGTGTGGCTCAGTAATTTCGTACTTGACTGAGTTGTCATTCAGCAAGATAGGCAACGAATAGATCAGTAGTCTTGGAATATAAATCTTTCTGCAGGTCTCTTAGAATCTTGTTTGTAGTTACTCTGTAGAGGAAATGAATTAAAATAGAATTCAAGAATGGAGAAGTGCTAGAAATTGTCAGTGTTTAAAAATTGTAACTAATTAATGACAAAAATAAATAAAAGCACTAGCAGTAATGTGGAATGGGTTGATGTTAAGCAAATTTTGTGGTAACTATGGGATAAAAAAGAATGAAAAGGACAACAAACAAGATTTTGAAAGATTTATGTACCTATATGTGTACACATGTGTGAATATTTTATATGGTGGACCAGAAGAGCCTAGCTTAAGCAAATGGGCAAGTGTCTTACTATAATTTATGATTTTGATAGAAGTTTTGGGAGTGTTTATTTATAAAAATCTTTAAGTTTACCACTTTCAGAATTAAGAGCAGGATATTTATCTGACATGTCATTGTAAAAGATAAAAGAATGTATAGTACAGTCTGGGTAACACAAATCAATATTTTTTTTAAATCCTGTAAGAATAGAAACCACACTAGAAACCTAACTGATCAAAACAGTTGTACCAATAAATGATTGTACCAATAAATGTATGAAATCCCCTACTAAGGAGATATTTTTTAGAAAGGAAATTTTATTAAAAAAATAAATCCATAAATTTGTTACATAAAAGAGGTAAACATAATGCATAATGGACAGAAGCTACATACAAAGCTTTGGCTCAGATATGCCAACCAAATATGAATGAAAAGAGAGGTTTGGCAATATTAACAATAAAATAACATTTATTGTAAATGAATTATGGCATAAGGATCATTTTCATACAGATATTGACACATTTACTAGTGAAGAGATTAACGATCAGTTATCATAACAACAAAGTGCATGAGACAAAAATAGAACTATAAGTAGAACTCTGTAGGCACATAGTTTGGGGGAGATTTTCACAGGTTAGGAGACAGGAACATGAACCATATGAATAGAATAATTAAAGTCAGAATTTAAGTGTCAGTGGTGAAGGATATACAAAAATTGGTTCTATATCAGGTGAAAAATTAATTCAAATTTAAAAGAAAGAAAATGTCACAGGTTTCATGTGTTCATCACTCAGTCATTATCTCCGGTTTTAACCATCTAAGAATAGACCCAAGTCGCCAATGTGGAGAGCAAAGCTTCAGCTGTATTATTGAGGCCCCAGGGAGCATCACTACTAAAGAACAAGGCTCCCTTCTAAAGTTAGGTTGGAGAATGCCAGGGAAGTCAGTCCACAGTGGTTGCCTCCTATTGTTTCCTTCCACGTGTAAACCTTCGACCTCCCTGTAGGTCCTGAATTGGATTTGCAAATCTGCATGGCAGGTTACAGCCTGCCTAGCAAAACTGGGTGTTGATAAATGAAAAGCCTCAGAGATAAGGGTATCCTGACTTAACGTCTGGAAGTAGGGCTCTGTGCACCGTTCTGGGTGTGCTGAAACACAGGAAGCCAGGAGAAGGCCTGACTCTTTTTAGGGATCCACAGAGTAGGCAGCAAGGCAGAGCCTGCTTTCTTTTTGAGGCATAGGAACTCTACCAGTGGATGTCAGCCTTTCACCTTGTCTTCATTTGTGGAGGAGTGATTAAAGAGCCACCTGCAAACAAAGATAGTTTTATTTCTTCTTTTCTAATCAGTATACTTTTTATTTCCTTTTCTTGTGTGATTGCGTTAGGTTGGGTTTTCAGTATGGTGTGGAAAAAAACTGGGGATATCTTTTTTTTTTTTTTTTTTTCCTGAGCAGGCATCTTTTAAGATGCTGGTACTTTGAAAATTCTCATCTCAAATCTTAGATTAAATTATATTGTTCTCTAAAGAAAAGGTCCTTTATCCAGGCAATGCAGATGCTATATATAGGACCCTTAGTTGTTGATTGACTGTGCTCCTGTGACTGGAGACCATCGTGGTAACTGGTTTCTCTGTGGGCTGATGAGAGTTAAGTCAGTGTGTGTATGTTTACCATTAATCTAGGATAATAAAAAACTTGTTTTGGCAGGTTATGGCTCAAGAGTTTCTTTCATTTGTGAGCAACTGTCACTTATAGCAGTGAGTAGCCGAAATAAAGCTTCATTGTTGGCATAGTTGTGACAGGCAGCTGGAGCTTGCATTTTCTTGTCCCTAATTTTATCTTGTTTTACATGTGTAAAATTAAGAAAGAAAGCTATAGCATGTGTTACAATTCATATTAGTGTAGACCTGAACATGGGCTTTGGAGCCAGACTGCTTGGATTTAAATCCTCACCTCAATTCTTCCCTGCGTGATATCTCTGCTTCATTACCCTTTTCTGTAAAATGGGGAAATTTTGTAGGATAGTGGATGAAGTTTCGTAATACACATGTAAAGAAGTTTGAACAGTACCTGTCACAGAAATGTTCAAATATTAGCTATGCTAATCGTTGTTATTAATAACATGAACATTTGGTCTTCTTTCAGAATTGAGCACTTCGCCAGAATCTGTAGTCAAAAAATTGGCATGAAAAAGGAAGCTTTTATAAAAATCTGTAGGGAGATTACTATATAAATATGAAGGCTAAAAAGATCATGAAGGGTGATCAGGTAATGTGGTATATGCCCCTTTTGATTGTTGGTCATATTCTTGCCCTATGAAAACCTATACTGTAATATCTTTAATAAATGTAATTCAACTTTAATTTATGCAGGTGAGTTCATGAGGGATTTTTTTACTGCATATAATTGGGAAAGGCTTACAAGTCTCGTATACAGGTATTATTCATACAGGGTTCTTAGTTCTTTTAATATAGTGAACAAAGAACTGCTTTTTCTTTTCTTTCTTTTTTTTTTTTTTCCAGAAGACCTAAAATCTTAGATCTTGGGCACTTGAAGGCACACATTTTGTGCCATGCATTTGTTTGTCTCTGTCACCATAAAGAGATGTCTCTTCTAGACATCCCTGTATGGTTCACACTGTCCTTCTAGTCTCAGCTGAGGCCTTATCTCACTGCATGCTGGTCATCATGCAGTGTAGACTGGGAGAGGTGGGTGCTCCCTGAAACCCCTTCTACAGATAGAGGTGGTGTAGGAATGCTGTCATATACACACAAAGGATACTTTTCTTGGAGCTTTATTTTTTAATGTAAAAACCAGGATTTCATAAATGTATTCTTATTGAAAATCATAATATACATTGCTTTTGAGAAAGTACTCACAAGTATAAAGCCACAGCAAACAAAAAAATCAAAGCCAGCACTGCTAGTAGATGTTCATAATTTCTTTCATTCTTTTTACATAGATATATACATTCCTCAGTTAAGATTATGCTGTTTATACAATGTAGCTGCCTTTTTGCTTTTGTCATATCCTGAACATCTTCCCTTGCCATTAAAAGCTTTTTTATAAACAATATATTTTAAAGGGATTGAATATAGCTAAGTGGGAAAGAGCATGCCTTGAGAGTTGACTCTGTGTTTGAATTTTGGCTCCACTACTTACTGGCTGTATGACTTTTATCTCAGCTATTTCATCTGTAAAATTGAGATAACAGCACTTATCTCATAGGATAGTTATGATGATTATATGAAATAATTCAGTAAGCACCCTGTTATTTTATTTTGTGAGAGCACTGTCATTTATGAATCATTCTCAAGATTGGAAATAGTTTTTTTCAAATGCTTTGATATTGCAAGTAGAGTTAAGATAGACATCTTTGTGCATAAGTTTTGTGTCTTCATGGTGCTTTTTTTTAAACTGAGCATTCTAAGCCAATGACTTTTAATTTCTTAATACTGTTGGCTGTAGTTCTTCAGAAAGGAGATATCAATTTATTAATATATCCCACCTCATGTATATGGGAGAGTCTACACCTCAAGGTGCTCTTGCTGTTAACTTTTTGCATAGTTTGGTAAGAGAAATGATGGGGTTTTTTGGGTTTTCAAAATTTTCCTATCCTTGTGAACGTTTAGAAATATGTTTAAGAATGCTTTATGTTTCTTCTAACATAATTTTAGACTGAAGTGCATGGAAAGAGCCCGCATGTGCAGAGTGTTTTAGCTCTTGGCTTGTGTGCTGTGTGTATTTGTTTCATGGCAGCCATGGTAACATGACCCACGAATGGTCATATCACTTGTAAAGTCTGTGAGTCTATGGTTCCCAGAGGAAAGAACAGTGGATTATTATTGATTGTGGATTATTGGCTGTTTAGTGCATTCTTATAACTACTTTCATCTACTTTATTTTTGAATAAATATTTTCAAGTAGAAATGAAACCTATTGATAATAAAAGCATGTCAAGAAGGAATATACAAATGCCTATTAAATGTTCAGGAATTGAAGCACGTATATTCTTTTGTACAGGCCAAAGGAAAGAAACTTTTATTTGTACAGTTGATCCTGGAAAATATATGGAGTTTGTATGATGCTGTCTTGAAAAAGTAAGACTCTTATAACATTGTTTACTTTTAGGCATCTTTAGGCAGTATGATTTGTCTCACTTTCCAGTTTGATGAGTCGTATTTCAGAAAGCTGAGATGTTCTGAGAAAGTGAACAGAGCTTCTGCAGATGAGTTGATTACAGGGCTTGGAAGCAATTTAAAGAAGTCTATGTAACCCAGCTAAAGGGTGATGTTGGAGGGACAGGATAGCAATATTTTATAGAGTGCTGAGGTGAAGAGATAAAAGGATAGAAAGAAACATTGGGCCTTTGTTTATGCAAACCCAGGTTTAAAAAATAGTTATTAAAGTAGAAAAGGTGCTTAATAGCTAAGATCGTTAATGGGGAACTTGGGAAATAACTTGTCTGACACAAGTTTGCTTTAGTGCATTTATTTTCTAAGTTATTCCCGAGGTGGAATAATGACTTGTTAGCACTTATTTGTAAGACTGTTTTACCACTTGATATAGCTTGCTTGAGGAGATTGTGGAGAAGTACTTCCTGGGAAATCTTAAAGAAGGATTCACTTGAAAGTGTAAGAGTAGAGGTTGAGGAGGCCCCTTCTGTGGCAGCAGGATTCCCTTCAATCATTTTTAGCTTTTTTTGAAAAAGTAACACATTAGGATAAAAATATGCCGAATAATGTTGGATTCCTTTTTCCCACTGCCTGTTTATATCTGCGTATGACTTTTTCCCCCTCCAATCTTGTGTTTACTATAGGGACAAAGACAAAATTGATAAAATAGTGACTTCTTTAGGATTAAAAATTGAAGCCCAGGAGGCACGACATTCAGATCCTAAAGTTCAGATCAACGCCATTTGCAGTCAGTGGCTACCCATATCCCATGCTGTTCTTGGTATCCTTTATTCTGATAGTTTTTAATGAAATAGTTTTGATAAAGCAAGAAAAAACAATGCGTTATGGCAAGCAAGAAATTCTCTGGAAATAGCATTCAATCCAAAATAAGTCTTCTCTGCTTATTTAGTGTTCTACCATGAAACTGTATTAAATACTTTAATAATTAATACACTAATACTAATTTGTTTTAATATTACTAATGAACTTCTTTAGAAAGACAATTCTTTTGTGTTTGTTTAGTAATCTGTAAAAATAGAAATGTCTACACTAAGATTTAAATATAAGTAGGTGATATAGATGTTTGTGTTAGATAACTGTTTCATTTCAAGGTCACCTGTAGCCAACCTGCTAAGCTCTGTTCTCATTTGTTCCATGGGCCTCAGTGTTAAAGTACCTGTTATGAGGATCCTTTCTGAGCTTTAAGGAGTTTGTGAACTCCCTGAAATTGTATGCATGTTTTGAGATGTGATGCATAAAGCAGTGTTGCCATATAACACATGCATTTTCTATATGGACAGACTTTGTTACCTCCATATTTAGAGCATACAGTGAATCTTTGCTTTGGTGGGAGGCACTGGCTCAAGGTTTTGAGTCCTTAACAACAGACTTCAGCTATGGTGTGTCAGAAACTTCCTTGTCCCCTTGATATTACAGCCGAGAGAGTGGAGAGACTGATGTGCACAGGATCACAAACTTTTGACTCTCTTCCACCAGAAACTCAAGCACTCAAAGCAGGTGAGGAAAGATGGACCTGTTGGAATATACCATGTCATTGACTGTCCTCCATCCAGGCTGCTCTAGGCCAATTTGCTGAATGCTAATTTGCCAAATGGCAAATCTGCCAAATGTCCACTTCCACAAATGAACAGTTTCACGAATGACCATTTCACCAGTTTTGCCTCCCACCCTCACCCCAAAGATATTCTTGTTGCAGCCATTTTGCTCAGCCAGTAGGGTGAGACCAGCGCCTGTACACATGCTCCTCATGAGAAATGAAGCTCCCATTCTGGGCTTTATAGGTTCCATGAAATTTGCCTCTATGTGTTTTCTTATCTCTAATTCTTTTCCTCCAGTTCTATTGCTTTTGTAACCCTACCCCCAAACCACTATACTGTTGTTCTTGGCATCACTATTGACTTTTGGTTCATTAAATCTAATGGCCAGTTTTCACTCTTCATAGGACTAGATCTGTCACTAGCATTTGACGCAGTTGATCACTCCTCCTCCTTGAAACACTTTCTTCCCTTGACTTCTAGGCTTCCATTGCTTCCATTCCCTTGCTTCTGCTTTTCTTCGTGTCTCCCTGGCTGCTTATCCTTAATAATCTCTTTTTGTGATTCCTCCTCATCTCCCTGGCTTTTTAACTTTGGGGTGCCCCAAGCAAGGTTCAAGTCTTTGATCCTCATCTATTTTACCTGTAGTCCCTCTTTTGATAATCTCATCCAATCTCAAGACTTTAAATGACAACTACATACTCATAATTCCCACAATTTTGTATCTTGAGAGCTTGTCTGTTTTCTGGACTCTGGACTGATATCTAGAACTCCCTCTACACTGTGTTGTCTAAGAAGCATCTCAACTGAACATATCCCAAACTGGGCTTTTTATCTTATCCCCAAGCCTGCTCACCTAGTCATTTCCATCTCAGTTAGGGGCACCTCAATCTTTTCATTTACTCAGTCCAAAAACCTTGGAGTCATCTATGGCCCTTATATTTATCTCACACTCCAACATCCAGTTCATCACCAAATCCTTTTTATTCTTCCTCTTAAATACAGAATTCAACTATTTCCCAATATTTTCACTTCTGCCTCCTTGGGCCAAGAAACCACCATCTCTCACCTGGTTATTTTAATTGTTTAACAGCTAGTATCCCGGCCAGGCTGGGTACAGTGGTCCATACCTGTAATGCCAGCACTTTGGGAGGCTGAGGCCAGTGGATCATGAGGTCAAGAGCTCGAGACCATCCTGGCCAACATGGTGATACCCCGACTCTACTAAAAATACAAAAATTAGCTGGGTGTGGTGGTATGCGCTTGTAGTCCCAGCTACTCCGGTGGCTGAGGCAGGAGAATCACTTGAATCTGGGAGGTGGAGGTTGCAGTGAGCCCAGATCACGCCATTGCACTCCAGCCTGGGTGACAGAGTGAGACTGTCTCAAAAAACAAACAAACAGCGACAACAACAACAAAAAACAGCCAGTATCCCTGCTTCTTGATTCCGGTTAGTGTTTTATCATTATTGCAGACAAAATAGAGTGATCTTCTTAAAATATAAGTCAGGGCATGTCATTCTGTTCCTCATTCAAAGCTTCCACTGGCAAGACTTCTGATAGATGTTTGATTCTTGCTTCCTGTGGTTTTCTTTTTTCTTCTTTAAATTTTACTGTTGAATTCTTTGTATACAAATTATTTTAATGTGAGGTGATGGAGTTGTTTTAAAAAATTTCATTAATCAGTGGTTTTTTACCTCCAATATAGGTTAAGGAAAATGTTCATATGTTAATATGAAATTGTGTTAAAATTTATGTATTTAGGGATAATTGGCATTTTAATAGTATTGAATTTTAATTTATTTCTAAGAATTTGTTAATATCATAATACAGTATTTTTGTCCATTTTATTTTCTAACTTGTTATTGTGGGGGGTTGGAAAAGCTATTAATTTTTATATATCTTGATAACAAGCTACCTTGTTGATTGTTGGCCTTTGGTAACATTCCTCAATTCGGTCTTTTCTG
The DNA here is from genome assembly GCF_028885625.2 of Pongo pygmaeus. NCBI lineage: Eukaryota > Metazoa > Chordata > Mammalia > Primates > Hominidae > Pongo > Pongo pygmaeus. The sequence goes on along the minus strand of NC_072389.2, from coordinate 88,522,002 downwards.
TACTTGATAGTGAAAAATGTATTAGTGCTTATGGTAGTTGGTTAACCTCATTGCATAGCTTTAGCTTTCCTGTGAGATCCCTCACCCCGTCAAATTTGCTTGCTTTTCTTTCCTTATTTCTGCCAACTCTGTTTGCTCTTGCTCTGCTGTTCTTTCCTAGCAATCTTACCCCTTTCTAATTAAAATTTTTATCATAGTTGGAAAAAGTTATGGACTTCTGGTGTATTTCGATGATGCCATGTTCTAAACATTTTAATTGTTTTCCAGAAAAATCTGTTTTTTTTAATAATGGGAAAAATAGTGACATTTTTACTTCCTATTTGTTTAGCTTTTATGAAATGTGGAAGTGAGGACACTGCTCCAGTTATTATATTTGTTTCCAAAATGTTTGCGGTTGATGCTAAGGCCTTGCCTCAGAATAAGCCAAGGTAAGGGAAAGGGGAAAGTTGGGCTGGGCTAGGAATATGGTGCATGTTTGGTGGGATGCAGTTGGGCTGTGGGTAGGGGGGACACGGATAATGCTTTTCCTCCTCAACCCAGAATTCATATCAAGCCAACCCCCAGGGTAACATACAATTTGTACAGTAGTATATCCTTTTGTGATACCTCTGTAGGAGAAAGCTGTTGAAATCAGCTCTGGGATATTGAATTGAAGTGATGTAAGTTTGAAGAGTGGTGTTAGTAGTAGTAGCAACAGTTAACTTTTATTGAACATGTCAGGCGAGTTCTAATCTAAGCCTGCCTTGTCTCATCTAATTCTACCTCAGTAATTATGAATGTATGAGGATCTCTGCTTCCCTGCGTGTATTATGTGTGCACGGGTGTGGTGGGTGTAGGAGAGGGATATTTCTCAAGTTCCAGAGTCTTGGGGAATCTGTCTCTTCTACATTTCCTGTTTTTTATGTGTGTTCCCCTCCTTCTGTCTCTGCTGCTTTCCCCACTAGTTTAGATTCTGATCATCTCTTGTGGATATTGTTGCAGCAACCTGCTAGCTGGTTCTCCTGCCCCATCTTTAAAAGTTCCACTGATCCACTTGCCATTCTTTCTTTAGAGTGATGTTTATAAGACTCAGCTATGAAGATATGTCTCTTGCTCAAAAACCCTTAATGATTCTCACTGCCTTGAGCAGTTTTGATTCAAGTGTAAAGGGTTGGCGATGATTTCAGTGGTACTTAGGGAAATAAGTTTTAATTTAATTAGTTGTCATATTTATTTTAATGTGTATTTGTGTGTATTGCCTGTGTATGTCAAGTGATAAAGCTTTTACAGTGATGAGATTTTGAAGTTTTATTGAGTTAAAAGTGTTTGTGCATTTAAATAAGTATTAAATAAATCATATGCAGATATAGCAGAAATCATGAAAATAATATGTGAGTGACTGAAGGTCAGATCATCAGCCTGTGAAATAAACTTGACATGTCTTAGTGGCATTTCAGAACCACCATGACCTGACCCCAAACCATGTTTTGACTAGATTTTTATTTCTGTTTCTCTAATATACTAGTGTCGAACAAATGTCATATCTTTACTTGTGCTGTTCCTCCATCTGAGAAGGCTTCTTTTTCTCTGATAAAATTCTGTTTGTCCTTCAGGAGAAAGGTTATGTGTTGTTTTTTAGTACTTCCCTAGTGATTTGGACATAGGTGTATTCAATAATTTTTGCCCTGGGGATAAGTAAAGGAATAGATGGGTGAGTAAATGAAGAATGAATGAGTGAATATCCGAATGGGGGAATAACAGGTCAGTGAATGGTTGAATGAGTGGCTAAATGAGTAAGTAAATGAGTGAATAATGGAAGGAATGCATGTCTAATTATGTATCTAGGCTACTCCCAGATAATATTTCAGTGCTACATGTAGTAACAATTTCTTGTAGTCACAGTTTTAGGATATTGGATATTTTTTGGCCATTGAGAGTATCTGAGAGATTCTGGTAGAATCATAGGGAATATCAGAGAATTGGAAAACTTGCTGTTAAGATTTGAAATACATGTATTTATATCATTTAAAATTCCTACCTCTACCCATCCTTCATTTTTTTGCTGATGAATGATAGTATCAGTATGCCTCTCCTATTAATTACATTTTCTGTGAATGTTTTTCTTAATAATTCATCATATGCTTTTCGGATTTTAGTATATTTCTGATAGTGCAATCCATTCTATTCCATGAAGTTTCTTTACTGATTTTATTTTTGTCATTGGTTTTTAACCAGTATATCAGGTTCAACAATTGTTACGTAATAATATAGTGTTTTCAGGTATACCTGGGTAAGGTCATCATCATTAGTTTGTTCTTTTCTATCTTCTAGCTGATTTTTTTTCATTTAAGTTTTATTTGTAAAATGTGGGGAAATGTATCATTGAAAGTTGGTTTGATAGCATTTTCATCTCCATTGTATTAGATATACAAGCCAGGAATAGCAGAGTATTATTTTCCTTTAGTATAGAGTACAATGTATTAGTGATATGTGCCAGGGAGAAAAGTAAGGCAGGAAACAGGATTCGGCACCCACAAACCCTAAAAAATTTTTCCCTAACTTAATGAAGACACTGACCTTTACTCACTGCTCAACAATGCCGCTGTGGTTGTAAATGAAGTGTGGGACTGTTACAGGACTTTCTCCTTTGTTCTTATGTTCTTGCCTCTTTTCTTTGCTTCTTCAAATTCATCTTCCAACCTGACATTTGAATCTTCGGTCAACATTCTCACCTCTGGTCTCCTTCATCTCAGTATTAGTGACTATTGTCCCTTCAGGAAGTAACATCCATGGTTAGTTTAACTGTGGCCTAAGTAACTTAATGCTCACAGCTGTTTCCTCACTAGTAGGGCCCCATTTTCTTGTAATTAAATTTATTTGTTCTCAACAAATACTGGATACACAGTGGGTACTTTTTACACATCCTTGCTGATTACTATCTGCTTTGTTCCCCTCTACCATCATTCCCAGTGCCCACAGCAATGCGTGGCACACAGTAGTTGTTAACTGGATGGATGGATAGATACATAGATAGACAGCAAGCATCTATACAGTTGATGCTTGCTTAATGACTGTACATGCTGATTATTCCAGATCACTTCATGAACTTAGGCAGATGAGGATTTAATCTGCAAGATGAACAAATACACTTCTTTTTTCACTAAAACTAAAGTGAAATCACATTTACGTAAGATGATGTTATCATCTTTAATTCCTCCTGGAGGAAAGACATAACCTGGTGATAATGAGCATAGACTTTAGAGCCATACAGATCTGGATTTGAATTATGGCTCCTCCATTTAATATCTGTGTGATGTTGGGTCTAGTTACTTAAGTTTTCAAAGTCTCCCTTTTCTTATATGTAAAATAGGAGTATGATATCTACTTCATTTAATTGTTGTGATAAATTATGTGCTATAATATATGTAAAGTGATTAACACAGTCTCTGGATCATCGTGATAAACCCGTTGGAAGAGACCGTTTCTCTTTAGATGCTAGCAGGTACCTCTGGTATTTTTTCCTTCCTACTCTAATAATAAAAATGTATTCTGCATTTATATTTTAATTCACACTTTTCAGATATTCATATAAGTTTTTAGCAAAAGTCTAGAAACAAAGTTGTCAAAGGATTGGTTGAAGGAACAGCTAGAGTGCTCAGCCTGGGGAAAAGAAGGGAGGCGGGGAAGGCATGAATGCTGGTGATTCAAAGGAAAGGGGAGGGAAGTAGGTTTGTTAGATGTTGCTCCGGAGGAGAGAACTGCGGCCATGGCTAGAAATTGTGAGGAAGCAGAGTTCATTCTGTATTTGAAAGTCCTGACATTTAGAGCTTCCTATAATGAGGAGCTTGTCTCTTGCGGTGGTAGTGTGGCCCCCTAGTGCCAGCAATTTTGATTGCCTGATGAGACACCTGACCAAGCTAGGCTCAAGGATTGTTTCTCATATTTTTGTATTCTATTGCACAGCCTAGTGACCTGCAGCAGAGTGGGTGTGAGTGGAAGGGCCTACTCTTGGAACTAAACTCATTGCTTTTGAGGGACAGGTGCTAAGGAAGGCAGAAGTAGTGTCTAGTCCTGGACACTAGGACTAGAGAAGTCTTGTCTAGCAGGCAGATATCTGAAGAATATAGCAGTGGACAGTCAATGATTTAAGCGGTTACCTTCCAGGTTAGCTTACATGAAACAGAAAGGTAGAAGGAGTTAGGCCACTTTGCATCAGGAGCCCTAAGGGTCTGTGGCCAGTAGGCACAAGACAAGTAGGCAGAATGGCTACCTGCATGGCTTCCAGTGCTTACAGAGAGAGGAGGGGAATATGGCATGGCAAGGTGGGGATGAAGGTTATCAGTTAGGTGTGAAGTCTGAGATTGGGAAATAAAGCAGGAATCATAATGTTAAAGGTGATGGACAACACAGGAGAGAGGCACAAAGTGTTGGGACCAGGAAGAGTTGTCCAGCTTCCAGAGCTGGAGCATAAAGTTAGGACCAGAGGACTAGCCTGAGTGCTTTGATGCTCAGTCCCGGAGTATAGGGCAAAGGATGCTGTTATTCTATCAGCCTTGGGCAGGGATTGGTCTTGTTCATGTGTTGGGGTTGAGCATGCAGGTAGGTTCATAAGGACCCCTACGTGGGAAGGGAGCCAAGTCCTAGGAAACAGTCTACCTGCCTGGTTTCTACCTTCCAAACCCAAACTGCCAAACAGAATTTGTATTCGACTTAGTGCTCCCCTTTTGTCAACATCTTTTTAGTATTAAAACTCTAAATACCTTCTCTGTGTCCTGACAGACATGAGGGTAGTTCTTTAGGAAAAAGAACTTAATTACCTCCCCCACCCCTTCTCATTCTTACCTCCAGGGAAAACCACACATACGCACCCACGCACTGCCTTTTCTGCGATGGTGCTTCTTGGGTCTAACAAGGGCTGATCATTTCAGTTTGACCTTCTAGTCCTGATGAATTGCCAGTACTCATCCTGACCTTGAACCCTTCCTCTTGAACCCGTTATTGAGGCCTTATGCTTGTTTCCCTTCCAGGGTTGTTCCAAACCCTGATATCTGTCACTCTTTCCCTTCCTTCTTGCTGTTCTTTGCCGTTTCCAGAAGGAATATAGGTATCTGAGAAAGGTTCCATACTATAGTACATTGCTCCAGATGGGGGCTTGGGCTCTTGCATGTCAGTTCATAAGTTCAGAATAGTTGGGACACAGCATTATTAGAGAGAGGCTGATAGGCCCTCTCCTATTGCTACAGACAGGGAGAGGACTTGGAGAAAACTGCCTGGAATGGAGCTGGGACCAATCTTCATCTTACCCAGCCACGTCAATACTTGCTGTTTCCCTACTTGGATAAACTGAGAGATGACAACATATTTGTGATATCCTGTAGGCCTCTCACTCAAGAAGAAATTGCTCAGAGACGTGAACGTGCAAGACAAAGGCATGCAGAGAAGCTTGCAGCAGCGCAGGGACAGGCACCCTTGGAGCCCACCCAAGATGGGAGTGCTCTTGAAACATGTCCAAAAGGAGAGGAGCCAAGAGGTATAGCTTTCCTAAGTAGGCTCTGTTGCAAAGTGTTTGCGTTTTTGCTTAACTTGAGACACTCATCCTTTAGTTCTTGAGCTTTTTAAGCTTTAATCATATTTTTATCAATATTCTTTTCATTCTTGGTGTTTTGTTTTCTTTTTTTTTCTGAAACTAGACCAAATATATCATATTCGCTCTTCCTTCTGTGTTTCCAGACAGTTCTTGAATTAAGAGGGCATTCTTGGCACTAATTATCTTTTTGTTTCTGTCAGGTGACAAGCAACAGGTGGAAAGTATGACCCCTAAACCTGTGCTCCAGGAAGAAAACAACCAAGAGTCTTTTATTGCATTTGCTCGGGTGTTCAGTGGTGTGGCTCGAAGAGGGAAGAAAATTTTTGTCTTGGGGCCCAAATACAGTCTTCTTGAGTTTTTACGAAGGGTAAGGATTGAAAGTAAAATATTTATATATTGTTTCTCGAGGGTCTGATATCTTTTCACATTTTGTTGGGACTGGTGATTATCTTATTGGTAGATTTAGCTTGTCTCTGGAAAGGCACAGTTGAGTGACTGTGTATCTCCTTTTGTGTTGCTTTGATAACGTTTGTCATATATGTCTCAATTAGTAGCATTTAGGAAACCAAATCAATATGTGGACCAAATTTTTAGGCCTTATTTAATTATAAGGCTTTTCTCTTCTAGGCAAGAGTCACCTTGTGGTTAGAGAAAAGAACTGATAAGAGCAGATGTCATGCTGGAGCCAGGGCAATGGCTGATCTTTGAGAAACAGGAAGATCCAAAAACTAGCTGGCTTAGGCCAAAGGTGTGGGCAGTGAGCAGGGGATAGGCAGGAGTTGCATGGCACACAGACCCTGAGTCTGGACAGGAGGCTCTGTAAGTAGGTGAACAGGCAGCAGCTAAACATGCCTGAGCCAAGGGGCAAAACAGAGATCACAGGCTAGAGATGTCTCAGAACATTTTTGGAAGTGAGCGAGATATATACATTGTAATTATATCATAATTACATAATAGAAGTCATAGGATGAAGACAGTGCCAGAGGTCCAAGTAGCCAGTCTGGATCAGCACAAAGCAGTAAGCTAGGAAATTGTCAGCTGGCACGGTGGAGCGTCATGAGCACAAAAACACATGCTCCTCTCTGTGCAGGAAGCAGCCTGTCTGTAGATAAACCAGGGAAGCTGTGGTACTTGGCTACAAGTGAGAGAGAAGGAGGTAGCAGTTGAAGTAAGTCTCTGCCATCAGTTTTTCTTTGCCTTGAATGCTTATTCCATGAGTTTTAGCAGTTTAATCCTTGGAGAGTGCAGTGCTGCGTGGCAGTGAAGCAGTCCTTGTTGAGCTATGGCATGTTCTAATTTAGCAAGAAAGATCACAGCACTTGGTGTGTATAGGGTTATATTTTATGGGAGTCTGAAAGTGATATAATATATATGAAAACTCATCTATGATTATCTTGGCTTGGACATAATAGTTTGCTGTTTATCAGTAAGGGTCAAGTATCAGTTAATTTTTTTCTTTTTTGTGAAGGTAAATGAGCAAGAAATTGTTATTTAGTGAAACACTGATTTATTTGGCATTACAGATTCCATGAACAATCCAGTTTATCTCTGCATAATGTGTCTTTGCTACAAGTTGAAATCAGTTGCTTATGTGTCTCATGTCTTAAGCAGGAATGATACAATACATTGACAGCTCAAATGGCTTCTTATTTCAGTAATCAGAGCAACATAAAACCTAATTCCAACTGCTTAAAAAAAAACCTGAAATATTTCAGACCTACCCTCAAAGTAACCTCTACCCAGAATTTGTGTTCATCCTTTGTGTTAGTTTTCTGTTACTGCATATTACAGATTACAACAAATGTAGCAGCTTGAAACATTACACATTTTGTCATCTCACAGTTTCTGTGGGTTAGAAAACCAGACATGGCTTAGCCGCATCTTCTCCTTAGCGTCTCACAAAGCCACAGTCAGAATGTTGGCCAGGGTGCGTTCTCATCTGGAGGACTGACTGATGAAGAACCTGCTTCCAAGCTCATAAAGGTTGTTGTCAGAATTCATATATTTGAACCTGTAGTACTGAGGGTCCCAGATTTTTTCTGGCCATTGGCTGCCCTCAGCTGCTGGAGGCCACCTACAGTTTCTTGTCATGTGGACCTTCCCAACTTGGAGGCTGTCTTCATCAAGCCATACAAGAGAGTAGAAGGAGTCTCCTTGCAAGACAGAGTCCTGTATGATGGTATAGAATCACAGTGTGACATCTCATCACCTTTGCCGTATTCTGTTTGTTAGAAGCAGCAAGTCACAGGTCCCACTCACACTCGGGAAGGAGGTTTCTAAACAAAGGTGTGAACACTGGGAAGCAGGCATCATGGGAGGGGCACCTTTAGTCTGTCTGCCACATCCTTCTCTTGCTTTTCTTTGTAGTTTTACAACCTGTGTATGTATTTCTAAAGAATATTGTCACATTTGCATGCTTTTGAAACTTTGTATAAATGGAATTTTACTGTAGTTATTCTACAACTTGCCTTTTTTTAACTTAACATTGTGAGATTAATCTATGTTAATGCCTACTCCCGTAGCTCATTTATTGTTCAGTGTGACATAGGATTCCTTTACTTAAATGTACATTTTATTTATACAATTTTTTGGTCACTATATATTTGCTGTTTTCGTGTTTTTTTTTCCAAATCTAAGCAATGCTACCTTGATTATTTTTGTATATATCTCCTTATGCACATTTACAAGAAATTCTAGGGAATATACCTATAGTGGAGTTGCCTTGGTAATCTTCTGGTTAACAAGATAATTCCAATTTATTTTCCAAAGTAGTTGTAATTTACACTCCCAATAGGAGTGTTTAACAGTTACAGTTGTTCCACATGCTCACCAAAATTTGATTTTGTTAGGCTTTTGATTTGTGCCAGTCTGATGGGTATGATATGGTGTTTTGCAGTTTTAGTTTACATTTTTCTTATTATTCTTTTAATACATTTATTGATCAATCTTGTGTTCTCGTGTGAAGATATTAATAGTTCTTGGAGTCATTTCCCTGTTTTTCTGTTATGCTTCTTTATTGTTTTAAATACTGCTTTTCAGATGTCCTTTGTATATTCTGGATACTAATTCCTTGTCAGTTTTGAATTTTGCAAATTTCTTCTCCAGTGTAAAACTTATTTTTACTTTCCATTTGGTACCTTTTAATAGGCAGAAGTTCTTAATTTAAATATAGTCGAATTATCATTATTTTATGGATTTTGCTTTTTTTATCTTAAGAAAATTGAAACTAAGTCTATATTGAAGTCACAAAACTTTCCCTCATGTTTCCTTCTAAAGTTTAATATTTTACCTTTCATGTATAAATATTTGATTGAATGTTTGTGAAGAAGGGATCCAAGTTCATTTTTTCCTCATATAACTGTCCAGCTGTTCCAACATTAGTGAATAGTCCATCTTTATCCACTAATTTGCTTTGTCCACTCTGTCAGAAATCAGATTATTACCTATGTACATAGATCTGTTTCTGGACTAATTTTATTTTTTCTGTTTGTCTCTAACTGTCTCTGTTCAGTGCTGTCTTCATTTTTCAATGTTTTGACATCAAAAAGACCAAATCCCTTTACTGTGTTTTTCTTTGTTAGTGTCTCGTTTGTTCCTATTTGCTCCTATATATCAAGTTTATGGTCAGCTTGTCAGCTTCTATGAAAAGCCCTGTTGAGGCTTCGATTGGAATTACTTTATGTCCATACACCTATTTGGCGTGAATCAACATTTTATAATACAGCATCTTTCCATCCATGAATGTATTAGGTTTATTTATCGATTTAGGTCATTTTAAATGTCTTTCATGAAGTTTTATAGTTTTATTTATAAAGAGTTTTGATCATTGTTGTTAGATTTATTACCCACTATCTTATATTTTGTTGCTATTCTAAAAATCGTTTTAAATATACATATTTTCTATTTATTGCTATTTATTTATGCATTTTCTATTACTAATTATAGAAGTGTAATTACCTTTGTATATTGATCTTGCATTTTTGCCACCTTGCTAAGCTGTCTTACTAATTATGATTTATCTGTAGCTTGTTTTAAGTGGATGGTCATATTGTGTAGATAATTCCATTTCTTTCTATTCAGTGCTTATAATTTTTCTATCTCTCCATCCCATCGTTAGAGCTACTTTGAGAGTTGTCATTGTATCAGAACACATTTAGATGTAACATGTGCCTGAAAGGTCATCATTTTCATGAAGTTTCTAGAGTCTACCCTAGCACAGGGGCCTCTCCTTCCTCTGAACCTTTATGAATTTACTTGCCTGTACTACCTTTTTGTTGGTCACCCTATGCTTGTGATGTTAATCATCTTTGTTTATGTTGTATCTCAGCCATTTTTTCTCTTCATAGCATTAGGGCAGCACCCCAGGCCTAAGAGCACCAAAGATAGGCTGGTTGGTTAATTGAAATGCTTTCTGGATACTTGCATTTATATGGTGGATATATTTCTGAAGACTTCACACAATGCAAAATTTGAATCATTTGAGACAATATTTCCATAAGAATAAATATGATGTATGGGGAGCTAATAAATCTAATATACTTTTACTTGTATATTTTTGCTGTAAATGTACTCTGTCCTCTCATTAGTGTTCCTAATATATCACAGCATGCTCTTCCATATGAACAATATAGCATATAATAGCAGTTTGGCCTTTTTTTTGTCATTTTTATCATCTCTAACTACCCTTCCAAAGTTATTTTTATGTGTTACTTGGCACTAGCACCAGCCCTTGTTGAATACTTGAAGAACATTATAATAAGAGTAAAACAACTTTAAATGATCATAGTAATAATGAGTGTTCAAGTAATAGCACAGTAGTCACCAGAACTGGTGTATGACATGGTTCACATAAATAACCAGGGGCTGTGGGAATCAGCCAAAGTGACAATACCAGGTCACAACAGAATTTATGTTACTTAGCCATAAAGCTTATGATTAAATGAGAATCTAGACAATTTTTTAGTATTTGAGCAGTTTCAGTATTTCAAATTTTATTCATAAAGTGAGACATATTTTATCACACCATTTCAAATGTTCATATTTCAGGTTTACATGAAATGTTGCTATACCATATCTTACTGATGAATAGAAATAACTTTACAAATACCAATTAATGCTTCCAAATGCCTCCTAACTTGTCTTCAATCATTTTTCTTTGCCCAGGTACCATGAGGCTTCTCAGCTCCACCAGATGACCTCCTCCAAGTCCCCCACGTGGCATACCGTGCTCTGGAAAACTGTATCTTCTGATGGGAAGAGAATTGGAATATCTAGAGGAGGTACCTCCAGGAAATGTGCTAGATAGGGTGATGCTGTTTATTGTATCCTTACTCCATTCTAGGAGATTATCTAACATGTCACTGAAAATTTAGTGAAATTTTTGAAGGGAATAACTTTATTCTTTAGATTGATAGTTTTTTTTTTTTCTGGTATCTTTAACTTAGTGCATTTGTGCGTTTGAGCAACTAACATGGAGATCAGTTACTTGCTGTGAATTATAGTAGTTCTGTTTTTAAAATGTATTGCTTAAGTAACTTGTAAATGCTCTAGCCTAAGCTGGAGTTCCATTTATTTCAGAGTGAGAGGGGAAATTCATGCCCACATAAAGTCAATCTAGATGACTAAGGCATTTCTGGTTCTACAGATTAGATTCTAAATTGTTGGAAACTATTCTGATGTAAAGGTCTATTTAAACTCATTGCTTTTTTCCCATGCTTTTATCCTTTGAGTATTGCTTTGCTAAGATTAGTTGATTGTCAGTTTATATCTGTAAATATTATTCTTCATCTCCTTAGTGTTATCACTTGTTTGACTTCTGCCCCTCATTTGCAGAATTCACTTTTTTAGTTTCTTAGTGCAACCTTAAAGACTCAGATTAAGAAATTTCTCTTGCATCCAGAGTATATTATAGAATACTGTATCCCGTTGTACTGTTAGATTCTGAACCTTAGGGTCATTGTCAGCTATAGAGCTATTTATTGAGTGATTGCTTGGTTTGGGAATTCTCCGCTTTTTAGAAAAAGGTTTAACTTTTTTAAAAAAGGTCTAGTCTGTTGGTCCAGAATAGCTAATGGTTTGTCTGGATTTTATAGACTTGAATCCAAGAAATTTGCCAAAGCATGTTGCCGTTCACCTACAGAGATATATTCTTTTCTTTATTTAATTTTTTGGCATGAAATTTATAGAATGCTTAGCTTCTCATCAGTGTTACCTATTTTCTTCCATCCCTTTGGAAAATGCCATTTAACCTTAACAATTGATACACCTTATTAAGCTGCCACAGCCAACTTTATCAGAAAGGACATTGGAAGAATGGAACACACCCTACTTTTGTTCATAAGCCTTCGTTGAGATTACTGTATTGCTCAAATTAAATGGAACATGAAGTATAAGATCTCCAGCATGATGCTCAAGGGAAAGAAAAGGTATTCTGCTGAGTGAATGGTTTTTATACGATCTTCTGTAATTAAGGCATGGTGTTTGTGTTGTTTCCCTAGTACATGATGAGAATGAGGGATACATTAGTTTCTGGTTTTCTTTTTTCTTTCTGTTGCTGAATTTCTAGATACTGTCCAGGACTGAGGTTAAGTGGTGTATAAGGAGAGAAACGACTTCTCTCTCTTCTGCTTCCCAAGGCAGCCTCAGCTCTGCCATATGGTACAGGGAGACAAACTTACTATAAGCTAAAATTTTTCATTTATTCTTGGAGAAGAGGTATACCTTGACTTCTTTTATTGACCTTTTAAAAAAGTGAGATGGTAGCATAACATGGGGTAAGGATGAAGGTGACTAAATCTTTGTTTACCAAATTAACTTATATAAGACTAAGCCAGATTGACAACCACTTTGTTTGGATAGAAGAGGAAAAGCCAGATTTATTTCCTATAAGAGTTAGGATTGTATTTAGCTGCAAGTAACCAGAAAACCAACTGCATAGTCTTAAACTTCACTCAGTAGAAAGCCCAAGGGTGGACAGTCCAGGGCTGGTGTCATGACTCTTCGGTGTCATCAGGGAGCCACTGGCTCAGCATGTGGCTTTTGTCCCCATAGAAGCAAGATGGCCTTATATCTCTGAGAAGCATACCCACATTCCTCGCAGGAAGAGAGCACAAGGGTCAAGACCTTCTAACAGGATTAATGTTTTTATTTGGAAAGAAATGCCTCTCTAGTGACTTCTGTATATATTCTCATTTTTGTAATTTTGTCGTATGTCTACTCCTAGCTGCCGGGGAGGCCTGGGATTGAGTGTTTTACTCTTCCAGCCTCTGTAGTTAAGGCAAAAGATATTGGGGTTGTGAATGGCTTTTGAATAGCCAGTCCACACTCAGCTGCATTCGCCTTCCATTCACCTGGTGATGCCTGAGGTGCCTCCATTAAGGTTCTGTTTTCTTTACATTAAAGAGAAAGATAGTCCACCAGAAGGATTTTGAGTGTAACATTGAAGGAATTGGAATGCAGCCAGCCACTTTGATGGGGCTTTTTGAATTGAAACATATAGTAATTGTTTTTCTTTTATTAATTGAAATCTGATTGAGTCCCCTGCCTGACTGGAAAGCATGAGTATACCAAAATTCTGGCCATAGTTTTGCCACTCACTAGTTATATGGCCTCAGGCCAGTTATGTAACCTTGCTGGGCTTGTTTTCCCAAATGATTTGGACTAGAGCAATGATTACTAATACTTCTTATGATAGAAATAGAACAGCCACTTTTAATTTTTTATGAGAAGACTGTGGATTCCCAGGGATACTTTTATTTATCCTAACCGGGATTTGTCATATATCCTAAAGTTTAAAGATAAAGCATTAAATAACATTGCATGGAGTACATTTTATTGCTGTAGCTATAAAATACTAACAAAATTGTATTTGTAATTTTTTTGGTAAAATACAAACAGACTTGAAGTTTCAAATTGTCATTATATGATGGCAGGTTGACATCCTAGGTGGAGATGGAGTGAGTTAGACATTTTTTACTCATGTCGTGAAGATCTTCCCTGGATTTTGTCAGTTTCCCAGTGGCTTAAAAAAAGTTCTAAACTAGATTATCTTCAAGATCGCTTCTAGCTTTTAACACTTAGGCTGTTTTTCTTAAAGAAAAACCTTATTTGAGTAATTAGGATATTTCCCTCCCTAGTGTTTATTAGGAGGAAGAGTAAATGTTTTGATATGATTATTTGGGTTGATTGATAACCCATTTTAATGGCTTCATTAAAACATCTTGAACGGTTACCTGCCTCAAAGTCATAGAATTACCTTTTCAGGCAAATTTTACTTGTTCCTTGATTAAAAATATGTAGCATATGTTAGCAGTAGCAGCAGTCTCATAAGCCAGGGTGTTTAATAAAAGCAACTTTTCAAAGCTAGGAGTAAGTTTAAGACAGGACAGAAGAGGCCAGAGAGTCTGGTATATTAAGGGGTAAGAAGAAAACTGCCCAAGAGAAGGCTAGCTGCCAGCTACAGGTGATAAATGCTGGGGTTCCAGCTTTTGGCTTTCTAGGGTGAGTTGACTGTGACCAGGTATGGCAGCACATTTTTTATTTTTCTTTGAAACAGATTTGTCTTCTCAGGTAGTTTTGAAATGGAAAGAATAAGATGGCTGCATTGGGCTGAAATAATCTATATACTCCAATTACCTGTTGTTGCATAATAAAACACTCAAAGCCTAGTGACTTAAAATAAAGATGGTCCTTATTTTTTCAAGCATCTGCCATTCAGGCATAGTTTGGTGGGAATAGCTCATCTCTTCCATGTGGTGTCTATTTTTTTTTTTTTTTTGAGACAGAGTTTCCCTCTTGTCACCCAGGCTGGAGTGCAGTGGAGCAATCTCGGCTCACTGCAACGTCTGCCTCCTGGGTTCAAGCGATTCTCCAGCTTCAGCCTCCCGAGTAGCTGGGATTACAGGCACCCACCACCCATGCCCAGGTAACTTTTGTATTTTTAGCAGAGACAGGGTTTCACCATGTTGGCCAGGCTGCTCTCAAACTCTTGACCTCAGGTGATTCACCCTCCTTGGCCTCTCAAAGTGCTGGGATTACAGGTGTGAGCCACCACGCCTGGCCCCACGTGCTGTCTTTTGAGATGGCCCAAAGCCTGGGGACTAAAGTCATATGGAGGCTATTTCAAGCACATGTCTGGAGATTGATGCCGGTTGTTGTCTGGAACCTTATTTGGGAGTAGAACTAAGGCCTTTGCATATGGCTGCTTGGCTTCCTTACAGCATGGTGGCTAAGTTTTACAGGTGAGCGACCCAACAGAGAGAGCCAGGAGGAAGGTATATCACCTTTTATGACCTAGCCTTCAAAGCCTTCAGCCCCATTTCTGCCACATTCTGTTTATTAGAAGTGAGTCACTGCAGCTGGCCCATGTTCAAAGGGAGGGAACTGACTCTGCCTTTTGATGGAAGGCATGTCAAAGTATTTGTGGATATGTTTTAAAACAACCACATTGCTAATCGTAGATAATTTCTTGTTTCTTTTTGCATTTTAACAGACTCATGAAAGGACACATATAAAGAGATGTTCATAGTGATAAGGGCACACCTGTAAACTTCACCTTTTTTACTTTTGTTAAAAAGTTGTAATTCCTATGTAATAGGAAAATAGTGGAGACCAATATGATTGGTACCCATATGCTTTTCATCATAAATGATACGGAGTCAGTAAATTTATCAAGTGCAGATGAAAATTTTTGTTGGAAAAGGAAATGAAAACATTACATGGCATTCTTGGACAATTCAGCATTATTCAGTCAAAGTCCAAAGCAAAGTTCTTTTATTGGCACTTGAAAAGTGCAGGTTTCACATTTGAACTCAGCTATAAGTCACTTAGAGAACTTATATGTGCCGATAAGTGTAGAATAGATTTTGTGGTCTGGAAATAGTTGATTTAAAGTTTAAAGTTATTTAATTCTAACCTGATGTTTATAAAGTTGGTATAGATGGGACCAGAGAGACCTCACCATGTTTAGCACACAATAGCCTTTTGTTCTTTTCCCTGCTGAGAATATCTCTAAAAACAAATGTTTGCTACAGGCTCCTATTAAAATGTGAGGGGAAATTGAATTAGGATTCCAAATCTTTAGCCTTTTCTTATACTCCTTTAGATCTCTTCCATATGGTTAAATCTTTAAAAGTTCAAGGACATATTCTGAGAGGAAACATGATATTCTTCTTTTCACAGCATGAGGAAAATAATAAATATTAATTAGCCTTTTTCTGAACTGGTTTTAGTTCTGCCATGGTTGGTTGCTAGGTTGATAGGAAGTCAGTGTCGATAATCTGTGTGTGTGTGTGTGTGTGTGTGTGTGTGTGTGTGTGTGAATCCTTAGTCACGTGGGGTAATCTAGGCGTCAGAAACCTTTGTTTCCCAGCCTCCCAAAGTGCTGGGATTATAGGCGTGAGCCATCACACCTGGCCAGGAAGCATCTTAAAAGAGTCAGATGGAAGGGTTTTTACTAGCAAATTTGATTTAATTTATTTCAAGGGAAAGCTTAGTAGTATTCGGCTCTTAAGACTTTGTGTTACTTCTATAATGTTTTTAATTCACTTACTAGTGAATTTCTTTTAAATGTACTTTATTATCAACATTTCCATTTGGAGATAATCTGTTTTAATGAGTGAAAACCTAATAGTCATTTCTTAGTTTTAAGAGTTTCAACTGATTTTAATGGCTTTTCTTTTACAGATAATAATAATTTTATTATCTTTTTTCCTAATAGTTATGTGTCATATTTCTTTTTATTTTCATATTGCTTATAAGAATATGGTACATAATAATAATTACAGTTGCTATTTTGTCTAGTTCCTTCCAGACTTTAATGGGAATGCGTCTGGTGTTTTAGTTTCAGGTTTGCTGATGCCTGTTGATTCATGGTATCTCTTATTTATCGTGCTGGGAAAGTATTTTTTTTTTTTAAATAATCAGGAATGGATACTGAATTTTACTGATGCATTCTTAGCATCTGAACACAAAGTTATAGAGTTTTTCTCCTTGCTGTAATTTGATGTCATGAATTATATTTAATTTCCTGATTATTAAGACGTCCTTGCATTCCTAGGTAAAAAAAAAAAACAACAAAAAACCCAAAACAGCACTCGATCATTGCATATTCTTTTCAAACACTTTTATGTTCAATGTACTGCATTTTATCCAGAATTTTCTTGCATTATAAGTTAAAATGGCCATTATTTTCTTGGTATCATAATACCAAAATGGGAAGTTTTCATTTTTTCTACCCTCTAAAGCTGCACTCTCCATTTGGTAGCCTCTAGGTACATTTACTTACTTAAATTTAAATAGATTGAAATCAAATAACATTAAAAGTTTACCCATCAATTGCACTAGCCATATTTCAAGTGCTTAATAACTATGTGTGGCTAGTGGTTACTGTATTGTATAGTGCTGCTCTTGAGAAATTTGTATATGATGTAAGAATTACCTTTTCTTCAAAAGTTTTGAAATAGTTGACTCGTAAAACTAACTGGGCTCGATGCGTAAAATAGTTGATTCTTTCCATCTGGTAAACTTTATCTTTCTCATTTTCAGTTTTGTATATTTGCGTTTTCTTGTTTGATTTCTTTATTATAAATTTTTTTATTTTAATGTAGTTTTATATAGAGTTAACGTTTTAAAGTTCTTTTTAAAAGATAACTTTCAGTATAGTGCAAGCCATAATATTGGTGCATTTGAAAATGCAGATAAGGCTGGGTGCCGTGGCTCATGCCTGTAATCCCAGCACTTTGGGGGGTGGAGGCGGGTGGGTCACCTGAGGCCAGGAGTTCAAGACCAGCCTGGCCAACATGGTGAAACCCCGTCTCTACTGGAAATAGAAAATTAGCTGGGCATGGTGGTGGGTGCCTGTAATCCCAGCTACTCGGGAGGCTGAGGCAGGAGAATGGCTTGAACCCGGGGGAGGCAGAGGTTGCAATGAGCCGAGACCGCGCCATTGCACTCCAGCCTGGATGACAAAAGTGAAACTCCTTCTCAAAAAAAAAAAAGAAGTCACTTATTCTTAACTTTGAAAATGCAGATACGCCAAATAAGAGTTATTGCTTACTATAGGGGTAACCATCAGTCTTTTTCTCTCCATGTATGTGCATATTTTTAAAAATTGTGGTAAGAAAACAGCATAAAGTTTACCATCTTAACTATTTTTAAAAGTATACACTTCAGTAGCATTTTTTAATTTAAAAAATCATACTTTCTATACTGTTTTTTTAACCTGTATGTTTTTCTCTTGGAGACAATCCCTTCTCTGAATATAGCTTTTCCTGCCTTCGTTTAAATGCATTTGCTGCAACTTTCAGAAGAGTGTTAAATAGCGGTGCAATAAGAATCTTTGTTTCATTTGTTAAGTTAGAGGAATTTATATATACATGTTATCTATATATGTTGTGTGTGCAAGTGTGTGTGTGTGTGTGTGTGTTACCCTGAGATTAGGTCTACTTTTTATAATGAAAAGGAAGTATCCTCCTTTTTCTATTTACTAGGTTAATTTTTAAAATGTGGGTAGATAATGAGATTTATCAAATGGTCTTTTCTCCATCTTTCAGGTGACACATATGAGGTGTTTTTTTTTTTTTGATCCACTTATGCCATGAATCATGTTAGCACATTTCCTAATATTAAGCCAGTTTTTATTTCTGGAATACAGTATTAGATAAGTGTATTTCAAGTATGTTATTGAGCAGTGAACTCAGTTTGTCAGTAGTTTAGTAAAATGTTTATATTTGTAAGTTTGGTCTGTAGTTTTTTGTGTATATTTGTATTTGTGGAGTTTTGATATCAGCATTATATTAGGTGCATGAAACAAATCACAAATTAGGGGATGGTTTTTATTGTTATCTATTCTGTTTAAATGGCATAGGAATTTTCTGGTCCCTAAAATTTTGGATATTAGCACCCATGAAATCAGCTATATTTGGTTAGTTGTTAATTGTTATTGTCCCTTTTAGGTTCTTTTTACTGTTTCTTATGTCAGTTTTAGTACTTCATGCTCATAGATAATCAGATTGACTATCCAGTTTATTTGTAATGGACACTAGTATTAATACTGATTATATTCATGACAACAATTAACATCAGTTAGGGCTTACTATGTGCTAGAAATTATACTAAATATTTGGAAGTGATTATCTTCTTTATTCCCTGCCAAGTGAGATACATACATTTCACAGATGGGAAAATTGACACAAAGATTAAGTAACTTTCCATGATCCCATAATAATATTTATTAAGATGAGATATTTATCTACTTCTGTATCTTTAGTTTATTTAAACTCTTTGTTTCCATATTACTTGAGTTTTTTCCTTTTCTCTTGATGTCTTATTGATGATTTGTTACATTGTATCTTTCCTTCTGCCCTTAAAGAACTCATTCTTTATATATTACAATCTTCTAGTATATTATGTATTATCTTTAAGTCTTGGTTCCTGCTTATCATAGATGATTTATATTTTAATTTTTAATTTAGATTTGATTTGTTTTCTTCTCAAAGGAAATCATTTATGGTCTGAATCTTAGTATAATTTGGACTGAATTTCTTTGATTTGATATGCTGTATTCTGTTTATCATATTTTTATGTGTACTCTTATTCAACGCTTTGCAACCAGTGGATTACAGTTGCCTTTTACAGATGTGACAAGCTACTCATTTCTTTAGTTCTTGAAGCTGCTGAGCAGGTTATGGGAAGGTGGGAGTCCCCTTATCTATCACCCAGATCAGATTGTTAGCATACAGGTTGATAAAATCCTTATTTTACAACTTAAGATGTGTCTGTTAATTCTCATTTTCACCGTCTGAAGTAACTGGCAATGACTATGTAAGTTCTTTTGAATATATAGATTAATACAGCTTCATAATCTAATAACTGTTCATCTACTAATAAGCCCATTGCTGCTGCAGATATTATATAAGAACAAAGGATTATTTGATGGGAATTATCTTCCCCTCCATCTTCAAAGAGTATATTCTTCTTTTACTCTTAAATGGCACTTACAACGTACAGGCCAGATAATCAGTGAAGATTAAATAAGAGATAATTGGAACAGTTTTGTTGAAATTTGTCAGTTAAAGGAGCAAAATGGATTAACAGTTTGAAGGAATAGTTGAGTCAAGGGAGTGTGTGTGTGTGTGTGTGCACGCGCACGTGTGTCTTTGTATTTACTGGAGTTTGATTATACTTGTTATATCAGTGGAAAAGAGGTAGGAAAAGAGGAAAAATAAAAGATGCAGTGAAAAACTTAAATGATTAATAATACAAGGTTTATAGTCTCTCCCAATTCAACAATGTAGAAAACATAGCCATCTGTTAAGAAGAAGGAAGGTTTGGGACAGAATAAGATTTTGAAAACTGGTAGGTGCATGGAAAAGCCACAACAAGCATTTGCTAGCAGATCATTAGATTATACCTTGACTAAATCGGATGGTAATGAGGTTCTGGGAAGAAGTGGAGATGGGGAGTCCAGTGAGCATTACATAGACATTGAAATATAAGACTGTCTTGAGTAAAGTGCCAGAGGGACTATAGGCTATTCATGATTGGAGGCTTCCCTGGTTATAAGCTTGGAGGAAATGCTCGTGAGACCATCTTCTCTCAAGCATTAGGTCCTCTTGCTTCTTGTTGGGAGAGAAGGGACAGTCTCCCCTGCCATAGAGCCACCTCCTGCAAACTCAGCTGATAGGCTTGTTGCAATTTCTTCATTTCCATCTGTGGTTTTGGCCCTACTAATCCTATTTCAGGTACAGTAGTTGAAAAAGTGAACAATTGTATTTAGAACTTACACATAATAATGATAGACTGCAGATCATATTATCTTTCAAAGATATGCTGGAAACATACTTTGTGAGTTGAGTATTTAATTATCAGCATAGTTGTCATGCTAACACTGGGCAGGCCAGAGAGGCCAGAGCCTGGAATTTAGCTAAACTAATAAGACACTAGCAAGTCAAATGTCAGATATAGGAAGCAGGAAAGAGTAGGTGGATGGTAATGGGCCAAGCAAAGGTCATGCTCAAGGAACAGATAGTGAGACATTTGACCTCTATTCTTAGTATTTTTAGCACATGACAGAATGGGGAAATAATTTGACATTTATATGGTTTCATGCAAGTTGGGAAGGTATCCTTGATGGTTCACACAGTAGTCTTCTTGTTGATAAGTTCAGATTTGATTTTTTCCAACAGCAAAGCAAGTGATTGTCAAAAGGGCTTTGAAGAAGGTGGAAATATAGTCTCTTACACCCATAAATTGATATAGTCCGATTGGAGTGCAAGTTGCAAGGCAGGGGTAAATTGGCTAAGTAGATTTTTTTTTTAATTTCCAAAAAGAAAGATATTTTTTAAAGACTATGAAGATAGGTCTGGGGAAAGATGATTTTCAGTTATAACAGTAAGTATGAATTTTGATTAGTGGCAGTTATTATGAAGACTTGACAGGTCTTTTGATCTTTCCAGAAAATGTAAAGTATATGATTAGGAGAAAGGTGATATTGGATAGAGAAACATGTTTCTAGTATGACCTGAGACATGACATGTGGCAGACATTAGATGTGAAGTAATCAAGGAAATACATTTTAAAATCTCTGTGAGCTGTCCTTTCATAACTATTAAAATGACAGAAATGTTAAAATCTGACAATGTTCTGTGTTACAGATATGGAGCAGTTCAAACATTTGTAAACTGTTGTTGTAAATTGATACAACCACTTTAAAAAATACTTGACAGCAGGGTGTAGGAATCCCACTTCTAGGTGTATATCTTAGAGGAACTTTAAGTACACTCTTAAACAAAGAGACAAGTACAAGGATATTTATAGTAGCACTGTTTATGAAAGCAGAAAAAGGGAAGCACCCTAAATATCCATTGGCAGAAGAATGGATAAGTAGATTATGGTGCAAAATGGAATATTATACATTTGTGAAAATGAATGAAGTACTTTATATGTATCAACTTCAGTCAGTCTCACAAATAGAATTAATTTTAAAAACAAGCAAGTTGCAGACCATTTGTATAAAGGTTAAAAACATGTGGCTGGGCGTGGTGGCTCACGCCTGTAATCCCAGCACTTTGGGAGGCTGAAGGGGGTGGATACCAAGGTCAGGAGTTCAAGAATAGCCTGGCCAACATGGTGAAACCCCGTCTCTACTAAAAATACAAAAATTAGCTGGGTGTGGTGGCGGGTGCCTGTAGTCCTAGCTACTCGGGAGGCTGAGGCAGAGAATTCTTTGAAACCTGGAGGTGGAGATTGCAGTGAGTCAAGATCGCGCCACTGCACTCCAGCCTGGGCGACAGAGCGAGACTCTGTCTCAAAAAAAAAACAAAAACCCAAAAATGAAACCATATAAGTGCTGTATATTGTTTAAGAACAGATATATATGTAATAAAAATAAATGCACAGAGAGATAAACAGCAAGTACAAGGTAATGGGTATCTTGAGAGAGGACATGATTGCAGAGAAATACACAAATATTGGTTAAGTTCTGTTCCTTAAGATGAGTAGTGGGCCTATATTGTCTGTTTTAGTTTTCTTTTACCCTTTTTTTTTTTTTTTTTTTGAGATGCAGTCTTGCTCTCTCGCCAGGCTGGAGTGCAGTGGCGCAATCTTGGCTCACTGTAACCTCTGCCTCCCGGGTTCAAGTGATTCTCCTGCCTCAGCCTCCCTGGTAGCTGGAACTACAGGCGCCCGCCACCATGCCCAGCTAATTTTTGTATTTTTAGTAAAGACGGCGTTTCACCATGTTGGCCAGGATGGTCTCAATCTCTTAACCTCGTGATCTACCCACCTCGGCCTCCGAAAGTGCTGGGATTACAGGCATAAGCCACCACACCTGGCCTTACCTTTTTTAATATCTTAAATATTATCTAATTTTTTCTTTAAAAATTTAGGGAACAATATTAGTATTTTTCCTTGACATTGTTGATGCTGTCTTGTAGAATTTATCCCATATAATTGAGTGGAGAGGTAAAAAGTGTTTAATTTGGAAATAGAATATTTTGGGTTAAATTTCTAGTTCAGCTAACTTTTTAGCCTGGTAGCCCTGGGCAACAAGCCTCTCTGATCCTCTCTTCAACCTCTCTGATCCTCTCTTCAACCTCTCTGATCCTCTCTTCAACCTCTCTGATCCTCTCTTCAACCTTTCTGATCCTCTCTTCAACCTCTGATCCTCTCTTCAACCTCTCTGGTCCTCTCTTCAACCTCTCTGATCCTCTCTTCTGCTTCACCAATCCTTTGTTTCTTATATGCGAGCTGAGAATCATGGAAGGCAGCTCTAAAGATCTAGTGGGATGATGCACATTATTTTGTTAAAAAAAAAATCAAAAGGCAAAATGTTAATTAAGCAACGTCATTGTTATCATTGATTTCCTTGGGAAGTACTATCATTAATAAATAGACCTCCAAAGTCACACACAAAGAAAGAAAATGATCAGTGAAGCACTTCATTATGAAGGTTAAAGAATGCTTTCCACTTTTAAAAAATATGTCATTTATTTAAATGCAGCTTTTTTTTTATCCAGAGAATTTAAGTAGGCTACTAGAAAAGTAGGAAAAGAGTATTTTTCTGGGGGAAAAGTACTAAAGTACTCTTGTGTTCTGGTGAAGTTGATCTGAAAGATGTCCTCCAGCAATATATGTAGAAAAGAAATCAGATTCACTGTCTGTTGCTGAAACGCTGACTTTCCCTCTCCATTCCTATTCAGTGTTGCAAAGATTCAAAACTTTTTGATAGCTTTTAAGAGGAAGTTTGAAATAGCAGAGGTGATAGAGGGAATTAGTTTTTCTGAGAACCAAGGCAAAAGGAGTGAATCCTTAAAATTCCTGAATTGTCAACATTGATGTTGGAGCCCCACTCCAGATTCGGGTTGGAGTGTGACTCCACAAGTAGACGTTTTGAAGAAGGAGGAATGGCTGATGCAGAACCTGTGGCTTAAAGTAGGAGGAGGGAGAGAGTTTTCTACTGAAAAGCATATGTATTAATACAAGCTTAAAGACAAAGTGGAGAAGGAAACAGTAGTAACCATATTGTCCCAGATTCTCCTATGACAGGCCATATGCCTGATCAACAAAGCCATTAGCTGTGTGGGGTAGATTCAGAGTGAAAGTTTGAGTTCTTTTTTTTTTTTTTTTTTGCAAGAAGTTATTAACTATACAAATGGGCATATGTTCTTCTAAAATGATATTCTGACAAAATAATGGTTCACAAATACAAAGCAGCCCACACAATTGCAGTATAATTTGTTTTATTAAAATAAAAGGATATATATATATTTTTTAAGATATCATTTACAAGGAAAATCCTCAACTGAACCTCCAGAATTATATTAAGAGCAGTAGGGGGTTGAAAGCAAGTAGGTTCTTCCTGGAATAAAATACATTATGGGCTTTTAAAAAACACTTGACCTTTTTCTGGTTTTATACATGGAGGGAGGAGAGTTAGTTCATCTTTGCCTAGGGAAGAAAGTCCCCCTCTCCTTTGTAGATGAGCGCAGAGCTTTTACCTTCCTAACACCCAGACCTGCTGATTTGGAGAGGACTAACTGCAAATTCCCTAAGGACTGGGTCTCCCAAGTCTTCAAACTTAATTATTCCTGGTGAAGATCTCTTGAGTGTTCAGTGTATATTGGTTGAATGCATGAATCAATTAATCACTTAGTAAGCTTAGGCGAGGGAATACATGAGCAGCCAGAAGCTATTTAGTGTTCATAATTTATTTCTTCAAAGTTTAAAATATTCTCAGGCAGCCTGGGCAACTTAGTGAGACCCCATTTCTACAAACAATAGAAAAATAAAAAAACAGGCATGGTGGCACTTGCATGTAGTCTCAGCTACCCAGGTGGAAGACTGCTTGAGCCCAAGAGGTTGGAGCTACAGTGAGCTGTGATCGTGCCACTGCACCCTGGCCTGGGTGACAGAGTGGAACACTGTCTTAAAAAAAAAAAAAATTCTCAAGTACATAAGGGAGATAGAAAGTATAGAAATATTTCTTTAGAAGTGAACACATTGGCAGCCAGGGGCTGTGGCTCACGCCTGTAATCCCAGCACTTTGGGAGGCCGAGATGGGTGGATCACGAGGTCAGGAGATCGAGACCATCCTGGCTAACGCAGTGAAACCCCGTCTCTATTAAAAATACAAAAAATTAGCCGGGCGTGGTGGCAGGCGCCTGTAGTCCCAGCTACTCAGGAGGCTGAGGCAGGAGAATGGCCTGAGCCCAGGAGGTGGAGCTTGCAGTGAGCCAAGATCATGCTACCGCACTCCAGCCTGGGCAACAGAGCGAGACTCTGTCTCAAAAAAAAAAAAAAAAAAAAGGTTTCTTATTAAAGAATATCAGGGTAGTGATGTTTTAATGTGTTAAGATTATTCAACTCCCAGAGCCAAGATGATGTTATCACTGGGGATTTTTTGTTTAGCTCAGATAGTACACTGAAACTAACTGGTTCTTCCTGCCCTCACTGTGTTCTGGGAGGCTCCCAGGTATGTCCTGGACTGAAAAAGGCGAGGCCGTTTGATGTTAGAGAAGCAGAAATATTCTGAGTATCTTTCTGTTCTTTTCTCTGTGCCATGGCCCAGTCAACAGGAGGGGAGAACATTGTCCCAGGCTTTTGTAAAGCCAAGATTACCCCCCAGAAGCTGCTTGGAGCCAGTTTCCAGTCTCCTGAGCTAAGGTTGCTCCAAAGGGAAGGCAAGACTCAATTGCCTCTGCTTAAAGTTGTTATTTTGTATAGTATTCTCATAGGTGTGTTGTATAGAGACTTAAGCCCCACTAATGCCTTCCCTCTTTTTTAAAAAAATTCTCTTATTTTCTACCATTTATCTTGGCATTTGTACTCTTTCTTGCGTTTTTCTTTGAATGTTTTATGTTATATAACTCTCATGTGCCTGGCTAAGCCTTTCTAGGGCATGACCCAGGTAACGCATAAGCTGGGTATTCAGGTTTATTTTTTTCCTGATGCATAGGTGTTGTGCCAGCACAGTATATCAAATAAACTTGCCCCCCTGCCCTGCTTCCTTCCCCATGTTTCACTACCACGTTTCCCACACATACTGTAGTTTGTTTCTGGACACTGTTTTCTATTCTGATGTATTTGCCAGCCTGTATTGTTTGATTTTGAGGGTATCAATAATTCATTTTTGAATCTGGTTCTGTCACTTTTAGATATAATGATTGGGGGCTATTTTTAAACATTTATTCTATATGAACTTGAAATGATTTTATCTCCTGCGATACATTAAATGTCTATGTTAAGACATCTTATTTACAGAAGTAAATTATGACCACTGTTTTACTGTAAAGGTATATTATATAGAAAAAGCTAAGCAAGTTGCCTTCCTAGGGCTGATTCCTACAGGTGTTATCGGTGTATTCTTCCAGACTTCTATCTATGCATAATACATGCATACATAGTAAGAAATAAATTCATGTGTGTGAATTTAAATAAGTTCACTAGGGAGCTAAAGCTGGGACTGCAGCTTAAACCCAGCATTATGTGGTTCTGGTTTCTTTATTATTACCAAGTAAATGATTTGAAACAGTTAAAATTATCCCAGTACTAGTCTCTTTTGAGGGAGCAGCCTTTTCCATTTTCATACAAGGTCTTATTTTGCCGGCCGCAGTCCTAGCTGTCTCCAATTGAGCCAGCAGGCAGCAGCCAGAACTACTTTTGCCTGAGGGTCTTCCCTGAGACAAAGGCTTCTGCCCTTGGCCTTCTTACTCTCGGATATTTGTGAAGCCCAGGATCTCTCTCTCTTTCTCCCTCTCTCTCTCTCAACTTCTGGAGCAACCAACTGCTATCTTAGTGGCATAAATTAATTCTAATATACCTGGGTGGCCTTTAATCTAGTTCCGTTTTTCAAAGTTTTTGCCTTTTGGATAAGACCTTTTCCTGTGTTGACATAGCCTCTCCCTAATTTTACCTGTTTTTGGACTTGGGATTTGGAGGTGGAAGGATGTGAGAGAGGGAGGAAGGAATATAAGGTGTCTTTTATAAGCCTTCCTTTCTCAGGATCTAAAGATTTTTAAAAAGAAAAAAAAAACAGGTTTTATTTTAATAAGCAGTGAACTATTTTTTCCTCTGAAAAATGAAACCTTTATTGGCTTAATTTTATACCCTAATCATTTACTCACATTTATTTTGTGCTTACTGTTTGGTTCTATATTGATCACTAGGTTAGGTTTCTCATACTGGGTGCTTAGTCTTCCAAATTATTTATAGGTGCTTCACAGTTGATCGCAAACTAGTAAATAAGGCATCCTCTGATAGGAGAAGCAGCACGGGATTTTACCAGTGGGACCTCTGGCAAGTTGGCCACTTTGTGGGAATTTCCAGACCTGAATCTGCATTTGTATAGAAGGAAGCTGAGGTAGATGAATCTCTATGGCCTTTCTTTGTCTCCTAGTTGGTTTTCCAGGATCCTTCCTCCTTTTCGACTGCCCATGTCTTGGGTTTTCCTATATTTCTTAGTTACGTTGCTGTTTTCAGTACCCTCTGTGCCCTCTTCTCTATCTGTGGATTGCTTTAAGTGACATTCAGACAGCCAGAGGTCCAGAGGCCATTTGACATAGAGGAATTCCATCCTTGCAAAGATCTCTTCTCATAAGCAGCAGTTTTTTGTTTTTTAATCTGTGCCCTCTTCTCTATCTGTGGATTGCTTTAAGTGACATTCAGACAGCCAGAGGTCCAGAGGCCATTTGACGTAGAGGAATTCCATCCTTGCAAAGATCTCTTCTCATAAGCAGCAGTTTTTTGTTTTTTAATCTGTGCCCTCTTCTCTATCTGTGGATTGCTTTAAGTGACATTCAGACAGCCAGAGGTCCAGAGGCCATTTGATGTAGAGGAATTCCATCCTTGCAAAGATCTCTTCTCATAAGCAGCAGTTTTTTGTTTTTTAAACAAAACAAAACAAAACCAGTTATCCTGATTGGATCCATGAGGACTAGCCTCACTTGGCTGTGCCTCGGGAGAGGTCCAGAATGGTTTTCTTGGACTTGAACGAGCTCAGAAGCATTGGCGCTCTCTCGTTTACACTGGCCTTGATCTTGGGTAGAGATTGAACAGGCTGAAGTCCCCTCTCTGAAGCCATCATGGGATGGTAAAAGGCATCTGCAATGTTCCAGCTCTAGCAGGATCACAACTGCACTGAGATGAACACAAGGGGGCAGCCTTTCCCACAGAATTTCGTCAAATCAGCGAGGAACTGAGTACAGTTTCAGTGTGAGCGCATGCGTGAGCCTGTGCTCTGTCCACACTAGTGCTCGTGTGTAAAACGTGTAGCCTATAACTCTGTTTATAAAGAGCCTTAGGGTGAAGGGCATATGAATGCTGAGTAGATTTTGTGCTTCACTGTGCTACAGTTTCATTAACACAACCCAGGCCTCCTCAGGGTAGGTTATAGACTATATCCCCCTGCCTCGCCCAGAGTCTTACACATGGCAAGCAGGCAGGTTGGCAGGCAGGGCAGGCAGCAGGCAGGCAGGTTGGCAGGCAGGGCAGGCAGCAGGTAGGCAGGCAGGCAGGCACTTTTTATTATTGGAGGCTTAGAGATGACTGAATCATTAATGTAGAGGAGTTGAAATTCATTTAGCTTGCTGTTTCAACCTGAAGAATGACTTCAAAGCAGTCATTTAAATTTATTTTGGCCTTTTTTTCATTCTCCTGCCCCTCCTACCCCTTTTCCAGCTACTAAAGGCATTGTTTCAATTGTGTATATTTTCTTTATTCTTGTTTTCTCTTCATCTTGGAAATTGAGTTATGACACCTTTGGTTGTTTCTAGTTGGAAAAAAGCGTTATTATGAAAATATATGCTGTTTAGTGAGCAAAGAAGCAGAATATAAAATATCACTAATATCCTGAACCCCCATGCAGTTAGAAGCACATTGTCACTAGTTTTGTTTTATGTTTCCCAGATGACTGTTAATTTAGCAGTTCAGCACATAATTGCGTTGATGATCATATTTCAAAGGATTTGAGTCTATTGATTCAAGTGTAGAATTGAAGTAAAAGTTGTTATTCCTTCACTGTTGTATCTGAATTTGTCTTATTATTTGACTCTGTAATGGCTGGAAAAAATCTGAAAATCTGATATGCTTTGGAAATCAAAGGTAAATTTTATGTCCCCTGGGGGTAGGGGTAGGAGGGAAAGAGGAACTTTTTTTTTTTTTAGCTCTAAACAAAAGAAGCAATTAGTAGATTTATTGTATAATGGTTGTTTTTTTTCAAAACCACAAGCCTTCAATTTTTCTAAAACAATAGTAAATTTTCACTTTTGAAACAGTTTACATAATCAGTTTCACCATATTTGCATATATTTTGTTAACTGATACTAACAATGATGCCACAATTTGTGTGTGTGTGTGTGTGTATGTGACTGAGTTTCGCTGTCACCCAGGCTGGAGTGCAATGGCGTGATCTCAGCTCCCTGCAATCTCTGGCTCCTGGGTTCAAGCAGTTTTCCTGCTTCAGCCTCCCAAGTAGCTGGGATTACAGGCACCCACCACCACACCCAGCTAATTTTTGTATTTTTAGTAGAGACAGGGTTTCACTATGTTGGCCAGGCTGGGCTCGAACTCCTGACCTTCTGATCTGCCAGCCTTGGCCTCCCAAAGTGTTGGGATTACAGGCGCGAACCACCGCTCCTGGCTGATGCCACAATTATTAGTGCACTTGGAAGATATATCAAATTAGATTTAACCAACGTTTATTTAGTACCAACTGCATGTCAGGTGTTCACTGAGTCAGTTTTGTTTGTTTTCTTAAGGCTTGAAACAAACTTTGGTGGTAAATTTCTCTTCATTTTGCATATTAAAAAACTGAAAGGGTTTTGACTTGCTCAACAAATTACACTATCCCAGCCATTGCTATATTTTGCTATATTAGCTATAATTTTGTTTTCTGTATAGTTGTGTAGCTGAGATTATTTGAAATACTGTTACTGATTCTCCTCACTTACTATGATTATTAAAAATGAAAATATGCTCTAATGATTTTTGATGCTGTGCATATAGAACCCTTGAGTTTCATAGGTTCTGTAGGCCCTTTCTCCTATAAATAAAGAATATGAGACTCACAGAAAGGCTGGGTCTCCTCCAGGCTTGGGCAGCTGATAGTTTGAGAGTTGATAGAACCCAGGTCTTTCCCTTTGTAAGGGGCAAAACCACTGGAAAGGACAGGCAGAGAAGTAGCTGGGCTCCTCAAAAGGAAGAGAGAAGCTGACAGGAAGGATTTGTCAGTTCTGCTCAGTTTGGAAAGAGACCTTTCACTGTCTGTCTGCTTCTTCTGATCTTCCTGTGCTTCAGTCCTCAGCACTCCTGAATATACCACGGTTTTCATGCCTCTGTGTCTCAGCACACGCTGTCTCTTCTCCTCAAGTGTTCTTTCTCCCTTCATTGCCAGCTCAAATGTCACCTCTTGGAAGCCTTCCCCAACTGCGTCAGACAGATACATCTGGCTCTTTCCTTCCTTTGAGTTCCTATACTTCTTTTAATAGATCTCTCTTAGAACATTGATTCCTTTACATCGTTTGTGTTTTCAGTTAGTGTCTCGGAGCTCCTGGGGCAAGGGTCCTCATTCTTCAGGCATATCTCTGACGTTGAGCCTGGGGGCACTTTACTAGGATGCATGTTCAAGTGTGGGTGGGAATGAATAAATGAGTGACTGCGTGCTACCCTCCCAGGTGCTGCTTCTGAGCACAGAAATGGAATAGAAGTTTGAGCAGGAGGAAAATGGAGTCTGTGGAAGTTCTAGGAGATATTCTTACAGTTACTCATTAGTTTGTTGGCATTTAGCTTCTAGGTTACATATGGGAAAATTGAGGGACAGCAAATCACAAAGAGAGACTGGAGGTCCAGCTTATTAGGAAACTTGAGTTTCTAGGATGTGGCCACCAGCTTGTGTACATCTTTGTTGATTCTCATGTTCACTGTGTTCCCCAAGAATTAATTCCTTCCGAGTTCCTACATCAGTTTAGAGGTATAGAACTTGGAGTAGGCAACGAGGTTGGGTGTGTGTTTTTCATTAGTAGATATATTAATCTGCCCAGACATGAGATACCCTAGCACTGTTCACAGCCTGAAAACACAGCTTTAAGAGTTTGTGGGTGACAGAACATTAGTCTTACTTAGGTCTTTCTAAATATCTTCACTCCTCAGAGTAACTTTGAGTGTTTTCTGGATTTGAGTTTGGCTCATTAAAGTCTGATTTTTCCATAATTCAGATACATCCATAGTTTTTTGTATAATACATTTGAAAATTTTCCCCTTGTGAGATTAGGCAAGTTTATAACTGAAAGAAAGTTCGTTAAACCTATGCTAAAATATAAAATTGTCTTTAAGAAAAGCCCAAACAGGTAGAAAGTGACAGTTTACTAGTATAATTATAATGATAATTTGAATGTGTTGATATTGAACAATACATGATATAAAAATACAGTATTTCCCAAGGTTACAAATCATTACCAAGTCTAAATTTATTTTAAAATATAGCAGATCCATAGTTTTGTTCTTTGTATTCATCATAGAAATTTTTTGTGTATTCTATTTTGTTTTCTTTGCCTCATTGATTACTTGATTCTGAAAACAGGACTGTGGAAAAGTAGAGAAGAAGCTGAGCATTTGAACCCATTAACTTCATCTCTCTTTTTGAGGAAAGCAAGTTATTTATTTTCATAACAAGGGAGGCCTCATAACCTGGGTTGCTGAGGACATCCTGGTTTATGCCTGTCGTCTTGGAGAAGTTATTAATAGTGTCTCCTTTCACTGTTCAAAATCCTAGCTTGGATGATGAGTTCTATGTGGTCACCCTTATTATCACTGATCTATTCTGTCCTTGATTATTTTATGCTTTGATTTTAACAATTCTATAGTGCATTTTTGACTATACTTTTCTGCATTTTTAAATTCTCTGATGTTTTGGAAGGTATATCCTATTTTATTTCTATTAATAGCTGCTTTTTGCGTTTTTCAGATCATTCTTTAAATGTAAGTCAGTACTGAAATGTTCTCCTTTGTGTCCTACCAATTTAAGACTTAGACATTATAAGTTCTTTGAGAATGGCACCGGATTCATTTTTGTGTCCCTGACAGTATTTAGTAATCTGCTTTGAACAGAGTACTCAAGAAATATTTATGGAATGAATCTTAGGAAGCAGTTTGGTTTTATCAAAATGAAGAGCGAAATTTGGTCTAGTCTAGAATCGTATAGATACCTCCCGATAAAGGAACTGGGATTGTGCTTGGGCTGAAGATCCAGTCCGCCCAATGACACTACTGACCAAACCCAACTGTGGAAAAGATTTCAATGATCTGTTTTAAACTCACCTAGGGACTCCCAAGTGAGTTTTCAGTAAAGTCTTCTTCAATTAAAGTTCTTTCTCTAAGATTACACTGCTGCTAAGTATAAAGACAAAGGAATTTTCTAGTGCCAAGCAAAGACAGACAGAGAGTAGCCTGGTTCGGCCACTGTGGCTGCTCACCGTGTTAGCGTCAGCACTGTTTTCCAGAATGTGGAGAGTGAGGGCCGCGAGTTGGGTGGGAGAGCCCAAATGGAACAATAGTTTGCACGGCATGTAAAGAATTCTTAAAAGAGGTTGAAGATTTTTGTGAGCACATTCAATTGATTGAGCCATGTGTATTTCCAAATAATAGATTTGTCCTCTTAATTTAAAGTAGACATATAGTAGAAAGCTAGGTGTATTCCCTAACAGTCAATCACTTATGAGCCAGAGGAGGGAAGAATGACCTTTCTCAGAATTTAAGTTGCAAAATACGCCTTATCCTCTGATAGGCAGTTTACAGTGCCTGACAAAATGAGTCATCTTGTTGTTTTGCCAAATTTTACTCTAGCTAAGTGCCGCCAAGCTTAGGCAAAATAAAGACAAGTTAACTGTTCTTAAATGTAATAATGCCATGGACTCTCATGAATAGAAGCCTTTGATAACTAGAAAATAGTTATCTTTGTGTTCAAAGTATAGGGGTTTCTTATCTGTAAAGCTGGAAGGGGATATAATTGGTTATAGATAAGGAAGGCTGTGCATGAATTGAGTACAGGTACTTTCTAAGTCCTAAGTTACTGCACAGCTGCTTAATACAGTGTCTAATACCTGATGGTGGTGCTCCATATGTATTAATGGAATCTAAATTTCTTTCTCCACCAAGATCTCTGTCAAGTATATTTGATCATTAAGTTAACTGTTCCATTTTCAGGATCCAGTAGTCACAAACTATAGCAAAATCCTAGAGTGTTTTAGCTTTCATTTTTAAAAAATACATAATTTGAATTTTTTTGTTTTAAAAGCAATACCTATTCTTTGTTAACAAATTTAGCTGGCACATTTTTATTTTGGTTTCACTCATTTGAATTTCAAAAGTTATATGTGCTTATTGTGAAAATCCAGACAATAAAGAAGTGTCGAGATAACAGTCTCCTCATCTTTGCCACCACTTCTCTGACATAACCATTGATCACAAATCACCTGATAGCCTTCCAT
The DNA here is from genome assembly GCF_028885625.2 of Pongo pygmaeus. Classification (NCBI taxonomy): domain Eukaryota; kingdom Metazoa; phylum Chordata; class Mammalia; order Primates; family Hominidae; genus Pongo; species Pongo pygmaeus. The sequence continues at coordinate 88,488,957 of NC_072389.2, read as the reverse complement.
AGTTTTTCCTGTAGTGCTCCCCTCCCACAGGTGCTTTTGTCCTTTTTTTTCCTACCTCTTTCTTTCTTTTTTTTTTTTTTAATAAAAGTGGTATTGAATGTATTATCAGTTTGGTGCTGTTCAACAGATATGTATTGAGCTCTTGCTTACACAGTGTCAAGAGCCACTGTGCTATAAGTATGTATAATCTCTGTCCCTGGGCAATTTCTTACATTCTCTTTTGTCCTTTTTCAAATTCATTACTGTTGCTATTCTCTTTATAAGTTCACAAGGGCTTTCCACCTCATGGTATTGTGAAACCCAAATAATGTAATCTTTATTAAAGCACTTAGTTAAGCATAAAGCAGTGAGCTATGACTGCATGATTACTAAGAATTGGTTATCCATGAATAATTCTAATTTTTGTCACTGCTAAAGGAAAATATGCTTCCTATGCTTATATTTTAATTATTTCAGTAGGTTCCATATGTTTTCAAAACTACCTGATTTTACTTACTGTATTTTTACTTTTTTTTTTTTTTTTTTTGAGACGGAATTTCACTCTTGTCGCCCAGGCTGGAGTGCAGTGGCACGATCTTGGCTCACTGCAACCTCCACCTCTTGGGTTCAAGCGATTCTCCGGCCTCAACCTCCCGAGTAGCTGGGATTACAGTCGCCCTCCACCACGCCCGGCTAATTTTTGTATTTTTAGTAGAGATGAGGTTTTGCAATGTTGGCCAGGCTTGTCTCGAACTCCTGACCTCAAATGATCTGCCCACCTCAGCCTCCCAAAGTGCTGGGACTACAGGCATGAGCCACCGCGCCCGGCCTGTATTTTTACTTTTACATGCAGTATGCCCAGCTTCTTTGTCTCAGCAGATTTTTTTTTAGAAATTCCTACTAGGTGTATCTTTAACAATTCTTTTTCTTCCATATTCTTGGCTATATTTGATAGATGAGAGTGATATTATAAATTTCATTCTGTTAACATGTGTTTTAAAGTCTAAGATTTCTTCTAGCTTGTATTCTATGTTCATTGTTATTTTATCACCAACTAATTAGTTACAGCCAGAGATTTTAACTCAGTCGCAAATATAAAGTTCTTCTTTGTCAGAAAGACCACACACACCTCTTGAAAAGTTACTTTCAGATTTGATCACATAATTTCCAAGTGTCTTCCAAGAAAGTGAGCATGATGGCCTTGAGTGAAAAACTGTGGCACTTGACCAAAACCTCAGTTTGTTTCTAATCATGTATGGATGGAGTGTAATTTGATTAAAGCTGACTGGCCTGAAATAATCCCAGTAAGATGCTGAACTGGATCTGGATGAAAGTCTCACTATTTTCTGCCCTCATCTGAGCACTAAGGAATCACTGAAATGAATGAGTTTGGGATTTCATGTCCAAATCCATTTTTAATACTACCACCTTATGTTTTCATAGTACCGTATGCTTTTCAAAATGCTTTTATCTGTAGTATTTGATCCGTGCAGTCTGCTTTTAGCTTCTATATTTCAAAGGCCAGTAATGGTTAGGTTGGAAGTAATACCTATTAGAATAGTGACTTTGAAACTTTGAAATCATTTCCAGGTGTTTTAAATAGGCTACATTTGAGTGATGAAACTTTAAACTTTCTTTTTTATAAAAGAAAACTTTACTGCTTGAAGTAATCTTTTTAGAAATTAGTAGCCCCAGAGATTTCAGTGTGTGTTGTATTGTTCTTTTTTACAGTCAATGGGTGTAACTTACTGCAATGTGAATAATGCATGATATTTGTGGGGAAAAGTAGGGAAGTAGCCAAGGAGAAAAGATGGGACAAAGAAAACTGTGAGTTTTCTTTAAATATCTGAGGCAATGGAAAGGAATTTTAAGCAATTTCTTGACAAAAAGACTCCCTTTTTTTTTATTACAGTAGGGAAGCCAATAAGATGGAAAAAAAATCAAGGAAAATCGGAAAATAAAATAATACCTGCACAGTATATATATTTTGGGGGCATTGTTGAGGTTGTACTTGTGATCTAATATCCATTTTTAAGTGTTTTGTAGATATTAAAGTTAATTTGCATGTGTACATATATATCTGTATATATACACATATAATAAATCCAGATATACATGTATTATATATCTATGAATAATACACATACATAACACATGTATAATAGATACTCCTATTAATCAGTATTATCACTTAGATTACTCAAGACCTGGAATATATATTTGGAACAAAAGTAAAATCCCTTATTGTGATTCTACTTGCCAGCTCCTTATTATGGTCAACGTCAGGGCTCTGGGCCAGGCAGGAACTGAAGTAGACAGTTGGCCCTAACCACTGAACCACCTGCCTTGAGCCCCTTGAGGCACGAGAGATGGTGGAGAACCATTGTCACCACTCAGGGAGCATGTGTCAGGGGTCCACTCTGTCCTGAGGCTCTACCTGCGTCCTCTCACTTGAACCTCGTAAGAACCTTGGTAAGTTGGGGTTATTTTGAGCCCCATTTTTCAGGTGAGGAAATGGGCACAGAGAGGTTATGACTTTTACACACAGAGTGCTGGGGTAGGGACTCAAACCCAGGTCTGTATCTTCTCTGGAGAGGTGCGCGCGTTTGGAGGTGAAAACTACCCCTGTGGTCATATGACAGTCCACTGTGACCGGACACTGAAATGACCAGTCCAGGGGGCTTTTGGGCTGGGGTCTCAGCTTCACCACTGTGCTGCTGGGTGACTTCAGGCAAGGCCCATTCCTCTCTGGACCCTGGTTCCTCATCTGTGTACTGTGTGTGTGCGTTTTTTAAAACTCAGCTTACTTTTAAAATTTAAAATATATCATGAAAGTAAACACAAAGTTAAAATAGCAAATGCTCAGCTTCATGTACCATCTAATCCTGTTTTATGTATGTGCATGTGTGTGTGTGTGTGCGCGCGTGTGTGTGCGTGTGTGTGTGTGTGTGTGTGTGTGTGTTCTGGGCTACCTTAGAGATCCATTCTGGCTTTGACTGTGGTATGTCCCATCTTGGGCAGGTCCAAGGGAGGGCATGAGGGATCTGGCTTTGGGACAGGTATGGGGCTGGCCCTAGGGCCTGGATGCTTCTCCCTCCGCTGCCTATCACAGAGGGGAGTTTGTCTTGCAGCAAACTGCCTTATTCATCAGTAGCAATGGGGGGCTGACAGCGGCCACTCCCCCGCCAGCCCTGGCTGGAGGCAGACTCATAAATCCCACACCAGGCCGGGCTGTAAATTCCTTTGATTCACATCTGGCCTCTTGGAGGACAGAGACATTTGGGGCTGTGGGGCTGGCTGTTCTCTCCCGGGCAGGACAGGTGGGTACTGGGAAGAAGCCTTTTCATGGGCCCAGCAGTCTCAGATGGCCTCTCCGAGGAGATGCGGTGCTGAGCCCCCAGGATGCCTCAGGCTCAGCCTGAGCCACCTCTGCCCAGGCCCAGGCCACCTCTGCCTAGGCCATTCCTGTGTCCTGGCCCGAATCACCCTGGAAGTCACCTGTGTGGACACACTCTGTGGCCTCAGAGATCTTGTGGGGCCTGTGGCCTGGAGGGTTGGCTCCATGAACTTCGCAGCATGGTCACCTGCCAATCCGCATGGCATTCTGTCTTGGGGCTGTGAGGACATGGTGGGAGGTAGCGCCCAGTCTGTGCGTCTCTCATTCCAGGGAGGCCGGGGCCCCGAATCCACTGTCTCTTAGGCAGGAAGGGGACAGGGACACTCAGTCCAGGGCTGCAGCCATTTGTCACCTTTCATCAGGACTTTTGCCACACTCAGATGCCACTGGAATTCTTCTTTACTAGTGTTTTTTAAAAATCAGCTTACCTTTAAAATTTAAGTGTGTGATTTACCCTCTTTTTTAGCCATATTTGAGAAATCAGGGTCTGATATACTAGTCAAATACCCACACACATATACACATACACATGTGCACATACATGCTCACACAGACATGTACACATATATGTGAAAATATACACATGAAATATATCCATGAAAGTAAACACAAAGTTTAAATAGCAAATGCTCAGCTCCGTATACCATCTAATCCTGTTTTAGGTTTAGAGTGGCTCTAGTCTTCCCGCCATTATGGGTGATTCCTTACTGGTGATACAAAACAGGTTCAGATGGTTCACAGAGCTGAGCATTTACCAGCCATTCTAGCCTTCCCCCATTTTACAGATAAGGAAACCAAGGTCCAGAGAGGTGCAGGGCCTGCCCGAGGTCACACAGTGCTGGGATTAGTGGCCAGCCCGCCTGACTCCCAGCTGAGTGCTCCTTTTACAGAAGCACACTCCCTGTCTGCGGTGTGCAGGGCCCCTTCCTCCAGAAGCACAAGTGGACTCGCAGAGGCCTTTTGGAGACTGTGCCCTAACACAGAGCGTTCATTGGAAGGTGGGCTTCCTGGTGGCAGGCTGACAAGCAGGCGGACGGTCTCCTGGGTCCTGGTGGGACCAGGCACTGGCCCCTGGCTCTGTCTGTGCTTTATCTTGGTGCTCATGGCTCCTGCAGCACCTCAGGATTCGGGGAAGTGGGGAAAGGAGGGTCCCGGGGAGAGAGACAGCAGGGCTCTGGCAGCAGCCCTTCCCCAGGCTGCTTACTGAAGGGATCATTAGTGATACTGGCTCTCAGGCTGGCAAGGAAGCTGGCCTCATTAGCAAGCACCTTCCCCTGCGCCACCTCCACCTTCCCACCTGCAGGCTCCTGATACCCACACTGCCACTGCCACCACTCCCATCACTCCAGAGATGTGGCATGATGGGCCTCCTGTTGGGAACAAGGCTTCTAGCTCAAGAGAGCCAGGAAGGAGATGTGTGTGCAGGGTGGCAAGGGTGCGTGTACACTGCACACACACACAGAGACACACAGACATGCTCACATGCACGTACACACATACTGCATTAATAGAGGTGTGCACATAGGTCTAGCGCACACACACACAACAGAGACTTGCACAGTAACGCGCAACTCCCCAAACACACGGTGCAAGCACATGGATCCAACAGAGACGTACACAGGGGGTGGGTTTCAGTGTGAAGCCCCACAGTGCACACGTATAGAGACCCATATGGAACATAGGCGCACATGCACCCTAGGAGATGCACATGTGTATTCACACAAACATACAGTCCTGTCTCCAGACTCCGGAGTGTGCATGGAATTGTACACACATGAGTACGTGTCAACAAACCTGCAGACCAGCCCGGGGCGTACCACTGTGTGTGCAGGGATGCCCACGTGCACACATACATGCACGCAGAGCACACACCAGTTATTTTTTTCTTGGAATCTAACAAGGCCCAAGGAGCAGGGAGTGGCTAATTCCCTGGAGGAAGTGGGGATACTGGAGCTGAGGACACATTTAATTAATTCTTCTCATTCCCAGCAGAGGGAGAAAGGGAGAGAAGGAGGGAGAGAGGAATGAAATGACAGAGGGAGGAGAGGAGAGGGGAGAGGGGCAGCAGGAGGGCGAAGGTGAAGTGGGGAGGAACCAGTGTGGGCAGTGAGGAGGCTGAGGGACCCCGGGCCCAGGGGCATTCACCTTTTCAGCTTAGGGCAGGCCCAGGGACCTCATCACTCAGCCCCCAATCCCAGAACCACACTGGTCATTCAAGGTCAAGTGATGGGGCTGGCGCAGAAGTCCACCCGCAGTGCTCCCTCCACACAGCTCTGGGGACGGGGCACGCATGTCTTTCACCTGCTCCCGCCAAGAGGAAACCTGCCCCCGAACCCCGAACCTCCCACGCTTAGTCCCACTTCTGCTCTGTGCCAGCATTGGCTTAGGGCCTTGGGGGCTCTCCTATCACAGGTCGGGGGCGGGGGCGACACAGCTGCCCAGGGAGGCCCCTGCTGGGCACCAGGACAGCTCCTCCCACCCCTGCCCTGACCTCAGCCTTGAGACAGAGTCAGGGAGATGGAGGTGGACAAGGACAGGGGAGATGGAGGTGGACAAGGACAGGGGAGATGGAGGTGGACAAGGACAGGGGAGATGGAGGTGGACAAGGACAGGGGAGATGGAGGTGGACAAGGACAGGGGAGATGGAGGTGGACAAGGACAGGGGAGATGGAGGTGGACAAGGACAGGGGAGATGGAGGTGGACAAGGACAGGGGAGATGGAGGTGGACAAGGACAGGGGAGATGGAGGTGGACAAGGACAGGGGAGATGGAGGTGGACAAGGACAGGGGAGATGGAGGTGGACAAGGACAGGGGAGATGGAGGTGGACAAGGACAGGGGAGATGGAGGTGGACAAGGACAGGGGAGATGGAGGTGGACAAGGACAGGGGAGATGGAGGTGGACAAGGACAGGGGAGATGGAGGTGGACAAGGACAGGGGAGATGGAGGTGGACAAGGACAGGGGAGATGGAGGTGGACAAGGACAGGGGAGATGGAGGTGGACAAGGACAGGGGAGATGGAGGTGGACAAGGACAGGGGAGATGGAGGTGGACAAGGACAGGGGAGATGGAGGTGGACAAGGACAGGGGCTCTGAGCGGGAGGGAGGACGTGAGCCAGGAGAGAGGGGAGGTGGGGCCGGGTGGGAGTGAAACAGGGAGATGGGGGCAGTGAGAGAGATGGGGAGACACTAAGCAAGAGTTGGAGAAAGATGTGAGAGGGGCCAGGATGGTGAGAGTCAGACCCAGAGACACACAGAGAGGATGCTAGAAAGAACAAGAGAAACAAAAAAAGGTCCGAGGGTCCGGAAAGGCAGCCGGGCTCTGCAACTCTCCCTGGTCAGGAGGGAGGCACCTTGCCTGGGGCATGAGCGAGGAACCCTGACCTAGAGAGGATGCTGTGTGACCCCGCCCATGCAACCCACCTCTCTGAGCCTCGGCTGCTGGTCTATAAAGCAGGGGGACCGGCCCTGTCTCCGAGAGGGCCCTGAGGCTCCACAGGGAGGCTGGCCCGGTTCCTTTCTTCCCTCTACTCCCCTCCGAGTGATGCAGGCCTGCAGAAGTGGGTGGGGGGCTCCCTTCCCGGGCCCTGAGTGGGCAAACCAGGTGAAAGAGGAAAGTCGCTGTGGGGCTGGTGTCGTGTGCTGCAGCCGTGAGCATGGAGTGATGGAGCGTTTGCCCTGAATATTGAAAATGCATAAATATCCATTGTCAGGCACCAAGGCAGATATAAATACAGAGGGGAGGGTGTGCAGCCCTCAGCCGTAATTTACCGGCTCTCCTACCTGCGGGGGCTTGGGCACTTGTGCTTGGCCATCAAGAGGCTTTTCCAGATGGCTTTATGACCACCAGTGGCCACCTGGATCCCTTCTCCTGGAGCAGTGGCTCCTTGGGATCCACCACCTGGGGTGAGGTGGGGCAAGGCAAGGGGTGTCATTCCTAGGTCTGCTCTGTCCTAGGCCTTTGGGGCCTCTACCGCCTTCTCCTCATCCAGCATCTCCTTGCTTGGGAGGGACGGAACCACATCTGTGTCAGGCCTGGTGTGTACCCAGCCCTGGTGCACTTGGATAAAATCAGAGGCGTTCCAATCCTGCCCATGGGTACTTCCGGGCTGCGAAGCAGAGATGACACTCTAAGTGCTGCCCTTAAGAACTCACCCAAGGGAAACGGATGGTAGAAGGGTCTGGATAAGCCAGCATGGGGCAAGACCTGGGTCCACTCTGGAGCAGGCCAGAGAGGAGAGACACATGGCCAATGGTGTCCTCCAAGAGTCTGGCTGCAGCCCAGCACACCCAAAGCCCTCGGCCTGGAGGGGAAGCAGCAGGACCTGGGGTGGAGGTCACGGCCTGCTGGCAGGCAGCTCTCTCTTTGACATCCTCCTGAGAGGATGCCCCATGCTGGCTTATCCAGAACCTTCCACCATCTAAGGAATGTGCTCATTCTCGATGAGTAGACAAATGGAGGCCCCAAGGCAATTCCCTGCCTCTCCTCCCAGAGCTGGAGCTTGGACTTGAGCACCCTGATCCCTGCCACCTTCACATGCTGAGGGACATCTTTCTCTTTGGGTTGGGACTCTGTGTTCGGGGCACTCACCTTCCCACAGCAGAAAGCCACCAGCCTCTATTGGGGGGTGTGGAGTATTCTCCCTTCCAGGGTGCCCGAGCCTCCTTTTCCCAGGAAATGGAGGCTGGGCTTCCCTGCCCTGAGCAGGAGGCTGCACTGGGAGGCAGGAGCTGGACAGCCACCTGCTGCCTGGGCCGAGGGTGGAACCTGTTTGTGTGGGATGCAGGCATTGAATCATGAACACGCCAGGCCGAGTGGCCCAGGGCCCTGCACAGAGCAGGGGCTGGGATCAGATGGCATTGGTGGGGAGGGGCCCGGGGGGGTGCTCCGCGGAGGGAGGGCTGAGGCTGAGGTGGGGGTAGCATAACCGTGCCTCCTATTCCTTGCCTGCCTCTCTCATGTTTCCCTCCCCCACTGTCAACAGGGGCTCTCTGAGGCATAGTCCTCACAGTGAGTGATGCCTGCCCAGGCCCTGTCCTCCAGGCCTGTTCTGCCAGAAACACCCACAGGTCAGGGCATCCAGGTGCCTGGATGGACAGCCACAGGCCAACCACCTGGTCAGCCACAGCCTTTGCCGGCTGCTCTCCTGTGGCTGCAGAAAGTGAGAGGTGCTGCAGCTGCCAGTCCCCGCTCCCCCGCTGCCAGGCTCTCCTGCCTGTCCTAGTCCTCAAGTCGGGTGCGAGGGCACAGGCCACAGTGGATTCTCTGGGTCTTCCCCGGGTGACTTTGCTGTTGGTTCTGGGCCCCACGCTGGCCCTTCTGTTCCATCTGGGCAGCAGGATAGACATCTGTGGGGCACATTCTCCACACCCCCTTGCGTGCTGCTCCTGGTTCAGTTCTTCCAAGAGCAGGTGCTGGCAGGCTCCAGTGTCTGCATGACACGTGCCTCTCAGCGGTTCCAGCATCAGCTCAGTGGCATTTCCAGGAGCACAGCAGTGAGTGCAGGCTGTGGGCTCCAGCTCAGGGCACCTCTGGATCTACCTCCTCCTCCCAGCCCTTCCCCCATCACCTCAGCAGCCTGGCTGTCCTGGAACTCCCAGGATGCTCCTCAAGATGGCTCTAAAGCCCTTGTTCCTCACTTCTTCCTGGAGGGGGCCCCACTTTGGCTCTGGGTGGCAGGAAAAGCTCTTTTCCCCTCTGCGGGAATGATCCCACTTTGCCAGTTAAATGGAATGGTCTTCCCTGAATCTGTTCTCTGGGTCATGTGTGTGCAGCCAGGCCTCCAGTTGCAGTGGTAACAGGGGCCTCTCCCCACTGGCTGCTCCCCAAGGTCTCCTCTGCTCTCTCCTCCCTTCTCATGGGCTTCTTCATCTTCCTTGGGATTCTGCTCCCCCATAACTCAGGGTCCCCCCGTGTGGCCCTGACCTGCATTCGGCTGCTCTAGAGGTGTGATCTGGCTTCTGCCTCTGCATGAATGAACTACATTGCTTGGGAGGTCCTGGTTCAAGTTACTAGGGTGACAGTCTGGCCTGAGTCGTTTATGATCAGGCCAGAGGTTATGCATGTCCCAGGCTTGGCCTCTGGGGTCAGAAACTCATTGCCTTCTGCAGGGCAACCAGGAGCCATGGGGACCTGAGGGTGAGGCAGTTTTCTTAGTTCAGGGTGGGAAGCAGGCAGGGGCCTCAACCACAGGCAAACTAGCAACTGAGATGGCATCAGCAGCCCTTCTCACAGGCGACCCTCACCTTGGCTCTACCTACCCCGCCCAGGCTGCACCAATGTCTGCTGTATGCCCAGCACCAGGCTGGGCTTATGGGGGAACCAGATGAACAGGACTCAGACCCTGTTCTGGAGGAGCTGAGGGTCTCATATGGGAGACATAGACTCCTCAGACGCCCGAATACCAGGCTCTAAGGAGCATGAGGTGCGCAGGGAAGGGAGAACTCAGCTCTGGCTGAGGAGTTGGGGATGCTTCGTGGAGCGGGGAATATTTGACTTGTGCCACAAGGTGAGATTTTAATGAGTGGTTGGTTCCAGGGTTGCTGGAAACATTCTAGAGAGAATAGAACCACCAGAACAAAGGCCCAGCTCAGGGTGGGAGGAGCTGACTACTAACCACCAGCCTAACTTGTTTAGTGAGAATGCTCAGAGCAGTGGGGATTAACCAAAAAGTGGGTGGTCGGGTTTTGAGCCCCTGGTGCCCTGACTTGCTTCTCCTCCTCCTGCTTGCCCAGGTCCTCTGGGGCTCCTCTCCCGTGGTCGCCATGGGAACCCCAGGTGGCTGAAGTTTGCTTGAGCCTAGCTCCCTGAGATGGGCTGTGGGTCAGGGGAGGTGGAGGGAACTGGTCCCCAGCCTGGGCTCTGAGCACCCCTCCCCTGGGTCCCAGAGTCTCCATCTGAGCTCTGCCCATTTAGCCCTCACCCGCTCTCGTCCTCGCCTCCTCCCTCCCCCACACTCCACACAGCCTCCCAGTCACCAAGTTCTGACTGTTCCTTCCACTTGTAAAATCAGAGTGGTGGGGGCATCCACTCTGCACCCACCTCCCTGCCTCAGGCCTGGCTCCACCCCTTCCCTCTCCCCTGGATGACAGCAGGGGCCTCCTAGGGGGTCTGGCTCCTTCAGTCTGCTCCTCCTGGGTGCTGCTGCTGTCCTCCTGACCAGCGCCTGACAGTCTGGCAGCTCCTCAGCCCGTCCGTACCCCAGCCTGGGCTCCCACCACCCTGGGATGGCTGAGTCTCTGAAATGGGTGGAGTGGTGTGTTGAGCTCCATTTCTAGAACTGCATTCTATGGGGCAGTGGCGTCTTTCTGGAATTAACAGGTATACCTTGAAAATGGGTTCCATGTGGAATTGGTTTGGGAAGCACTGCACAGCCTCTGCCTCCTGGATACTCACAAGGCACTGTAACAGGTGAAAGGCTCCCAGAGGTCCTGGAGTAAAGAAGTCTGTTTTGATTTATTTAACCCCGAGATTCCCAGAGTGTTTTGGCTCTAAATAAGGAATGTCTATGAATAACTCCAGGAACAAGTTTCTCTGGACCACCCTTTGGAAAATGCTGGAGGAGCCATAAAGTGTGGTGCCTTGTCTTTGGGGATCTGGGGTCCTGAGGCCTGCTTCCCCCATCTGGCACGCAGGGGTTCCCACAGGTGCACAGGCTGATATGGGGCTGAGGAAGCACTGGAAAATTGGGCCGCACCATGGATGCCTTGCTTCCATCTCCTGGCCTGCAGTATGGTTCCTGGATGTGTTTTGTTTAAACCACATGTTCTTTTGAAATTTGACCTGGTTGTCAACATTTAAAACCTGGGAGATTCCACCACAAATTCTGCATTTTAAAGTTCTCTTAAAACACGAGGAGCCAGCCAGACGTGGTGGCTCACACCTGTAATCCCAGCACTTTGGGAGGCCGAGGCGGGCAGATCACAAGGTCAGGAGATCAAGACCATCCTGGCTAACACGGTGAAACCCCATCTCTACTAAAAATACAAAAAAGTAGACTGGCGTGGTGGCGGGTGCCTGTAGTCCCAGCTACTCGGGAGGCTGAGGCAGGAGAATGGCGTGAACCCCGGAGGCAGAGCTTGCAGTGAGCCGAGATCGCACCACTGCACTCCAGCCTGGGCAACAGAGTGAGAATCGTCTCAAAAAAAAAACAACAACAACAAAAAAACACGAGGAGCCCTATCCACACAGTGCGCATCTCTCCCTCTATGGAGCCGAAGAATGGCAGGACTCATTTACATGCAAAGCACCCAACCTGCAAGCAGACAGTTTCCCTCCCTGGTGCGGGCTGAGCCCCCGAAAACATTGGAGTTTCTGACCTCTGTCATGGGGAGTATGGAGCTCTCTTCAACAAATTCCTCTTTATGATGGTGACTTATGCCTGACCCACCCTCCTCTGGGGAGTCCTTCTTTGAGGGGCTGAGGCAGGTTGGGCTCGCTGGCTCCAGCATGTTCCTTACCTCTCATGAAGTACCGTGTACCTGATGCAGTCTAGGCTATGAAGTCCACTGAGCTACCCCACCATTACCCTCGGTTCCCATGACGGGGGTGCCAGAGTGGTCCAGGGGCAGCAGGGCTGTGGGAGGCAGAGGGAGGGCCTGCCACAGCCTCCTGTCCTGTGACCACCTGGGGGCTCAGCTGACAGGAGAGTCACAGCTGCTCAGGTCACCCTGGTCACCGGAGCATGCTGGGTGGAGAACCACTCCCTGCAAGAGCGAAAAGCTGAGAACACTGCCGACCATGCTGGCACCCCTGAGCCAGCCTGCTGCTGCAGAGAGCCCTCTACAAATAGCCCGCTCTGTGCTGACGGAGGCTGGAACCTGGGGAAATCTGGCTCAGGGCTGCTTGCTGGGGCCCAGGGTGGGGTGGGGCTGTGGCCCTCCACAACCCTGCCCTGGGATGACCGTGGATGAAACAGAACCCTGACTTGCAGGCCCCAGTCTGAGGTGGAGGGAGGGGGCCCAGACCAACCTCCCCCGACTGTTAGGATAACACGGATTTCCCGCCAGGACGAGGCTGGCACTGGTTTCGGTTCTGTCCTGGGTGGAGGGGGAGGTCAGTAGTGGATTCTCCACTCAATGGGGCCTTCAGGGGCTCTGGTCGGAAGTTCCCACACACCCCCATCAGGAGGTCTGACTCCGGCCACCTCCTGCCTCGCCTGAGCCTGTCCTGCTCGTGGCCCTCCCTTTCTAAGCCTGTCCGAATACCCCTACCTTGGGGACCCCTCCTGTGTCTTCCTCCTCCAGGAAGCCCCTCTGATCCTCCCCCTCAGAGCTCTAGCCCTCCTCCAAGCTCTATCCCTGCCCTATCCCGGCCTCCCTATACAGCCCCACAAGTCAAAAAATCATGACTAAAATAAAATATCTCCCTGACAAAAAACTAAAAAAGAAAAAAGACACTAAAGTCCCAATTAAGACTAAAAAAAATTTTAAAAAAATAAAGTATCCTTTTTAAAAGTGGCCACTGTAAAGCCTCCAAAAACCATTCCATTAACTTAAAAAACAAAAAAAAACCTATACAAGTAAATCAGTGGCCACTACCAAAATACAAACTAAAAACTTTACACTTATTAACAAAAAAACTTAAAAAAAATTGAGCCTTCATTTTCGCCTTAAAATTCTCCTATGTTTATAATTAAAAAAAAAAAATCCAACGAATGACACATACTAACCAACTTAAAAGCATTAATGCTGTAATTCAACCCATGGAGAGTGTCCAACCTGAGTTGCCCTCTCCGGCCGTAATCCCCAAAAATTGGCCTTTAATTATAATTAATCTAAAAGATTACTTTTTTACCATTCCTCTGACAAAACAAAATTTAAAAAAAATTTACTTTTACTATACCAGCCATAAATAATAAAAAACCAGCCACCAGGTTTCAGTAAAAAGTGTTACCTCAAAAAATACTTAATAGTCCAACTATTTGTAAAACTTTTGTAACTCAAACTCTTCAACCAGTTAAACACAAGTTTTCAAACTGTTATATCATTCATTATATTAATAATATTTTGTATACTACAAAAACAAAAAAATTAACTATTACACATTTCTACAAGCAAAGGTTACCAACACAAGACTGACAATAATATCTAATAAAATTCAAACCTCTAATCCTTTCCATTACTTAAAAATATAAGTTAAAAAACCACAAAAAATAAAAATTAAACATTAAAAACATTAAATAACTTTCAAAAATTACTAAAAAATATTAAACTCGGCCAACTATAGACATCCCTACTTATGCCATGTCAAATTTGTTCTCTATCTTAAAAAAAAATCCAAAATTAAATAATAAACATTAATTCCGAAGACAACTAAAAAAATTAATTAAAAAAGTTCAGTCAACCCCAATAAATAAAATGAATCACTTAGCCCCACTCCAACTTTTAATTTTTACTACTACACATTCTCCAACAGACATTATTGTTCAAAATACAAATCTTATAAAGTGGTCCTTCCTTCCTTACAGTACAATTAAGACTTTTACATTGTACTTAAATCAAATGACTACATTAACTAGTCAGACAAAATTACAAATAATAAAATTATATAAAAATAACCCAAATAAAATCATTGATCCTTTAAACAAAAAACAAATTAAACAAGCCTTTATCAATTCTGGTATATAACAAATTGGTCTTACTAATTTTATAAAAAATTATTGACAATCATTACCCAAAAACAAAAATCTTCCAGTTTTTAAAATTGACTACTTAAATTTTACCTAAAATTACCAAACATAAACCTTTAAAAAATACTCTAACCGTGTTTACTAATACTTCCAACAATAAAAAAAGACTTACGCCAGACCAAAAAAACAAGTCATTAAAACTCAATGTCACTCAACTCAAAAAACAAAATTGGTTACTGTCATTACAATATTACAAAATTTTAATCAGCCTATTAACATTGTATCAAATTCTACATATATAATACAAACTACAAAAAGAGTTAAAACAGCCCTAATCAAATATAATCAGTTAAACCAACTATTTAATTTGTTACAACAAACTGTAAAAAAAAAAAGTCATTTGTCCATACAACAGTTAATACTTATTCACATTTTATATAAACAACCTACCAAACAAAAATACTTCCCATATTAAAAAACATTTATCTTGTTTTACTGTCATAAAAGTTCCAAAAAAATTAAATAGGCCAAAATAGTGTAATAAAACATTTCAAAAATTCTTAAATCAATAAAAAATTACACATACAACAAAAATCCCCTATAATTCCCAAAAACAAACCATAATTTAAAAAACTAACACTCAAAACTCAAACAAACAATAAAAAGTATAACACTCCCCCAATACAACTTAATCTAACACTCTATACTTTAAATTTTTTTAACATTTATAAAAATCAGACCACTACTTCTACAAAACGTTTTACTAATAAAAAAAACCCACATAAAAAAACTAATTTAATTAAAAAAAATAAAAACATTAAAAAAAACTTTACTTGTGTTTCACCAAAAAAAATCAACTTCCTGTTTAAATACCCACTAAACATTTCAAATTATACAATAAACCCATTAAAAATACAAAAACCCACTTCCACAAAAATAAAAACACCACAATCAAGCATCATTAACTCACCAAATAAAATAATAATATCAAAAAAACAAAGTCGCCATCCACCAAAAAAACAAAGCCACCAACTTAAACACAATTAAAAAAACTAACACAGTTAACTAAAAAAAACCTAAAAAACACAAAAGTGACACAAACTCCAAAAAAATACTGTTTACGACTAATAATTATATCAATAATAGTAAGTATCCCCATGTCTACAAAAACAACTACAACTAATTATACTTACTAAGCCTATGTACCTTTCCCACCCTTAATTCAAACAGTCACATAAATAAATAATCCTATTAAAATATATGTTAATAATACATGGGTACCAGGCCCCACAAATAATCGTTGCCCTGTCCAACCTAAAAATAATAATAATATAAATATTTCCATTAAATGTTATTATCCTATTTGCCTAAAAAAGACACCAAAATATTTAATACCTACAACCCAAAATTAGTAAAAGTACCTACTATCAATACCACCAATAAGTTTACTTATCACATAGTAAGTAAAATGTCACTCAAACCACAAATAATTTACAAAACTCTTCTTTTCAAAAATCATTAAAATCTAAACCTAAAAAAAAACCTTGCCCCCAAAAAATCAAAAGATCCAAAAGTCTTAGTTTAAAAAAAAGTATGACTAATACTACAATAATACTACAAAACAATAAATTCAAAACTATTATAAACTAGGCCCCTCAAAATCAATTATATTGTAATTATACAGGCCAAACTCACTCATGTTCACAGGCCCCATCCATCTGACCCATTAATCCAGCCTATAATAATAATTTAACTAAAAAACTAAACCAAATTTATAAAAAGTTAAAATCACCCTATCCATAAAAATAAAATTTAAAAAATTTTTTTTTTACTATGCGTAAATGTATGCGTAGGCCAGATTTATACTTCTCTCCACCAAACATCTCAGTGTAGTAAAAAGTAACAGAACAACATTGCCGCCAACATATCTCGCCTCCAGCCACAGGGCGGTTTTCTCCTATCTCAAAATAAAACGAATGTACAATCGGGTTTTACACCAAGACATTCTGTTCCCAGGGGCATACAAGAGATGGAGGCCTTCCTCTTACTAATCCTCCTCAACACAGACCCTTTATGGGTGTCGGACTGGAAGACGGTCAGGTCTTTCCCTTCCCATGAGGCCATATCTCAGACCGTCTCAGTGGGAAAAAACCTTGGACAATACCCAGACTATCTTGGGCAGAGGTCCCTGCAGCTTTCCGTGGTGTATTGTGCCCCTGGTTAATCAAAAATGAAAAATGACAACTTTTAGCAAAAATACTGCCCATAAACATATTATTAACAAGACACATCCTACACAGCCCTAGATCCCTTAGACCTTAATTGTATACAACACATGTTTCTGTAAACACAGGGTTGAAACTAGAGTTACAAATTAACATCTCAAAACAATTATTCAGAGTACAAATCAAAATGAGGTTTCTTATGTCTTCCTTTTCTACATAGACACAGTAACAGTCTGATCTCTCTTTTCCCTACAGACACCAGACTTCCCTTCCCCTGGTGCACCCAGACCTTCTGTGGTATCTTGAGCAAGCCCCTGGTCCTGTCTGGGCCTCTGCAGACTCAAGGTCTGGTGCCTGACTTACACCCTGTTGTCATATCCTGCCATCTGGCACCATATGGAGTCCTACAGGGGACTCTGAGACCCAGGCGTGAGCACTGGCTCAGGCCCCTCCCAGAGGTCTGGCGGCCCAGCATCTGCCCACTGGCCTCCTCTCCCCCTCCTTTTCTCCAGGCTCCTGCCTCTGCCACAGTTCCCTGGAGGTGTCCTCTAGCCTGGCCCATGGGCTCACACACTCCTGACGGAGGCGGGGCCGGACTCAGGCAAGGCCTTGGAGGACACATCCCAGTGGGCAGGGCCCAGCACTCTTGGGGTGGAACTACAAGGAGGAGAGGCAGGGCAATTGAGGCTTGAGGTGCCTGGCCCCACCCAAGGTGACCAGCCTGCTCCTTTTCCTCAGTCTCAGATGGAGCAGAGGATGGAGGTGGGGAAGAGAGGCCAGGGACACAGTAGGGCTTGGTTATGGATGACGGGGGTCCTTGTGTGATATAATTAGGCTTTGTGTCTCCACCCAAATCTCATCTTGAATTATCCCCATTTTCCCCACCTGTCAAGGGAGAGACCAGGTGGACGTAATTGGTGGATCATGGGAACGGTTTCCCCTATGCTGTTCTCGTGATAGTGAGTGAGTTCTCTTGAGATCTGATGGTTTTATAAGGAGCTCTTCCCACTTGTTCAACACTTCTTCCTGCCACCTCGTGAAGTTTCCTTGCTTCCCCTTCACCTTCCCCTGTGATTGTTTCCTGACACCTCCTCAGCCATGCTGAACTGTGAGTCAGTTAAACCTCTTTCTTTTACAAGCTATCCAGTCTAGTGCAGTTCTTTATAGCAGTATGAAAACAGGCTAATACACTGTCCCTGCTGAGGGCTGCCCAGCTGGGCCCTCCCTGCGTTGGCACCTGGGTTGCCAGTAGCACATTATTTGGTCTAACAGTTTTTCTTTATCATTCTGAAACTGAGTTTATCTAATACATTGATAAATTATTTCAAAGGTATTTTTATAGTTCAAGTCGCTTCACTTTTACCCTGACACGTATAAATGACTAGGAATGACCTTCACATAGCGTTTAGCATTAGTAACTAATCTGACAATAATGTGTTCATCAGGTACCTATGGATTAAATCACATACTGGCATATTTAAGCTGAATGTAAGTCTGAAAAATAAATGTACTATGTTAACTCAAATACCACTCTTTGTGTAGGTATTTTGTCATATGTTTAAGAAAAAGCTAAAGAGAATGGAAATCCTATGACAATAACTTAAGTCTTTCTTCAAAGTGCATGCATTCTTTTGCAGTACCTCATTCAGCCAAGTATTAGTTCTCTTCCTCATTCCGTATAAGGCAGCTTTCAATTTGCTTAGAAGGCAACATTAGAAGATTAGAGTTCAGCAGAAACATAGAATTTTAAAATGTGACTTCAACTGAATAAATTTGAATTTCTCTAGGGAGTAAAGAATCAAAACACCTATTTAAAGACTGCAATATGTGATAATTATTTTTAAAGTAATTGATTAAACCTGGTAGGTTTTCCCGAAATGAAAAAAAAAAGTTCTAAAACCAAAGCTGATTTTTAGAAAATGTGAAAATGTAAATCAACCCTATCCATAATAGATTCTCTAAAACTTTATCTTACAGTCACTTTCAAATAACTATTCAAAAATGTAACTGCTATATTAATGTCTTAAAATAATTTAAAACATTTTAAAATATGAATGCTGTAGTTTAAAACAAAGAATCTAGGGGAAGGAAAAGTAGAGAAAGAAATGCCAATTCCAGTCCAAAGCTTTATTTGCCAAGTTTTCTTAGAATGACTTACCGATTTATGAATTCTTATACACAGAATGCATAATGGAAATACTGATTTTTGTCTAAAGTGGCATTATTGACTGCTTCTGTGATGCTACTGTAATGTAATACCTTATTAAATTGTTTCAAGGTGCTGTTTTGCCTAAAAATTTTGTGTGTCTTCAAAACTATAGTATTAAAGGTATTGAGACTGTGCAAATGCTGGGCACGCTTGGCATGAGATAATTGGTATTCTTACAAAATTGTAACTATGTAAGTGTGTTTATTAAAAGAACACAAACTAAAAAAGTGACAGGAATTAAAGTTGTGGGATGAAAAAGTTACGGGATTAAAAAATACTGTGGAAAAGTTGTGGCAAAAAAAAGTTGTGGAAAAAAAGTAAAAAAAAAAGTTTTATGAAAAGTTTTTTTAAAAAGTTCTGAAAAAGAAGTTACAGGATTTAAAAAAAGTCATGGGATAAAAATAAAAATAAATAAAAGCAGGCCCCTGTCAGCATAAGCCTGGAGAAGTGGGTCTGGAGTCTTCACCCCCACCATGTCCCTACAACCCCTTCCCAGTCACCCCTTTACCATTAGGGTAGCAAGACAAGACCCCTGTCTAATGGAGGGAGACAAACAGACCCTTTACCACCTTGAGCAAGGCCGAGTCCTTACATTTCTGGATGATGATATTTGTTATTTCAGAGCCAGAGGTTGGTGGAGTTGGTTTGTTTGGAGGAGGTCTGACGGCCTCCTTACTCTCACCAAAGCAACTTTTCCGTCAGGGGGGCTCCCATCTTCTTACTCAGAGAGGCAGCTGAGGCGAGAGAGTGGAGTTAACTGTAGACCAGGCGAGGGCACAGACTGCTGGGGGTGGCCCCCCTTCCCCCGTGTACATACTGTATCTGTGTAACGTTCTGTATCGTATCTGGCGTAGGTTGCAGCTGGCATATGAGGAAGAGGTTCTTATAATTATTTGCGGCTGGGAAACTTATTTATTGCTAGCATAGGAGCGAGGAAGGAGGCGGGGATGGGGTCATGGCTCCCTGGTGATGGGACTCCTGTTTTTTGTTTTTTTGGGTGTTTTTTTGTTTTTTTTTGTTTTGTTTTGTTTTGTTTTGTTTGCTTTTGATTTTGGAATAAATGGATTTAGCCATACTGCTCAGCCTGGTATGTTCCTGTTTCCCTCACTGGGTCCTGCAGTTTGTCCCACTGAACCAGGAGCCCCAGAGTGTCTCAGCATGTCCAGCTGGGCTGTGGGGGATCTTCCAGGCCTGTTACCTGTATGCTGCCTGGTGACACCTGGTGGATTTCATGGGGACTGTCATGGTGCCTACGGAGTACAGCCCGGCCCTGACAGTCAACAGGTTGAGAAGCCTGATCTAGCTGTGGCCAGGAAGACAGATACCAGCGCCCAAGGGCACTGACTTCCATCCACCCCAGGTGTCTTCCGTTCTGTCCCCCTGCCTCCCTCTCCTGTCTGCACCGGGTGGCCTGTCTGTCCCTCCAGAGTGCCAGCTGCCCCGCAGGCTCCCTCCAGGCTGAGTTCATGGCCCTGTCCCCTAGTGGCCAGAGCTGGCTTCACAGGATAAGAGCCAGCTAAGCTCCAGGGACTTTCCAGGAAAAGTGTCCCTTGAAAAGGGTGTGACCTTTCCACCACTGCCAACAGCACCCTAAAAATGGCTTGGCCAAAAATGGCTTGGCCTTTTCCCTCCCCTGAGCTCCATAGAGAACACAGCCAGCAGAGGACACATTCTCTGTCATCCAGAAATGGGTTTCTCAGCCGAGGGACAGCAGGACTGGTAGAGACTGTCAGGCCACACAGCTGCCTGCACAGCACTGCCATGCTTGGCCAGAAGGGCGGGAGGGATGGCGGGGGCTGGCTGTCCACAGGCCGCGCATGTCACGGAAGCTCACTGGAGGTGGTGCACTTTGGAGGGGTGATGTCGGGAGACAGCTTCCTCTTGCTGGGCTACAAGACTCCACAAGCACAGCATGGGAACTGATTCCCAGTGCTAGAGGCGAGGCAGTCGGCCACGTGTATATATGTATATGTGTGTGTGTGTGTGTGTGTGTATGTGTATATATATGGGAATTTATAGCTATTCATAGAACACAGCAGGGGCATACCACAGAGGGGGCAGAAGTTTTCAGCAACTGTCACACCTGGACGTGTCAGCTCACTGCTACAACAGACTTAAGTCACAGATGAAGGGGGCTGGCTTTGGGGCTGGGGGAGCCACTGTCAACTCACAGGACACCCGCCCAGGCAGGCTTGGAAAGGGAGGTCTCTGAGAAGAGGAGGGATCTGTTTAGAGGTCGAAGGGAGGCCTGGGGCTCTCAGGACGGGATGGACTTGCCTGACCCGATCAGCTGGCAGTTGGAGAGAAAGCAGAGAGAAAACGGGTTAGAGAAAAGCCAGAGCTGGTGAGGCAAGTGCAGAGGATGGGTGCGCTGCAGCAGCTGTGGGAGGGCCGGGGAGGGGAGGGTGTAGGTGTGGGCATGGCAAGATTCTTGGAAAAGAGGGGCTGGAAGGGAAAGGGGAGGAAGTTGGAGGGAGAAGCCAGAGCTTCATAGGTAGTGCCTGGGGGCTGCAGCGGCCCTCCCCACCCCACACACGCTGGCCTCTCTCATGGCACCCAGGCAATCCACCCATCCACCCACAGTTCAGACCAATGCCAGCCCCCTTGGGCTTCCCTCTTCACTGGTCACCCTGTCTTCCAACCCACTGGCCCAGGGCCACCTCTTGCTTGGAGAGCCCCATCCAACAGCCACCAGACCTGGTAGAGAAGGAACACTGCCTGAACCAAAATGGTGGAGCTATAAGGGATGGCTGGCTGGAGCGAGTGCCAGAGGCCCCTCTGGGCAGTCAGAAAGCCCAGGGACCTGTGAGGGACCCTGGGGAAGGCAGGGAGGGCAAGTAGCCAGATGCCACTGGCCATAGACTTCTAAGTCTAAGAGGGGAGCCTCAACTGGTTGGCAGGGGGGCTGCAGGTTGCATAGGTGAGGCTGGGCCCTTCCTGCTGGGAAAAGCGGAAGAGGGAGACTAACTTTTGTGTTGTTTAGTAGAGACTGGGTTTCACCATGTAGGCCAGGCTGGTCTCAAACTCCTGACCTCAAATGACCCATCTCTGCCTCCCAAAGTTCTGGGATTACAGGCCTGAGCCACTGCACCCTGATCCAAGGCCCTTAAGCTTAAACGCCTCATTCTTCAGTCAGGTTTTCCTTGTTCCCGCATGTTCAGCCAATCGTGTTTAAGGAGAAACTAACAATGAAAATGGACTTGTTGGAGGAAAAGTTGGAATGCAGCCTCTGATGCTGTTTGAGCGATCCCTCCACCCGGGCCGCTGCTGTGTTCTGGAAAGGCACATTGTACCCTGGATGCAGCAGGTAAGAGTCCTGTCCAGGTGCTCTGCCCGCTTTTCCTTTCAGGCTTCTGTATCAGCTGTTTTTCCCCTGTAGAATGTGCCCCTGACAGCCACCCCCAACCCTACCCAATTTATCTTTACGTGTCTGACCATCAAGGCTCTTCTGGGTCATATTTAGTTCATGCTGATATTTCCCCTTCCTCCCCTCTTTAGTCCTCACTATTTTTGCTTTGGTCATGTTATGCCGTATTGTGTAAGGCTTTAAAAAAATTTTTATGGTGGCAGGGGAGAATACTTTATAATTATGCTTTGTGCTTTTTATCTTCCACTCAATAAATGCTTGGTAAATATTTGTTTTATTGAATGTATGACCCTATTCTAGCTATATTGTGCTTGAATAAAAATCTTAACTGCCTTGTAAGTTAACTGCTAAGAATTTGCCAAAAGTGCAGACAAAACATCAAGAACTTGTCATGGATAGTACAAAAAGGTCTCTAAGGGCTTGATGGAAGTCTGTAAATTGACTTCCTATGAAAGAGAGTGTAAGAAGTGAAAATGTAAAGCGTGACTGGAGAGCCAGAGTGATGAAGCCAGGGTCCCTTTCTCCAGATCCTTTGTAACAGTGTTATGTGATCTCTTCTAGAAGATTGTTCTGAAAGATAATGCCAACTCGGAACCTGGGAAACCATCCAGTGGGTTTCTGCAGCTTAGGTGGTTCAAATCGTCGTAACACCTTTGTTTTCTCTGCCTCAGTTTGCTTACAATGATGTTCTCAGTAGCTATAATTGCTGTCTGTCTTTGAATACTTAAGCATTTTTTTAGATGACAGGGATATATGTGCATTTTTATTTTACCAAGTGTTAGAATTTTTACTCTGCTTTTGTGGGCTCTGGGTTAGCTACTTGGTTGTTGTAAAATGATTAGCAGGGAAAACCGTGTGCGTGTGTGTGTGTGTGTGTGTGTGTGTGTGTATTTTAAGTTTCTTTTGTTGTCAGAGGACTTCAAATTTTATTTTATATGGTAATTCTGTCAATTCACTTTATTCTCCACCCCACATTTATTGAACAGCAAAGTATGAAAGTAATGTGTCCCATAAGCAGCCTTCAGAAGAATTACAACTGCTGTATATCTGAAATTCTTTTTTTTTTTTTTATTTTGAGACGGAGTCTCACTCTATCACCCAGGCTGGAGTACAGTGGTGCAATCTTGGCTCACTGGTACCTCTGCTGCCCAGGTTCAAGCAATTCTCCTGCCTCAGCCTCCTGAGTAGCTGGGATTACAGGCACCTGCCACCGCACCTGGCTAATTTTTGTAGCTTTAGTAGAGACAGGTTTCACCATGTTGGCCAGGCTGGTCTTGAATTCCTGACCTTGTGATCTGCCTGCCTCAGCCTCCCAAAGTGCTGGGCTTACAGGCGTGAGCTACTGCGCCCGGCTGAACTTTCAAGAAGTTTGTGCATCAGTTTCCAAAAAATTTTGATAAAAGATAGCTGTGCCCTACATTTGGAAAGATACAAAAACTGAACATACTGGCAGGCAGTTTTGCTTGCTGGTGCTTGAGATAGGGGCACACATTGGTCTCAGTGGATTTATGGAGAAAAATAGATATAGAAAGTTATTTCTAAATAAGACCAAAAAATCCTTTTCTTAAGCAGTGACAGGTAAAGAGGTTGTCTTGGCTAACCTTGAATTGTGTTGCCCTTGATTGAGACAGTTTTATGGTGGGGATGGTAGTGGTGATAAACTTGTTGGAAATTTGTCCGCCTATAGTAACCTTTGTGGTAGCTGTCACAGACAACTTCATCCTCACAGGCCTTGAAATTAGTATAAAACTAACAGAATGGAGGAGAAACAAAGGCCCTGAATAATTAGATGCTTAGATAATTGTTCTGTGTTTTCATAACCGGTGAAAAAGAACAGTGTTAGGAACTTAAACATTCCATGTAAGGAACACTGCCTGTATTTATATTGTGATTTTTGGGCATCATTCACTGTTTAAAAACAGGCATATTGTAGGTAATATTTTAAAGACAAATAGAAAACTTATCTTTTCAAGATGGATCTAAAGCTTAACCTTATCAAAATTACAAAATGTAAAGCATGTGATTGAAAAATATTAATGCATAAGTTTAAATATTGGTCATCACTTTAGATGTCTTTCAAAATAGATTGTCTCTTAAATATTAAACTGAATAAACATTGAACACGTTATAGAGTTTGTGCTCAAGGTTAAGTTTCCTGGGGTGATGAATATTTGATAATATGGATAACAAAAACTTCTTATTTTAAGAAATTTAGAAAATTTTTAGGCAAAACTAGAACATAATACCAATAATTCTAACACTCAGAATGTACCACTATCAGAATTTTGTATCTTTCCAGTCATCTGCTCATCTCTTTTCTCCTTTGCTTGTATGTGTTCCCTCTCCCTTAAAAAATCAGATTTTATTTGTAATCTGCTTTTTCACTCAACAATATTGTAGATCCGTGTCATAAGTTACTCCTCTACAGTGCCTTCAGTTATTGTGTGCTTTGTGTTGGATGACTATACCATCTAGTCATTCGCGTTTCCTGGTACTGAATACATAGGGGTGAGTGAGTGAGTGAGTGTGTTTCTGTGTGTGTGTGTGTGTGTGTTTTCTACCTTAACTAATGCTTTAGACATCAATAGGTAGAGCTAAATCCTTGAAACCTTCCATGTGGTAGCTTTCAGTTCTCATTGCTGAATTGGTTTCTAGAGATGGAACAAATTATATTGTATGGAAAAAAATTTTTTTTTGACATGAAATCTCACTCTTGTCACCCAGGCTGGAGTGCAATGGCATGATCTTGGCTCACGACAACCTCTGCCTCCCAGGTTCAAGTGATTGTCCTGCCTCAGCCTCCTGAGGAGTTGGGCTTACAGGTGCCTGCCACCATGCCTGGCTAATTTTTGTATTTTTAGTAGAGATGGGGTTTCACCATGTTGGCCAGGCTGGTCTGGAACTCCTGACCTCGGGTGATCCACTCACCTTGGCCTCCCAAAGTGCTGGGATTGCAGGCATGAGCCACCACACCCAGCCTTTTTTTCTTCTAGGTACCAGCTTTTATTTATCAGATTGGTAAAAATGTTAGAAAATGTGCAATGAAATGGGCATTCTCACAGTCATGGCAGAAAGTATAATTATCTTTGACTTTCTAGAAAGCAGTCTGGCATTCTAGAAACTTGCCTAACCTCTTCTCATTTAGGCAAGATGAATTCTCACTACCCCAAGGTGGCCAACCTTGTCCCTGTGATTCCATCTCTCCCAGAAAGAGAGGTCCAGTCTCAGGGAAAACCCAGATTTGCTTGGCTTAGCCCACCTGACAGCTGATCACTGGAAATGGGGTGGGCCGGTAGAGTCCTTTGGTCAGGTTTTGTGTTGAGAGAGAGGTGGAAAGATGGGAGGGAGGTAGCAAAACTGGCCTCAGTGGAACTATGTAAGTTAACATAGAATGGCAAAGGGATGTTTCTTCCAAGGAAGAAATTCTAGGGAAGGAAGAAAGTGGAGGGGAAGGCAGCAGTTCTCCAAGTTTTGGGGTCAGGATTCCTTTACACTCTTAAAAGTATATTGACGGCCCAAGGAGCTTTTGTGTATGTAAGTTATATCTATCGGTATTTATCACTAGAAATTAAATCAGAAATATTTAAAATATTCTTTAAAAGCTCACCACATATTGTTATAAATGCTTTTATGAAAAGAAAATTTCTAAACCCAAAGTAGTACAATCTTACACCTTTTGCGAATTTCTTTGATGTTTGATATGTCATTTGCACCTGCATTCAATTTATTGTGTGATATTTGCTTGAAAAAAATGTGAACAAAGGACAATCTCATACAGATAGGCATTTTAGATCATTATGGATATTTCTTTCTTTCTTTCTTTTTTGAGATGGGGTCTTTCTCTGTCTCCCAGGCTGGAATGCAGTGCTGTGATCACGGCTCACTGGAGCCTCAGTCTCTGGGGATTCAGGTGATCCTCCCACCTCAGCCTCCAGAGCAGTTGGGATTACAGGTGTGTACTACCCCACCTAGCTAATTTTTTGTATTTTTTATAGAGACAGGGTTTTGCCATGTTGCCTTGGCTTCTTTTTTGATACTCCATCAAAACTTGATTTTTCTTGAACTTTGAATGTTTTACCCTTGCATGATATTATAACATTATGCATTGTTCAGTTCAAAAATAATGGTTCACTGAGATCTTCTATATGTTGATACATTTGATTGTACAATACCAAAATGTGGTCATCAATATCACCATCAATCTCATCAGAATACTTTTGGAAAGCGATGGTGGATATAAGTTTTCTAAAATTCTAATTTTTTGTTCAAAAGCTTGAGTTTTAGTATTAGCAATTTTATTGCTGAAATTTATTATGGCCTGTCTGTTGTTTTCCTTGAAATAACAGAATCTCCTTTTTTGAGAAAATGTCTCCCAAAACCCAGCTGAAATAACATTTTTTGTCAGTCATCTTTTGGAGTAAAAATGATATTCCATTAAAGTGGTTAATTCACTTCATTACTTAGTCTCATGACGGTTTTTTCTCAGACAGTCTGTAGGAATGCTCATGTATACTTCCCATTTCATCACTTGAAATATTAAAAAGACATATTCAAGGATTAAGATGTAAATTTTTCACTGCTTCGTCATAGGCATTCTTTTTATTTTTGAGACAGGGCCTTGTTCTGTCACCCAGGCTGGAGTGCAGTAGCATAATCACAGCTCATTGTAGCCTCAACCTTCTGGGCTCAATCAATCCTCCTGCCTCAGCCTGCCAAGTAGCTGGGACTACAGGCATGCAACCACCATGTCCAGCTAAGTTTTATATTTTTAGTAGAGATGGGGTTTCACCGTGTTGGCCAGGCTGCTCTCAAACTGTTGACCTCAGGTGATCTGCCCGCCTTGGCCTACCAAAGTGCTGTGATTACAGGTATGAGACACGGTGCCCGGCCCGCCCTTCCTTTTTAAACCTTTAAACCTTTCCTGTGCATAGTAGTCATACCATGACTACTACTAGTTTGGTGTTACTGCCTTTATCTGTGCTAAAGTACCAGCATTTTTTACCCACCATTGCAACTGTACCCTTACAGCAAATGTCACCATGTTAGTATTCCTGTCAAAACAGTTTGGACCTGGGGATCTGAGGGCCACACTTTGGGAACCATTGAAATAGGTACTTAAACCTACTATATATCATATCTTTTCATCTACAAGATTTTTAAAAACTTGATTTCAGTTAATGTTTTTGTAATTTTTAAAATATGGTTTTGAGGGGTTTCAGTCCAGAGCAACAACATGTATTTTACTTTGCTTATGCTGAAGTTTACTAGACAAATACTAACCTAATAGAATGAGGTCCTAAATCTAGTTGCATTTTCTTTAGCCAAAAAAACCCCCAAAACTAAAAATTTAAAAATGGTCCATGTGGTGTATTCCCAATGTACGCTGAAGAATTTGAAGAAGAAAATGCAATAGTCAGTAAGTGGTATTCTTTAAGAATAGAATTGGGCCAGGCACGGTGGCTCACGCCTGTAATCCCAGCACTTTGGGAGGCTGAGGCAGGCGGATTACGAGATCAGGAGATCGAGACCACTCTGGCTAACACAGTGAAACCACATATCTACTAAAAAAAAAAAAATTAGCCGGACGTGGTGGCAGGTGCCTATAGTCCCAGCTACTCTGGAGGCTAATGCAGGAGAATGGTGTGAACCCGGGAGGTGGAGCTTGCCATGATCTGAGATCACGCCACAGCATCCAGCCTGGGTGACAGAGCAAGACTCTGTCTCAAAAACAAAACAAAACAAAAAGAATAGGATTCATTCTGAAGAGTTTCTTTTAGCCTGTAAAAAGATTTGGGACACTGTAAGAGAGGAATGAGAAGAATGAGAATAGTGAAATAAATCATTATTGAAGAGATAAACTGTTAATGATGTCCTCCTTCAATACAACTTGTTTTTCTTTTCTTTTTTCTTTTTTTTTGAGATGGAGTCTTGCTCTGTCACCAGGCTGGAGTGCAGTGGTGCATCTCAGCTCACTGAAACCTCTGCCTCCCGGGTTCAAGCGATTCCCCTGCCTCAGCCTCCTGAGTGGCTGGGACTACGGGCATGAGCCACCATGCCTGGCTAATTGTTTTTATTTTGGTAGAGATGGGGTTTCACCATGTTAGCGAGGATGTCTCGATCTCCTGAACTCATGATCCACCCACTTTGGACTCCTAAAGTGCCAGGATTACAGGCATGAGCCACAGCGCCCGGCCAACTTGTTTTTCTGGTTTTCCATGGTTTTCATGGTTTTCTGCTTTTCTTGGTTTTCCATGACTTGAACCTAGTTCTTCTGAAGCTAATATATAATAACAATTGCTTTTCACCAATTTCTAATAGAAGACAGTACAATGAATGCAACAGAGTAAATGTCTATTAATGGGTGAAAGCGCATAATGCTTAGTTCATTAGCTTTTTAAAAAATCACATGTAATTGTGTGCCAAAAATATATGTATAGTCATGGCATTTATTCATATTACTTGGTTTATGTGACAGAATAAAATGTTAGAATTTTATGGTGTTTGAGTTAGTTATCTATTGCTCTGTAACAAATTTAGCAGCTTAAAACAACAAACATTATCTCACAGTTTCTGTGGGTCAGGATTCTGTCCAGTTTACCTTGGGTTCACTGGCTTGGCCTCTGACCAGGCAGTGAAGGTGTTGGTGGCGGCTGTGATCATCCCAAGGCAGGAGAGGGAGAGAATCCATCTCCAAGCTCACAGTGGCAGGATTCATCTCAGAGGCTGTTGGACTGGGCCTCTGTCTCTAGATGGTTACTGGTCAGAGGCCTTTTACAATACCTTGCCATGTGGGCCTCTCCATAGGGCACCTCATCACATGGCAACTGGCTTCCATCAGAGGGAGCAATGGAAAGAGCAGGAGAAGGGTGACCAAGGCAGGCATCGTAGTCTCCTTGTAGCCTCACCTCAGAAGTGATGTTATTACTTTTGCTGTATTCTCTTTGTTAGAAGTGAGTCACTAGGTCCAGGGGTGGGAAATTTACAAGGGTGTGAATGGCAGGAGGTGAGGGTGATTGGGACCATTTAGAGGCTGCCTACCAGTGTTGAAGAAAATTGTTGACTTCTATGAGCTCTAGCAGCAGACTGTGCTATGCAAGGAGAATGGCTGTCTCAGAAGTCCAGCTCCTCACATGGGTTTTAATGTGTTGCCTTTTCCCCCCTGATACATTTTGTCTAAATCCATGGTCATCTTGCCATTTAATTGCATATTTGGGTTAGTCTGTATGTAAACATTTAACATAGCTGTCTCTGGGTTAAACAGGAATCCTATTCATCTTCTTCACCAATATGGTTTGTGGACTCTGATGAGCCAAATCTGACATCAGTTTTGGAACGTCTAGAAGATACTAAGGACAACATTTCGGTGAGGAAAGAAGCCAAGCTATTTTCTCTTTTCCTCATAAACATTATATTTAGAAATTAAATGTTGAGATAATATGATTAAAAAACATGATTAATGACTATAAACTTAGAGGAATTAAAGTCTGGGTATTTTAAGTCCTCCAAATCTTACTTACCACCTGTATTCTCTTTATTATTTCCCACATGTATAACCTTAGTTTAGATTAGGAATTCAGGGTCTCTTTTTCCCTGAATTCTAACGATTAAGCCAAGCAAGCGTTTTGGGTGGAGACCACTAGCCAAGGTGGAAGTGAAGGGAGAGACGGGGAGAATGACACCAGAACTAGTGGGAGGGGATTGCCTTTCCTTTCAAGGGTCTCTAAGTCTGCAGTAAAAGTCAAAGGTATTCAAATAGGAAGTTTTGTTTTTGTTTTTAGTTTATAAAGAAATATAACTTTCCATGTTGGAAAAATTTTAAAAACCTATTTTTATTATAAAACTCACAAGCAACCATTGTTGAGAAAATTAGTAAAGTACAGAAAAGCAAAAAGAAAAAAATTAAAGTCTCCCATAATTTCTCTATCTAACATAACCACTATTGACAGTTGACATGATGGCCATTTTCTACCAGTATATATTTTTTCTTTGCTAGTAAAATACATAACCCTTATACATATGTTTAAATAGTTGAGATCGTATTCTCTATAGTTTTATATTCTTTTTTTTTTTTTTTTTTTTTTGAGACAGAGTCTTGCTGTGTCACCCAGGCTAGAGTGCAGTGGCGTAATCTCAGCCCACTGCAAGCTCCCCCTCCCAGGTTCACACCATTCTCCTGCCTCAGCCTCCCCAGTAGCTGGGACTACAGGTACCCACCACCATGCCTGGCTAATTTTTTGTATTTTTTAGTAGAGATGGGGTTTCACCGTGTTAGCCAGGATGGTCTCGATCTCCTGACCTCGTGGTCCTCCCGCCTCAGCCTCCCAAAGTGCTGAGATTACAGGCGTGAGCCACTGTGCCCAGCCCTTTTATATTCTTTTAAAAAGTATTTACTGTATTTTCCCATGATGTCATAGTCTTTATAGAAAAATAACAATCATTATTTTCAGTTGACATGATTATTTACCTAAAAATATCTAAAGGAACCAACTGAAAAAAAAATTTTTAAGATAACTGGTTAAAAGCTCTTTTATATAAAAATCAATAGCCTTCCTAAATGTTATTTATAATCACATAGAAGATATAGTGATGAAGTATTTTTTCAGGTATTTCAGCAAAAATTAAATGTCTAGGAATACACTGAGATGTGCAGGACTTTTATCAAGGACATGACAAAATTTTGCTGAGTGGAATGAAAGATTTGCATTCTATGTTCCTGGATGAGCAGATTTCATGTTATAAATATGTTAGTTATCACCATGTCTTCATATTAATTTCTAAATGTAATTTCTGCTGGGCACAGTGGCTCATACCTGTAATCCCAAAAGTTTGGAAAGCTGAGGCAGGTAGATGACAATTAGCTGGGTGTCTGTGGCACACACTTGTAGTTCCAACTACTTCTGAGGCTGAGGTGGGAGGATCACTTGAGCCTGGGAGGCAGAGGTTGCAGTGAGCCGAGATCATGCCTCTGAACTCCAGCCTAGGTGACAGAGTGAGACCCTGACTCAAAAAAAAAAAAAAAAGAAAAAAAGTGTGTGTGTGTATATGTGTGTGTGTATATGTGTATATATATATACACACACACATATATACATTTCATATTTTATATATATACATTTCATATTTTATATATATAAATTGTATATATACATTTTATGTTATATATATAGTGTGTGTATATATATATATACAAATTTCAGTACAAATTCCAGCAGATTTATTTTTGACACTTGACAAAATGACTCTAAAGTTTGTTTAGAAGAATAAATAATAAAAATTAATAAAGTATAGACTCTTTCAACCAGATATTAAATAAAATATTGTGGACTAGCCCTGGTCCAGACAGATAAAGGCAATGGAAGTTTAGAACCAGAGTCATGCAAACAAGAATTTAGTATAAGGAAAAGGTGGTATTTTAACTTAATACTGAAAAAATAGATTATTCTGTAAATGGTTTTAGGAGAACTATTTGAGGAAGTTTGAGTCTTAACTCCAATTTTTGTCAAAATAAGTTGAGTTGGTTTAAACACATCTATTCTTAAAAAGCAGAACAGAAGAACATCGGTTTGAAGATATTCTACGAGTTAAGGCTGAGGCTGGGCACAGTGGATCCCGCTGTAATCCCAGCACTTTCAAGGCCAAGATGGGAGGATTGCTTGAGCCCAGGAGTTTGAGATCAGCCTGGGCAACACAGCAAGACTCTCTCTCTCTCTCGATATAGATATACATATAAATACACATATACAGATACAAAAAAAGAGTTAAGTTTTGTATGGAGAGCAATGAAGATAAGAGGTAAAAATTAAAGGCTTGATGGACACATGTTTACATCTCCAGCAAGGGGGTTGATGGAAAGAATGATAGACATAGCTCCATTACTGCTACCTCCTTTTAGGAAGTTGCTTCTGAACATCTAAAGATAACAGTTTTATAATAGCAGAAATGAGTTATTTTTCAGTGTCTAAAACATTACATGACATACATACATACATGCATACATACATAAGTATGTTCATAAAGTTAAATGAAGTAGGATATAAAATTGGGCGTAGTGTTTAAAAAAGTAAATATATTTACATGAAGGAGAAAACAACTCACCTCCCACTCTTAAAGCCTCTGCCAATTTATCATAGCCTAGTTTCTTGAGAGAATAAGCTACATGTCTTCACCTTTTTTCACTGAGCTCATTATAATCTGGATTCTGCCTTCATCGTTGTGCTAAAATTTATCTCCTAGTTGCCAAATCCAGTGGCTCCCCTCTTAGTCCCCAAATTAACCCCTCTGCAGTATTTTGATACTGTTGATTGTTCCTTTGTTGAAGCATTCCTCCATTCTTAATGTCCACCAATAAAGAGTTGGTTAAATAAAAATTATAGTGTACTACAATTTTATAATAGAATATTCTGTTGTAGACAGAATGCAATGGCACAATCTTGGCTAACTGCAACCTCCACCTCCTGGGTTCAAGTGATTCTCCTGCCTCACCCTCCTGAGTAGCTGGGATTACAGGCACCTGCCACCATGCCCAGCTAATTTTTGTATTTTTAGTAGAGATGGGGTTTCATCATGTTGGCCAGGCTGGTCTCGAACTCCTGACCTCAGGTAATCCACCTGCCTTGGCCTCCCAAATTGCTGGGATTACACGTGTGAGCCACCATGCCTGGCCACTACCCTGTCTTGTTGCTTGGTATGACTCCACTACCCTGCTGCCTCTCTCCCCCTGCAGCAGCATAATTTAGGAATCAGAGAGACTGAGGAGGATATATATTATTATTTAGGTGCACCGGCCCAGTCAGATTAACATCTAAAGGACTGAGCCTTGAACAAAGAGTCAGGTTACCTTTTAAGCATTTTGTTGGGTGGGGGGAGATCTGTGCAGGGGGAAGCATATTACAGAAGCAAGAAACAAAGAGTTATTCGATTGAGACATGCATTACATTATTTCTTACTTTTCGAGGAAAAACATGTTTTATGACTTGAGTTTATCTGTCTAGTGACCTTGCAGCTGCACAGCTAGAGAAACAGGGTCTTCACAATGCCTGGGAGAGGAGGAGAGATGAGGTTCACTAGCCTCAAAAAGACAGACAGTTAATTCTTAAAGGATTCCACCTCTTGTTCTTTCTTAGGGGGAATTGGTTTTTTTTTTTTTTTTTAACATACAACTGTGTTTTTGCTTACACATTCTTTAATTTCTTTTCATTCCTGTTTCACCCCAGCCCTCCTATAGTCCCTTCTGTGCCAGAGGTCAGAGTGTCCAGGTCTGTGTCCAGATCACCCTCCCTCATCTCCTTATGTACTTAGCACAAAACAGAGCACACTGGGTGCATAATAAATCCACACTGGGGTTTGGCTTCCTTTTAAGCATGAGGATTTTTGGTGGATCCTAATTTATGGTTCAACCTTCCTATTTTCACTTGCTTCATTGTTCAGTTTGGGAAGGCTTATTATTCTTTGCTTCGTTAACCCATTCTAATCCTGTGTCTTCTTTCTTTGTCCTTTGTAAACCTGCTTCTTTCTCTTCATCTCTTTTCTTGGTCAGAGACACCCAGAAAATTGTTCCTGACCAAGTGAAGTGAGTTGCCTTATTAGATCCCATTTGAGTCACCTTATACGTTGAAAAACACTTTAAACAATGAAAACCACACTTGTGCACATAGTTTACCTTGCTTACTTCCTTAAAGTAAACATGCTTACAACACAATTTGGACTTAAACATGAAAATTTACAGTTATTTTTTGCAGTTTCCTGTGAATTATTATTTTTTAGACAGACACTTAAGAGCCTACCAAGTATCAAGTGTTTTATAGGTTTCATTTAATCTTTACTATTCCGGGAAAGTTTTCATTTCTTTGTTTTACAGATGAGTAGACTCCAACTCAGGGAATTAGATACGATATCCAAGGTCATCTAGATTTCCAGGCTCTGTCTGCTGGATCACATTTGCTTTTGTACTTTTAACTATGACTGGAGCATATAATTTTATAATCCATGTGTAACAACACTGCCTGTGTGTGGTTTTTTTTTTCTTTTTCTTTCTTTTCTTTTTTCTTTTTTTTGGTAGCCTCATTAATGTTCTCTTGTTTGAAGTTGTAAGTTTCTAAGAAAACAAGGTAGCAATGAGAAACTGGACAATGTCTGGAACTTCCTTCTTCTGCCTTTATTGTTGTCATCCTGCTAGGTATCAGTTGTAGTAATTATACCCCAAGCCATAGTAACTTTCTTAAGCTAGAGGCTCCTGAAAATATTTAAAGAGTTTTTTTTTAAATCTGTAAGCTGCGGTTGAGCAGTAACAAAATTTTTATTTCCTACTGGATTGATTACAGCAGTCATAACATTATTGATGTCTTCCTAAGGGCTCTTTAACATAATGCTTATTTACTGAAATGTGTTTCGTAGCTTCATCAGCAATTGAAGTGGTTGATATGTGGACTCTGCAGATTATATAACCTTCCTAAGCACCTGGATGTTGAGATGCCAGATCAACCACTACCCATGGGTCAGGTAAAGTAAAAATTCTCTAGTGTTCAAGAGCTAAAATAAATTGTCTCAAACAAAAGTCAAACTAGGATGATTTTTTTTATTATTCAACTTACTTAGAAGTTAGTTTTTCTGTTCCTATTGAATTGTTTTGTTTGTTCTGTTTTAGATACTAAAAATAACCTCTTCATTCTTTGGAGCTGCTGGTATTTAGTATGACAGGCAAACAATTGCCCTTTTCCCTAACACCAGCTTTTTGTTGTGAATATTCCTGGTGTCCATAAATGTTCTTGCTGCTTTCATTGTTTGTCTTTGCTCATTGAATTACCTTCACCTAGAAATGCCATCTCCTTAAGTCTGTCTATGCTTCTTAAGGACTCGCCCCAATGTTATCTCCTGCAAGCAACAGAAATCTCCACTAGCTCACCACTACCCCTAACTTCTTCCTGGATTTACCTATTTAGGCATCAGCTATTGACTTCTTTAGTATAATACATGAGAATTTAGCTCTTATACCACCCACTTTGCCTTCCTCAGATATTATCTTTAGTGATATAAATAATCACTAATTATCATTAGGACTTCGTGAAGCCAAGTTTTCTAGAATATTTAGGATAGGATATTTCTTTTCTTGGTGCTGCTTTTTGTTTTGCAGTGTCTTCCTCATAATAGTAATTTTTAATTGAAAAAATTCTGTTGTAGCCCTTTCTGTGAGATCTCCTTCTCTTCCAAAGCCTTTGGCTCCTCTGTGCCCATTTTGGCAGGTTGTTCTTCAGGTTGGCTGTGCACATGTCATCTTGAGGTTTTTCTCATTTGCTCGCCTAGAGTACATCCGTTGTTTCCTGGATCCCATGTCATCTTTCTTGGTTTTTTCCTTTGTCATTTTACCTGACTATGTCCTCAAGTAAAACCCTAAGAAAACATGGAGTGGTATATTTTCTGATCTCTAGCTTCTGAAAAAATACAATCCAGTGTTTGGGTTTTGGAGCCAGTCTGAGATAGGTTTGAATCTTGGTTCTACTACTAATTAGCTGTATGCCCTTGGGCTGATTCCCTAATTGCTCTATGCATCAATTTTCCATTTGCAAGATGGGGGAACCAGTAATAGTATTAGTACCTATGTTTCTAGAGAGCTATGAGGATTAAATGAGTTGGTACATGTGAACCATTTAGAACAGTGCCTGGTGCATAGCACATCCCCATCACTATTCACTTTTGTCATAGTCTATCCTCACACTTGATTGATAGTTTGGTTGATTATGTGTGTCTAGGTTGAGGATAATTTTGCCTTAGAATTTCAAAGTCTGTGCTGTTGTCTTCTAACCAGTCATGGTGGTGAAGCCTCATGTCACCCAGAGTTTCACTCATTTATGCATGACTTTCTCTCTGGAAGCTTTTAGGAGTTTGTCTTTTCCTTGGTGAGCTGAAATAGTACAACATTGTACTTAGTGTGTGTCTTTTTTCATTCACTGTGCTGGGTACACTGAATGGATAGGCCTATGGATTGGCTCTTTCAAAGTTGGAATCTTGAATCTTGTCATATTTTTGTTAACTTTCTCTTTTCCATTTTATTTGTTCATTTTGAAGTGTCTGTTAATTGGATTTTAGTCCTCGTCTTGAGACTTGTATCTCACATTATTTCTAATTTTTAAAAAAATTTTAAGTTCTGGAATATTTTTCTTATATTTTGACTTTTAGGAAATTTTATTTGGACAGTCAACGTTAAGTTTTGTTTTGGTTATTTATTGTTGCTTAACCAATTTTCCCAAAACGTAATGGCATAAAACTACACATTTGTCTACCTGTCACTACTGTATGGGTTAACTGAGGATAGCTGGACAGTTTTTCTGCTGGTCTCATTTGGCATCTCTCACTGTGCGCTTAGATGGTGTCAGGGACTGGTCATCTGGATGCTCAGCTGCAGTGGAATGTCTGAGACGGCTTCTTCACCCACAGATCACCTGCCTTGGTGTTTCTTCATGTGGCCTTCCTCTCTGCATAGCATCTCATCCTCTCTGGCTTCATCATATGGCTTCTCTTTCCCCGAGAGGTTAGTCAGTAATTATTTTGGCTACTAGAAGCACAGAAGTGGAGCTGCCAGGTGTTCTTAAGGCTTAGACCTGGAACAGGTCCAGTGTCATTTCTACCAAATTCTGTAGGTTAAAGTGAATCTTGAGGCCAACCCAGATTCACTGTGGGATGGGACTGTCCAAGGACATGATGCCGGGAGGTGTGGCTCATTGGGGACCAACTCCCAAGATGAACCCTGAATTCTAAGAACTTTTTCTTCTCTGATTATTCCTTATTCATATTCTATTTTTGTTTTATTCATGTAATATATTCACAAGTGTCTTTATGAAGTGATTTTGATACTCTTTTGTCTTCTCCCTAGCATCTCTTTGTTCTTTAATAAATTTTTTTCTTAGTTTATTTTGGTCTTATTTTTCTTTTTAAAACCTTTCCTGAAATATCTATTCTATGTTGCTTATCATTTGTAGTCTTTTTTTTTGAGATGGAGTTTCGCACTTTTTGCCCAGGATGGAGTGCAATGGCATGGTCTTGGCTCACCACAACCTCCTGGGCTCAAGTGATCCTCCTGCCCCAGCCTCCTGAGTAGCTGGGATTACAGGCATGTGCCACCATGCCAGCTAATTTTTGTATTTTTAGTAGAGACAAGGTTTCTCCATGTTGGTCAGGCTGGTTTCGAATTCCTGACCTCAGGTGATCCACCCACCTTGGCCTCCTAAAGTGCTGGGATTAAAGGCATGAGCCACTGTGCGCAGCTTGTATTTTTTTTTTAATTCCCTTTTTTGTTCATTCATATTTGAGAGAGGTACTAAAAGACTGGGAAGCTGGACGTGGTGGCTCACACCTACAATCTCAGTGCTTTGGGAGACTGACATGGGAGGATCACTTGAGCCCAGGAGCTTAAAACTAGTTTGGGCAACATAGTGAGACCCCACCTTCACAAAAAATAAATTAAAAAAATAGCCAGGTGTGGTGACACCAACCCATAGTCCCAGCTACTTGGGAGGCTGAGGCAGGAGGATCACTTGAGCCTGGGATGTTGAGGCTGAAGTGGGCTGTGATCATCCTGCTGCATTCTGCATTCCTGCATTCCTGCATCCTGCATTCCTGCATTCCAGCCTGGGTGAAAGAGCAAGACCCTGTCTCAAAAACATAAATAAATAAATATATAAATAAATTAAATAAATAAAAATAAAAATAAAAAATTGGGAGTTCTTCATGGCCAAGACTTGGCAACTGATAGCTTTTAGGGGGAATGTATGCTGATTCCTAATTGTTATCCTCTACCCCTCTATCTTATCTCCCGGTGCAATCATAAATGATGGCTGGAACTACTCCATTCCTCTGGAGGTGAAATCTACATTCTCTTGCCTGAGGTAGATATGTGCTGGGGTTCTGCTTAAGGAGATGGAGGAGAGCAGTGTGTTTCAGGGCCTGGAAAATGTGTTCTCTATATATGCTTTTGGTTGATCGCTGTTTTCAGTCTTGCCTATCAGTCCCACTCTCAGGGGTACCTGGTGTCTGAGTCTAGAACCTTTCCAGGTTGCTGTGGGACAAATTAGCTTCCTTGTTATTGGTGTCCCCCTGACCTCCACTTTTCTTTGCTTTGCTCCATTAATTAACCATTTTCCATTTACTGTCATTGTCTAATGGAGGTGAATTCTCTTCTGTGGGTAACCCCATTTCTTTTTTTGTAATTGTGTGTTTATATAATGTTTATTCTTCACTGTATTTCTAGTGGAGCCTCAGGACAAAGAGCAGATGGTGGAAATATGTGTTCAGTGTTCAGATTTTTTCTGTGAGACATCTGCAACTTGTGTTTTTCACTGAATATCACGTGGACTTAATGCATATAGAGCTACCTTGTTTTTCATGATTGTGCCTGCAATTCTATGGAGAAATATAATTTGTGAATTACCTGATGAAATTTTCCTAATTTTGAATCATTCTGGCATTCCTATAATAAACACTGTTAGAATGGCTATGGTAATATTTTATTTTTGCATTTTTACTTCTGTATTAAATAAGATTATAGTTTTGTTTGTTTCCTTTAAGGCTCTTATTTCATTTCAGTATCAAGGGTATGCAGGGCTAACTCAGGAAGCTTTACATCTTTTTTCTAAGACCTAGGATGTAGATCTAGTTTACACAGTAATTTTCAACTGCAGGAATATTTTGCCTCCCATGGGACATTTGGAAATATCTGGAGACATTTTTGTGGTCACAACTGGTCACGGTTGGGAGGTCTTATTGGCATTCCATGGGTAGAGGGGATGTCACAAAATATCCCACAACACACCAGGAGAACCCTCACAAAGAATTGTCTGGCCCAAGATATCAATATTGCTGAGGCTGACAAACCCTGGTTTAAATAAATGTCCAATTTGAAGGATGAGTCTTTGTCTTTTTCTTTCTTCTGCGTATTGGTCTCCAGATTTTCCATTTTTTCAGTTAGTTTTCGTAACTGTAGATTCTTAAATGAACACTTCATCCATACTTCTAAGGTGTTGTAAAGATGTGTAAAGTTTTCACTTTTTGCATCATATTCACATGTGACTATATGCCCTTTTCTCTTCAAAGTTTTCTTTATCTTGATCACTTATCAGAGGCGTGACTGTTTTATTATCTTAGTCTTTTGAAAGAATCC
Source organism: Pongo pygmaeus (assembly GCF_028885625.2). Taxonomy (NCBI): domain Eukaryota; kingdom Metazoa; phylum Chordata; class Mammalia; order Primates; family Hominidae; genus Pongo; species Pongo pygmaeus. Next base: position 88,450,000 of record NC_072389.2, on the reverse strand, counting down.
TCCTTTAGTTTTATTTTTTAAATTTAGTGGGTTTTTTTTCACATTTTCCTTATGTCTTAATTATTTCCCCTTTTTGTTTATTATGCTTTTTCTAGTTTAGTGGATCAGTGTAATTTAAATTGCTTTTTAAACAAACCTGTAATGGTATACATTTTCTTTGGGTGCTGTTTGACTTTATTGCACAAGTTTTATTTATTTTTTATTATACTTTAAGTTTTAGGGTACATATGCACAATGTGCAGGTTTATTACATATGTATACATGTGTCATTTTGATGTGCTGCACCCATTAACTCTTCATTTAAAATTAGGTATATTTCCTAAAGCTATCCCTCCCCCTTCCCCCCACACCACAACAGGCCCCAGTGTGTGATGTTCACCTTCCTATGTCCATGTGTTCTCATTGTTCAATTCCCACCTATGAGTGAGAACATGCGGTGTTTGGTTTTTTGTCCTTGCGATAGTTTGCTGAGAATGATGTTTTCCAACTTCATCCATGTCCCTACAAAGGACATGAACTCATCATTTTTTATGGCTGCATAGTATTCCATGGTGTGTATATGCCACATTTTCTTAATCCAGTCTGTCATTGTTGGACATTTGGGTTGGCTCCACGTCTTTGCTATTGTGAATAGCGCCACAATACACATACGTGTGGATGTGTCTTTATAGCAGCATGTTTTATAATCCTTTAGGTATATACCCAGTAATGGGATTGCTGGGTCAAATGGTATTTCTAGTTCTAGATCCCTGAGGAATCACCACACTGACTTCCACAATGGTTGAACTAGTTTACAGCCCCACCAACAATGTAAAAGCATTCCTATTTCTCCAAATCCTCTCCAGCACCTGTTGTTTCCTGACTTTTTAATGATTGCCATTCTAACTGGTGTGAGATGGTATCTTATTGTGGTTTTGATTTGCATTTCTCTGATGGCCAGTGATGATGAGCATTTTTTCATGTGTCTTTTGGCTGCATAAATGTCTTCTTTTGAGAAGTGTCTGTTCGTATCCTTTGCCCACTTGTTAATGGGGTTGTTTGTTTTTTTCTTGTAAATTTGTTTGAGTTCTTTGTAGATTCTGGATATTAGCCCTTTGTCAGATGAGTAGATTGCAAAAATTTTCTCCCATTCTGTAGGTTGCCTGTTCACTCTGATGGTAGTTTCTTTTGCTGTGCAGAAGCTCTTTAGTTTAATTAGATCCCATTTGTCAATTTTGGCTTTTGTTGCCATTGCTTTTGGTGTTGTAGACATGAAGTCCTTGCCCATGCCTATGTCCTGAATGGTATTGCCTAGGTTTTCTTCTAGGGTTTTTATGGTTTTAGGTCTAACATTAAAGTCTTTAATCCAACTTGAATTAATTTTTGTCTAAGGTATAAGGAAGGGATCCAGTTTCAGCTTTCTACATATGGCTAGCCAGTTTTCCCAGCACCATTTATTAAATAGGGAATCGTTTCCCCATTTCTTGTTTTTGTCAGGTTTGTCAAAGATCAGATAGTTGTAGATAAGAGGTATTATTTCTGAGGGCTCCATTCTGTTCCATTGGTCTATATCTCTGTTTTGGTACCAGTACCATGCTGTTTTGGTTACTGTAGCCTTGTAGTATAGTTTGAAGTCAGGTAGCGTGATGCCTCCAGCTTTGTTCTTTTGGCCTAGGATTGACTTGGCAATGCAGGCTCTTTTTTTGGTTCCGTATGAACTTTAAAGTAGTTTTTTCCAATTCTGTGAAGAAAGTCATTGGTAGCTTGATGGGGATGGCGTTGAATCTATAAATTACCTTGGCCATTTTCACGATATTGATTCTTCTTATCCAGGAGCATGGAATGTTCTTCCATTTGTTTGTATCCTCTTTTATTTCATGGAGCAGTGGTTTGTAGTTCTCCTTGAAGAGCTCCTTCACCTCCCTTGTAAGTTGGATTCCTAGGTATTTTATTCTCTTTGAAGCAATTGTGAATGGGAGTTCACTCATGATTTGGCTCTCTGTTTGTCTTTTATTGGTGTATAAGAATGCTTGTGTTTTTTGTGCATTGGTTTTGTTTCCTGAGACTTTGCTGAAGTTGCCTATCAGCTTAAGGAGATTTTGGGCTCAGACGATGGGGTTTTCTAAATATACAATCATGTCATCTGCAAACAGGGACAATTTGACTTCCTCTTTTCCTAATTGAATACCCTTTATTTCCTTCTCCTGCCTGATTGAACTGGCCAGAACTTCCAACACTGTATTGAATAGGAGTGGTGAGAGAGGGCATCCCTGTCTTGTGCCAGTTTTCAAAGGGAATGCTTCCAGTTTTTGCCCATTCAGTATGATATTGGCTGTGGGTTTGTCATAGATAGCTCTTATTATTTTGAGGTACATCCCATCAATACCTAATTTATTGAGAGTTTTTAGCATGAAGGGTAGTTGAATTTTTCAAAGGCCTTTTCTGTATCTATTGAGATAATCATGTTGTTTTTGTCTTTGGTTCTGTTTATATGCTGGATTACATTTATTGATTTGCATACATTGAACCAGCCTTGCATCCCAGGGATTAAGCCCACTTGATCATGGTGGATAAGCTTTTTGATGTGCTGCTGGACTCAGTTTGCCAGTATTTTATTGAGGATTTTTGCATCAATGTTCATCAAGGATATTGGTCTAAAATTCTCTTTTTTTGTTGTGTCTCTGCCAGGCTTTGCTATCAGGATGATGCTGGCCTCGTAAAATGAGTTAGGGAGGATTCCATCTTTTTCTATTGATTGGAATAGTTTCAGAAGGAATGGTACCAGCTCCTCCTTGTACCTCTGGTAGAATTCGGCTGTGAATCCATCTGGTCCTGGACTTTTTTTGGTTGGTAAGCTATTAATTATTGCCTCAATTTCAGAACCTGTTATTGGTCTATTCAGAGATTCAACTTCTTCCTAGTTTAGTCTTGGGAGGGTTTATGTGTCGAGCAATTTATCCGTTTCTTCTAGGTTTTCTAGTTTATTTGCATAGAGGTGTTTATAGTATTCTCTGATGGTAGTTTGTATTTCTGTGGGATCTGTGGTGATATCCCTTTTATCATTTTTTATTGCATCTATTTGATTCTTCTCTCTTTTCTTCTTTATTAGTCTTGCTAGCAGTCTTTCAATTTTGTTGATCTTTTCAAAAAACCAGCTCCTGGATTCATTGATTTTTTGAAGGGTTTTTTGTGTCTCTATTTCCTTCAGTTCTGCTTTGATCTTACTTATTTCTTGACTTCTGCTAGCTTTTGAATGTGTTTGCTCTTGCTTCTCTAGTTCTTTTAATTGTGATGTTAGGGTGTCAATTTTAGATCTTTCCTGCTTTCTTTTGTGGGCATTTAGTGCTATAAATTTCCCTGTACACACTGCTTTGAATGTGTCCCAGAGATTCTGGTATGTTGTGTCTTTGTTCTTGTTGGTTTCAAAGAACATCGTTATTTCTGCCTTCATTTTGTTATGTACCCAGTAATCATTTGGGAGCAGGTTGTTCAGTTTCCATGTAGTTGAGCAGTTTTGAGTGAGTTTCTTAATCCTGAGTTCTAGTTTGATTGCACTGTGGTCTGAGAGACAGTTTGTTATAATTTCTGTTCTTTTACATTTGCTGAGGAGTGCTTTACTTCCAACTATGTGGTCAATTTTGGAGTATGCGTGGTGTGGTGCTGAAAAGAATGTATATTCTGTTGATTTGGGGTGGAGAGTTCTGTAGATGTCTATTAGGTCTGCTTGGTGCAGAGCTGAGTTCAGTTCCTGGATATCCTTGTTAACTTTCTGTCTTGTTGATCTGTCTAATGTTGACAGTGGGGTGTTAAAGTCTCCCATTATTATTGTATGGGGGGTCTAAGTCTCTTCGTAGGTCTCTAAGGACTTGCTTTATGAATCTTGGTGTTCCTGTAGTGGGTGCATATATATTTAAGATAGTTAGCTCTTCTTGTTGAATTAATTCCTTTACCATTATGTAATGGCCTTCTTTGTCTCTTTTGATCTTTGTTGGTTTAAAGTCTGTTTTATCAGAGACTAGGATTGCAACCCCTGCCTTTTTTTGTTTTCCATTTGCTTGGTGGATCTTCCTCCATCCCTTTATTTTGAGCCTGTGTGTGTGTCTCTGCATGGTAGATGGGTTTCCTGAATGCAGCACACTGATGGGTCTTGACTCTTTATCCAATTTGCCAGTCTGTGTCTTTTAATTGGAGCATTTAGCCCATTTACATTTAAGGTTAATATTGTTATGTGTGAAATTGATCCTGTCATTATGATGTTAGCTGGTTATTTTGCTCATTAGTTTATGCAGTTTCTTCCTAGCCTCGATGATCTTTACAATTTGGCATGTTTTTGCAGTGGCTGGTACTGGTTGTTCCTTTCTATGTTTAGTGCTTCCTTCAGGAGCTCTTTTAGGGCAGGCCTGGTGGTGACAAAATCTCTCAGCATTTGCTTATCTGTACAGTATTTTATTTCTCCTTCACTTATGAAACTTAATTTGGCTGGATATGAAATTCTGGGTTGAAAATTCTTTCCTTTAAGAATGTTGAATATTGGCCCCCACTCTCTTCTGGCTTGTAGAGTTTCTGCTGAGAGATCAGCTGTTAGTCTGATGGGCTTCCCTTTGTGGGTAACCCGACCTTTCTCTCTGGCTGCCCTTAACATTTTTCCTTCATTTCAACTTTGGTGAATCTGACAATTGTGTGTCTTGGAGTTGCTCTTTTCGAGGAGTATCTTTGTGGCGTCCTCTGTGTTTCCTGAATTTGAATGTTAGCCTGCCTTGCTAGATTGGGGAAGTTCTCCTGGATAATATCCTGCAGAGTGTTTTCCAACTTGGTTCCATTCTCCCTGTCACTTTCAGGTACACCAATCAGAGGTAGATTTGATCTTTTCACATAGTCCCATATTTCTTGGAGGCTTTGTTCATTTCTTTTTATTCTTTTTTCTCTAAACTTCTCTTCTCGCTTCATTTCATTCATTTCATCTTCAATCACTGATACCCTTTCTTCCAGTTGATTGAATTGGCTACTGAGGCTTGTGCATTCATCATGTAGTTCTCATGCCGTGGTTTTCAGCTCCATCAGGTCCTTTAAGGACTTCTCTGCGTTGGTTATTCTAGTTATCCATTCGTCTAATTTTTTTTCAAAGTTTTTAACTTCTTTGCCATTGGTTCGAACTTCCTCCTTTAGCTTGGAGTAGTTTGATCTTCTGAAGCCTTCCTCTCTCAACTCGTCAAAGTCATTCTCCACCCAGCTTTGTTCCATTGCTGGTGAGGAGCTACATTCCTTTGGAGGAGAAGAGGCACTCTGATTTTTGGAGTTTCTGGTTTTTCTGCTCTGTTTTTTCCCCATCTTTGTGGTTTTATCTACCTTTGGTCTTTGATGATGGTGATGTACAGATGGGTTTTTGGTGTGGATGTCCTTTCTGTTTGTTGGTTTTCCTTCTAACAGTCAGGACCCTCAGCTGCAGGTCTGTTGGAGTTTACTGGAGGTCCACTCCAGACCCTGTTTGCCTGGGTGTCAGCAGTGGTGGCTGCAGAACAGCAGATATTGGTGAACTGCAAATGCTGCTGCCTGATTGTTCCTCTGGAAGTTTTGTCTCAGAGGAGTACCCGGCCGTGTGAGGTGTCAGTCTGCCCCTACTGGGGGGTGCCTCCCAGTTAGGCCAATCTGAGAACAATAAAACAATTTGAAACAAAAATGTCTCCAGATCTCTTAAAAGGAAGCTGGGGCAGCTTTCTGTAGTGCACTTCCCAAAAATGGGCTGATTTACCTCAAGAGGCAGGGATTCTAGCCTACATGGGATACATACAGGAGAAAAAAATCAGAAAAAGAAAAGAGATTTAAATATAAAAAAAGGAAAATAACAATTCTCCCTCATTATAAAGGAAATCATTCTTTTTGTAATAATTTGGATGACAAATATTAAGAAAAATCTTTAATTTGCCACTCAAAACATTCTGGTTTGTTGCTTTTTATATGTTTTTCTGCACATAAACCTTTTAAAAAGTAGAATCGTAATATGTAGTCTTTTGTCACTTACTATATTTTGGGCATATTTCTGTGGCAGTAAATATATCCTGGCATCATTTTTAATAGCTGGATGTATATTAAGTTAATCACTGCCACCCCAGAGGTGAATTTTCTTAAACATACATTTTAATAGGCTCGAGCAAACATTTTTGGACTGAATTCATTGAAGTAGAATTTCTGGAGGAAAATAATTTTTAGGGTTTTTAATAGAAATTTTCAAATGATTCTCCAGGAAAAGTGACTCAGGTTATACTCCCACCAATAAGGACAGAGCTCCAGGTTCCCCTTTCCATTTGTCATCTTTCCTGCCTTTATACAGAAAATCTCATTGTTTTCATCACATTGCTTTGATTTCTTGTGCTTTTGAATCTTTTTATATGCCATTGGCCATTTTATTCTTGTGAGAAGTGCCAGTTTCTCCATTGCCCATTTTCGGTTGAAAATCATTTGTTTTTTTTCTCAGTAATTTTAAAGATTTCTTTATAGGCTAAGGATACAAACCTTTTATCTGTCATTGAGGTTACAAAGCTTTCTCCCAGTAAGTAATTTGTTATTTCATTTTTTCTTCCTTTTCTTTTCTTTTTCGTTTCCTCTCTTTCTTTCTTTCTTTTTCTTTTTCTTTTCCTAGTTTTTTCTTTCTTCTTCCTTCCTTCCTTGCTTTCCTTTTCTTTCTTGCTTTCCATTCTTACTTTTTCTTTTCCCTCCCTCCCTCTCTCTTTCTCTTTCTTTCTTGTTTCTTTCCTCTTTGTTTCTCTTTTTCTTTCTTTCCCTTTCTTTCTCTTTCTTTGTTCCCTCCCTCCCTCCTTCCTATTTTATCTTTCTTTCACTAGCCAACTGCAAAGTCACATTTCACTTAATTTTTATCCTGCCAAATTTGAAAGCCTCTTAGTGATTTTAGTGTAAAACAGGAGCAGGAGAAAATGTAATTATCTAAGTCTCGCTCTGTCACCCAGGCTGGTGTGAAGTGCCATAATCATAGCTACTGCAGCCTTGAACTCCTGGACTCAAGCAATTTTCCCACCTCAGCCTACCAAGTAGCTAGGACTACAGCTGTGTGCCACCACACCCAGCTAATTTTTAAAAATTTTTGTGGAGATGTGAATTGGCTATGCTGCCCCGGCTAGTCTTGAACTCCTGACTTCAAGTAATCCCCCCACCTTGGCTTGCCAAAGTGCTGGGATTACAGGTGTGAGCTCCTGCTCCTGGCCGAGAGTTTAGTTTTGTTTGCTAGTGGGCTTCTTGGTATCTTTTCATATTTGAGGCTTTGGGCTAGTGCTGAAGTATTACACTTACCATCCGAGGTCTACAGGACTTTTGGTTTATATTGAACAGATGGAACTGTTTAGTTCTGCATCTTTGCAGGTATACAGAATGTGCCTACCAGGAATCTGCTTTATATCCATTTTAAGCAAGAAATAATACATTAAAACTTTGCCTGGTTAGAGGCTTTGAAAGAATGGCATATTCTGGTTTAATTCTATTAACTTGGAAGTATGAAGGTTAAAATTCAAAACTTAAATTTCCTGTTGAATGCAATTTGAAAATATTGCCAACGATTCCACTTTTCTTCTCTAGTAAGGTTGGACATTCTGATCTACTT